>NC_081250.1:77744306-78072403 GCF_030490865.1 Poecile atricapillus | reverse complement strand
CAGCAAGGGTTGTGCCAGTGTCAGTCTTCCAAGTTTGCTTTTTTCCCTTCCTGGTATTCTGATTAACTACAGCTTTGCTAAGTTTTCTTGAGAGGGATTTTTTATAGCATTTGTTACTGATGGTTTTGTAATGGAAAGTTTATGGTCTAAAATTAATTGTTAGCCAGTTTTATTTGGTAGCAGTGATTTTCTGCAACTTCCCAGACAATTTTGGGAGACCCCCAAAAACTTGGTTGTGCTGCATTTATTAACTCCATCTCTACATGTATGGCTGCAGCATTCTTTTATGGTTTCTTTATTACAAAATAATAAAGTGTTCTTTTTTATGAAATTTGTTTGTGGGGGTTTTTTTGTTGCTTTTTGGGTTTTTTGTTGTTTTTTTTTTTTGCTTTTTTTGTAATAACATTGTACTTTAACAAAAAGACTGCTTTATGCAATACTCTCTATTAATGATTTTTAGTCATCACTCCTAATGACAAGTGAGAAAAGTAGCAGAAGCCAGACTCTGAGTTTGAACTCTGAACTCTTTTTCAGCATTTGGTTTTGGGATTTAATCCCAGTGAAAATTCATGTTGTCCTGCTTCCAAGGCTGCTTTTCAGATACACCTTGTGTTGGCTTCCTTCTATTCCCACTGACATGACTGAAAGTATCCTTAAGCCTTCTCTGAATCCTGATTGGTATGAAGAAATAAATTATGAATGAGGCTTGTAGGACAAGAGTCTTAAACTTGCTGTTAGTCATTTTTACATCATATGTACACCAAGTTTATCTCTAGGATGATCTTACCTACATGCCCACTGTTTGCTTAACTGAAAAAAATTAAGAAATAGCAAAATATGTGTGAGTAATCAGCAAATCTACAATAGGTCCTTGCAGTGGCAGATCCTACAAATATACAATAAACCAGAATTATAGTAGTGAAAAACATGAGGTTTAAAACAGCCTAGAAGGGCTTTTTGAAGGGCAGTTTGTAGTTTGTCAGTTTTTGAAATCTATTCTTTGTCCTTAAAGCATTTTTGCAGGTGCTGGAAAACACATTGAGCTTATCTGATGAGTGACAGTTGTTATTTAAAAAAGTCACGTGTTAGAAAAGCAGGCGCCACTAAACAAGAAGATCTGACAGTTCCATCTGTAATGTTTTTGCTGGCAAAGTAAATGAGATACTGTTCCAAAGTCTGTACAAAGCATGCTGCAAACCTCTAACACTGGAAAGAACTTAAGAGTTTAATGTGTTCTGGCTTCACGTTACATAAACAGGGGTCCCTATGGTCCTGTATTGATTGGGCTTGTGTTCCACCACTGTTTTTGTGGGTATATGCTAGCCCATAAAATCACATTTTTGTTTTTGCCTGCCAACTCCCTTCTATTGCTTTGTCTGTTAGGCTACAGCGGTAAGTGCTACAGCTGGTGTGCTCAGGGATCCAATGCAGAACAGTCAAACCACTAAATTTTAGGCTGATAAGCCTGAGAGAAACTCTTGAAATTTGATAATACAGTTAAAAGTATGTAATGAATTGTCAAAACTGCCTTATGCTGTTTGGAAGATGATGGTGTAACCTCTGGTATCAGCAGGTACCAGCACAGACAAACGTCACAAGCACTACAAATACTTTGCAGCACATCTCTAGCAGTCACAGCCTCATAAAATGACTACTGTTTGTAACCCAGGGGTAATCAGATGGGGAGAAGACCCTAAAGTGAAAGATCATGTTTAGTATTCTCTGGGGTTTTTTTAATCTATTCCTTCTCTAACCACACAACTTTTGGGTTTTGGTAAACCTTTCTATCATCCTTGCATATGAGAGTGGAACATGAAGTTTTGGTGAAATTGGGAAGCCTTTCTAGCTTTTTTTAACAGGTTGACATTTGGCTTATACAGGAAGATATAAGGAATCTAAATTTTTTCTTTAGCAGGCAGCAGTTAAACTGACTTAATTGAGCCAATTTGAGTTTCCCGGCCAATGTACCAAATAATGTGGTGGATTTCAGTGCTGGCCAAAAATCACCAGTGTACTGACTCATTTCTTGCTGTGAGATATGGATTAGGAGAAGGGCAAAACAGGCTCAAAACTTAAAAGATATAAAGAAACTTTATTAACAGGACTACAAGAATAAGAAGCATCAGAATAAAACTTCCAGAACTCTTTTCCTCCCCCTGCCCAACTTCTTTCCTTCCCCAGCTGACAACGTAGAGACAAAGGCTGGGATGTTAAATCAGATACCAACTATACAATATCAGTTCATTAGTTCTTGTAGGGAAAGGGGTTTTCTCTTGTCATGCCGTGGAGGTTTCTCCACAAGAATCAGTTTTCTCATGGCTTTTCATTTCCACTAATAGCAGTTGCCTGGGAAAAGTTCTGCAATAGTGAAATCCCTCCCATTTTCACAGCACAGCTGTGTCCATGGGCCATGAACTCATGGACTGTTATTTTAAGGATGAGCTGTTCAAAGGCAAAGGTTCTCTTCATCTGTTTCTGTGATCATCTCTGGGAACAGGTTTTCTTCTTCTCTCCCTGGGGGCAAAGGGTCTTGATCACATCTCTCCCTCTGTTCAAGCTTCTCATGGGATCACAGCTACTTCATTATGGATGCCTCTGCTCAGATCTACAGCTTGAATACTTCATCCCCCCCATACTCTCTCATGAATTAAAGGGGATATTTCAGAATACCATTGTCCATCTCCTTGGCCCTACCGAAAGAATTTTCAGCCCCATTAGGGTATTTCCTCATTCTCCTTCCATCTGAGGCTTGACTCATTCTTTTACTGACCTTGGTGTCTTCATGTTGTCTTTCTACGTGTGGGCACTCTCTCCTTTTCTCTCCCTGGAGAGAGGCACAAGGTCTTCAGGTCTCATCTGTGTAGTGAAAGCATTAATATCTTGCCCAGTGCCACAGCAGTCATGGTGTTGGATTTCAGGCTGTACTGGGCACTTCCCTCCACCCAGCAGTCGCTGTTGGGGGAGGTCCTGGCTCGGCCTGGAGCCATCAGTGTGGGCCGGGGCAGGGGGGTTTAGTGTGGGTGAGATGTCAGCAGCCGTGGCCCAGCCCAGCCTGGGGCCAGGACCCCACAGCCTCCGTTCCCCACTCGGGAGCTCCTGGGGTCCGGCCTGGCCTCCCTCAGGCTGCACAGGCCATGAGGGAACAGGGCCGTCCCACCAGAGCTCAGCTACCTTTAGAGGCTGGAAGCCAAGAGGGAGATTTCCTGGGCTTGCTGTTTTTAAAATGTAGCTCTCATAGAGGGGGATCCAATTTCTAAATGGTTCAAAATGTTGTCAGCTCTCAGATCTAGCCAACTATTGGCCTTTTCCAGGCACAGAGGAAGTTCTTAGCAGATTCTCTCAGAAAACTCATTTCTGTGGGTGGTTTCTGACTTCTTCCCCAAATGTCAATCAATGCAAAGCCAGCATAGTAAAGATGTCTAATACCTCTGTGGTGAGTGAAGGACTCTGCAAACTGACCTCCTTAGGCTTAGGATGTTCATGGGGCCACCTCCTGCTTCCTGTCACATCCATCTCTACATCCATGTGTACATCTTCTCTCTGATGGGAACAGACTTTCTAGAAGAGTCTGTTGTGTTAGGACAAGGAGTTATGGTTTCAAGCTAAAGGTGGGTAGATTTAGACTTGATGGAACACATTGTTTAATGTGAGGGTGGTGAAACTGTCATAGATTTCCCAAAGAGCTCATGGATGCCCCATCCCTGGAAACATTAAAGGTCAGGTTGGATGGGGCTCTGGAGAAAAATTGGATGTTAAATTTTAAAACCAAGGTGTTTTACAATTTCCTTATCATCCTGATATATCACTATGTTATCACAATATCTATTATTCTGGCTCACTAAAATATATTATGTAGTATTCTAGAATAACTTGGAATACATTATATTTCTATTTTTTCTTTAACAATATTTGGGTGTTTTTTTCTGTTTGTTAGTTTTGCCAGGTGGGTCAAAGTCTATTTTTAGTTGGGTAAATGCATAACAGAACACCTTCTATCATTTTATTTAATCTGAAAAAAAATTAAGGAACTCCTTCTGAATATGGAATGAGTTTTTTACCTCAAGTGTTTCTGCCAATGTCTTGCAGGGCAGGAATATTGCAATGTAAAGAAGTTAGTTGTGAAGGAAATACTAGATTACCAGATGGTTCCTACTTTTTTGGTTTTTTTTTTGTTTTTTTTTTTTTTCCCCAAGAATGATAAACCGCTGCCCTCAGCCCCCCAGAAATTATGAATCCAGTATGGAGTTCAAAGGACAGTGAGACTGAGATTGGGTGAGAGCTGTACTCGGTTTAGGATGAATCTTCTCTTCTCCAGCATTTGATTTAGAGACTACTTTGGATACCAAGGACCTGAGCCATCAAGTTTTAGTAGCGTGAGTTGAAGCAAGCCACTTCTTTTCATAGTATATTTCAGTTTCTCACTGGCCATTTAATCTGTATGGCTTTGCTGAATGGAATATGCAAAGTTTAGCATGATTGGTAGCCATGTGCATGACAGACCATGACTAAATAATGGAATTATCTCTAAGTAACAGATGCACTTTCTGGATAAGGCTTGTAATTGTGGTCAAGAGTTTTACCACTAAGCGTGGCAAGGAGGTTACTCTTGCAAAGTGGAGGAGTAGAGCTCCTAGTGGCACTTTGCAGCCCTGCTCCTACATCTCCTCAATTAGTTGCAGAATTGTGGAGATAGTGAAAAGTTGTCTAAGGGTGGACATCATCATCTGGTTCTCCCTTTACTCTTTGCCAGGTGGAACAATTTTCTCTTATGAATGAACACAATGAAAATTTCCTACTTGCCTGTGTGTCTCTGACCCACTGGAAACACAAAACACAAGCACAGCATATAACCATTGTATCTGCTAGTGCAGCGGGGTGAGACAGCAAACTGAAATTCTTTGATGCTGCAGACAAGAGGCACAGCTGTAAAGCAGATGAAAATCTGCACAGCCACTATTGCTGTGCATCCAGAAGGCTCTAGTTATAATGTAACCAGGCAAAAAGACTTCCAGACAAGTGTCTCCATTTCTGGAGATACTTCTGTCCTGGCTTGTAGAGTAGTTTCGTTACGCAGGTGTCTTGCATGAGGACTACATGATCTGGAGCTGGGCTTTTGTATGTTGGACCTACCTCAGAGATGCCAAACAGGGCAGCATCTGAGTTTTGGAGCCTTGGGAATAAACTGCTCAGTGTCTCAGACCCTCCTTCATGTTCAGGGACACAAAGTTACGATTATTATGGCAAATAAATGTTCCAGGTCTAGGTCACTGTTCTCATTTCTCTTAAGAATATTTATGGTCAGAGTAATTAATCATTTAAGTGGTCAAAACTGACAGTAGTTATTTGATGTAGGAAATTGCACAAGGAAAGAAAAATTGGCAAGAAGTTGTGGGAATACTGAAGTGGCCTTCTGCATTGTTGGAAGTGACAATTTTGTTCATTGTGTCCCTTGGATCTTCTCATTAGTCAGCTGGATAGCTTTGTCCCTGCCGCGTTTCACAAAGGTTGGGACACGGGGCCATGCGATGATCACACAATGTGCACGGAGCTTCGGCTCCTGTAGTCTTGCCATAGAACAAAAAGGCCATTGTTTCCAGCATAATACTAAAGCAGGAAAATAATCACAAAGGTCTTTCCTCTAGATAGAGGGCTTAGCAGCAGGCAGGAGAGAGCTACCAAGGAGTTTATCTGCTGGAAATGGCTTCTACAGTTTGCATTTTTGTTTCATCTTGTTTTACTGATGGCTGGAGTAGATACTTAATGCTGAAACTGCAAAATCAGTTGGGGTAGATATCTGACTGGAAGCTGATGATGTGAGTAATCTAGCACTGGAAACTGTTTTGTTTTTTTTTTTTCTGGCTGTGTTACAGTGTAGTTTTTAGAACCATTAAATACTAGGGGAGCAGCAACTGTGCCTTTCTTTGTGTGTGTACATTCTTCTGGCAGACTGAGAGCCCTTTAGTCACTTGTTAGGAACAGAATACATTGTTAGAAAATACTTAATGACTTGCCAAAGTAGACTAAATAATACACATTAGTCCTTTATGGGAGGTAGTTTCTTCTTAAGTAAATTAACTTATGAGGCCTCTTTGTGGAAAATCCACTCTTGAAAGGTATCGATGGAACAAAATACTTCAAATGTCAGATCTAATTTTATTGGTTCAGCACAACTCAGAAAAGGAGCAGCCAGACACCATTTTATTTATTTATTTATTTATTTAAATTCTACTTTATATCAGACTTAGCACACCTCCCTTACCCCATCTCTGTGCAAAGGAGTCTGTAGCAGGCTTGACCAATGCTATGTGGAGAGATGTAATTTGTGTTATGGTGACTTCTAGGATCGCCTCCAGGCAGTGGAATTGCAACTTCACTATTGATCTACATGTTGGAGGAAGCATTTACAGAAACTACTTTCCTACATCTGACCTCTTAACATTGCCAGTTTGGACTCTTACTGTGTCTTATTCTGCTGTCAGTAGCATTGTCTGGTGTTGAGCCAGAGCTTGGATCAGCAAAATCTATATTACCCTTAATATACATATTGATGGGTACATAAACACACATCTATAACATATGATATAAATTATGAAATATTTTTTCTGTAATTTCTTGTGCAAACACTTGTAGTATTTGCATATTGACACTTCCCCCTCTAGATCAGATAACTTGTGGCTTTAACCAACTGCCCAAAAGGTAATACAGTCTTCAATAGAGACTGTATTTAAAAGCTGTTAGGAGTCTGCTTTCTGGCACAAACTAAATTTTATTGAATGGTTTGCACTAGCTTGGTAAGAGGTGTCTTGTTCCTGGAGATGTACTGCATTAAAAGCATGAGAAAAATATTATTTCATGGGTGTCGTGGTTTTGAATCAGTAATTAACAAACAAGGGGGAAAAAGAATTATTTATTTCTTGCTGTGAGATATGGATTAAAATAAGAGCAAACCAGGCATAAAACTTAAAAGGAATAAAGAAAGGTTTATTGACAAACTACATAAGAATAAGAATAAGAACACCAGAATAAACTTTTAGAAAAACCTTTTCATTTCTCACTGCTCACTATTCTTTTGTTCACATGACAACAGAGACAAAAACTTTATAATTTTGATGGTTTAAACAGTTCTAATTTTTCCTATAGTCTTTTCCTCAGTTTCTGTAGAGAAACAGAAGTTCCTTTCTGTTAATTTATGGAGTTTCTCACAAGAAAGCTATTTTGTTATAGTTTTCTGTCTCCTTGATATTAGCTGCTCAGAGCTGCTGCTATCAAAGCTCACTCCTCCCATTCCACATCACTCTGAAATGTGTTATGGGTCATAAGTTTGGGGATAGCATTTTTAAGGATAAGTTAGTCAAAGGCAAACAGTATTTTTTATCTGTTTCTATGCGCTTCACTAGAAAACAGTTTTCTCATTGCCTCTCAAGGCTTCAAATCTCTCAGCACTTCACTATACCACAATTACTCTGCTTTTTACTCAAATTTACACTTTGAACACTCTATTCCTCCCCATACTCTATCATGAATTAAAGGAGTTCTTTTCAGGACTTCATTGTCCATCCCCATAGTTTTAACAGAAAGATATTTCAGCTTAATTAAAGCATCTTCTTAATTCTCTACCTTTCTTGAAGTTTCTTTTCTTTCTTGCCACTAGTAGTTTATAAAGTCTCTTTTCATGTTGATCACTCTCCTTTTCTCTCTCTGGATGAAAAGATTAATCCGCAAGTCTCATCTGGATAAGAAAAAGTTAAAATCTTGCCCAAGCTTTTGTAGATGGTTCGGTGATTTCTGCTGAACAGGAGCTGGAGCTGTCTGCGATGAAAAGTTCCTCATAGCTGCTCTAGAAAAGCATAGTCACTGTCTCTGCTTGCAGCAGGCTTAGAGCTCTTCTTCTTCTTTACTCGGCAGTTTTCTAGTAAATTCCATCACAGCAAAACCTGCAGCTAAGCCAGGAACCGGCCTGGCCCGGCTTAGCCCAGGGCAAGCCCCCCAGGCCCCCATCTCCCGGCCGGGAGAGCGGCAGGCCCAGCCCGGCCCCCCACCCAGGCCGCATGGCCTGGGCAGGGAACCGGAGGCCAGCCGGAGCTCTGCCACCCTTCACAGTCAGGAAAACAAAGAGAACCACAGACTTTTGGTTGTACACTTTAAGGTAGGGTTCACAAGTTGATTCTACTTTTCAGTGGCTAAAACTGCTGTCAATTCTCAGCAATGACCGATAATTGGTCAGGAGAAAAGACTCCCAGGAGTCCCCAGCAACTGTAACTTTCTTAAAGGTAAACTAACCCCATGACAATGGGGAATAATAACAATTTTATGGGCAGTCTGCAGTCATCATTTATTTCTTAATGAAACTGGACTTTACCACTTCTACAGTGACAGAAATGACGAATATTTAATTACCAGATAGAAAATATCGATTTGGTGGGTTTAGGAAATAAGGGTGACTTCATTTTTTCTTGTAAATGTTATCAAACATACTGAATATTGCAAGTGGTCTTACATTGCCAAGTAAGCTAGAAACAAGCTTATTATTTCACCTTGTTAGTTTCTCTAACTGTAAAAATAGAAAATATTCATTTTAATGGTGGGTAAATGAGAATCATATCCACAAGACCCAGAAATGGTTTTAATAGACATAATAGAGTCAATGTTATAATGGCATAATGATGGAGACATTTGAATTTCTGGAGGAAAACCTGACAAATGGATATACCTCATTACATATAGTGATGGTGGTGGTAATACCTCATCAAAGAAGGACCTTATTGAGAGCATCAATAACTTAGCCCATTGTATGTAAAAATGTTTTACCAACACACTTTGTTCTAGTGTCACAAACAGTTCCTGCCATTGCAGAGGGAGAAAGTCTTTGGAAATTGAAACAGTAACTAGAGAATAACTTTTGGCAGCACTGCATTTTATAGGAGCTGCAGCTGATGAGTGCTATGCCTTGAAATAGAGTTGCATTGCTTGACATGCCTGCTGCACTAAAAAATTTAACTTTTTTAAATGTGAAACCTTTCAGAACAATTTTTCCAATGTTCCAATTCCCCTGACTTCAATTTTCTCTTTCCCCCCCATACCAGTTTAGGTAAGTTCTTCTTCCTAGTTTTTGGAGAAGTGGGCTTGGACTCCCTAATCTTCAGATGCTGCCCCACCTGAATATTCCTGGCAAATGAAAAGGCTGGGAGTCTTTTTAGGTAATTGATAGCAGGCTCCAGAAGGAAACATAATAGCCAAGACGGAGAAAATTTGTGCTCAAATTTGTATTTAAGCACTGTGAACTTTTGGAACAGTTGGACCCCTTCTAGGAAGCAGTCTGAAATCCCAAAAGGAATTTTTTTCAATTTTTTTTTTTTTTTATTTTTTTTTTTTTATTTTTTTTTCAAAAGGAATTTGAGGTAGACATGCACAAATCTATCCTTGGGATAGTGAAGTGAGAAAAGGAAAGGTCTTCTGAAATAAAACATGTATCAGAAGGAAGAGTAGGAACCAGGATGGCTTCTCATCTTGCTGTGTTGTAATCTGCAGCCCAGATGGCAAGCAGCAAGCACTGTAGAGGCTAATGAAGGGGCTGTGACTGGCCCAGACTGCCAGAGTCTGGCACTCCCTCTTGGGTTGTGATAAGCAAAGTGATGATGGATATACCTGTTGATGCTGTTTTCCGAAAGTGGAAGTAATGAGGTATTGATTAACTTCCCTTCAAAAGCAGGAGGCCAGATTGTCTGATATCTTCATATGTCAGCTGTTGCTTTGCTGGACTGCTGGAGATGCAGATAAATAGAAAGTTCTGATGTCACTTCCCCCTTAGTTTAAGAGTGGCTGGTCCATGCCATTAGCCCTGCTGACTGTTCGAGGGAGGCAGAGTCACACTGTGGTTAGAATTCTTGGCAGTTTCCCTATAGACTGGAGGAGACAACAGGACAGTCATCCCTTTGTCTAGCTCTGTTACTGTCTGGGGCAACCCTTCAGTGATGTTGAATTCCTTTTTAAAACAGGAATGTGAATTTAGGTGACTTAATTTGATATTGTCCTGGTTTCAGATGGGGTAGAGTCCATTATTTTTCTTAGTAGCTGGTACAGTGTTGTGTTTCAGATTTAGAATGAGAAAAATGTTGATAACCCTGATCTTATCAGTGATAAGTGATAAGATCAGTGTTACCACTAACATCACTGATGTTTTAGTTGTTGCTGACCAGTGCTTACTTAAAGTCAAGGATTTTTCAGTGTCTCAGGCTCTGCCCGTGAGCAGGTGCACAAAAAGTTGTGAAAGATCATGGCCAGGACAGCTGACCCAAACTGGCTGAAGAGATATTCCATGCCACAGAACATTATGCCCATTATATAAACTGGGAGGCTGGCCAGGAGGGACCAAGGCTTTCCAATGTTAATTTTTAATCTGGTCCAGAAACACCTTTGGCATGGATTATGCAATGGGAACATGAGGCCAATCATGCAGCATGTGTATGTTCTCCTGAAGTGGTTGGTAAGAAAAGTGATACACAAAACAGCAGGTCCCTCAGCAGGGCTACATATGTGGCTGCTGTCTTGGCAAAAGCATGGGAAGTGACTGAGACTTGACAGGGCGGCCATAGGCACGCGTGAATTCAACTCCAGCACAGACAAGCACTGTCGTTTTCATGAGAGGTCCAGATGTCTAGAAGAGATGCACAGAGAGAGGAGAGAATGGTCCTCAGGACACAATCCAAAAAACCCAGCCTAGTTAATCTAAGAGCAGTGAACCAGCTGTTAAATATCACTGCTATTTGTTTCCATATTTTCAAAGTTGTTCTTTTTCTTTTAACTTTCACTTTTGATCCTTTACTTCTCCAGCCACAGTTAAATTTCATTTCAAGGATAGTAAAGTTTGGTGAGTCATCAGAGGTTATCTTACCTGCTGAAGGTAAGATGCTGAAACTCAGATGTGACAGGCAGTTGCAGCCTTGTTTGGGTAAGAGAAAAAAGTTGTTATAACACAAGCAAACTCTCTACATTTTCTAGTAATTCTGAAAGAATATCTCCTACAGTTAAGTTTCTTGGGAGGGGCTTTGTTGCTGATTTTATTGGTTTTGATTCGGTTTCTGACAACTGACGAGTCTGAGCAGTAGTTGGAAAGAATAGTTGTTTGGATCATTCTGTGCTGCTTTATGGCAAAGATTTTACTTCCAACTCTCTTAGAAATGAAAAAGAGCAAGATGCTGATATTTTGTCCTGCCAAGTTCTTTTAGTTTGAATGTGGACTAATGAACCTTGTCTGTAGGCTGAACTGGCCTTGAGATTTTTTTGTTAGTGGTTTTCAGAAGACCATTAACATTTCTTGACTGAGTGAACTGCACATGGATGCTGATCTTCTGCCCCTCTTCTGACCATATCATGCTCCTAATCAGCAATTTAACAAGGTTATAGTGGTTTAGCTGACTGCAGAAGGTACCTATTTTTCTGCTTTGTGTGTATTAATGGAAAAGTTCATCTGCTTTCACTTGAACTGTGATACAGTCATGGATAGGTAAGGGGTGGTATTTTGTTCCTCTTAAGCTAGCAGTACCTCCAGGCATTTTTATTTTTCCAATTTTTAGTATTTTCAAGTCATCCTGTAAAGCTTGCCCATGTGGAAACAAACAGATCATACTTAATCTAGGAGTTTGTGGCTTGTAAAATGATAACCGAAGCAAGCCAATGAAGTTGATGAGCTTCTAGATTTGAAGTTTCCTTTTTAGCACACTTCGAGTGTTACTGTGGAACTCTTTACTTCAGTTTTGGGTTGGTTATTATGTTGCTAGAAACCATGTTATTTTCTTTCTACTTGTAACACAGTAACTGTTTTGACAAGTGATTGTGTGATTAAAGGCTGTGGAGTGACATAGTAATGACTGAAACCCTGTGGGTTTCTGTATGCCTATAACAGACCTATTTATCAGATATTTATCAGAGTAATTTTCAATAACTCAGCAGGCAGTTGTTCTGCAATGCAAAAGTGAAGCAAGTGTTTGAACAAAACCCTGCTGTCATTTGGCAACGCTATTGTGAGCAAAACCTGTAGCTATGTAGAAGACCACTAATGTTCGGTATGTTGCTGGCAAAGTGCTCATTTTATTTTTGATGGCAGATCCCCAAGTGCCTGTACACTGCAGCACACGGCAGTAGATGTAGCAAGAATCCACATGCACACACTTCTGCCTTAAAGCACTTTCTCTCTTTTCACAGAAGGACAGTTTAGGATAGGAGCTTCTCAGTTTTATGATTCTTTTCATCCTATCATATTCCCTTCCTAGCCCTGTTTATAGTTCCCTCTTCTTTTGCATGCAGATGACAAACTTTGAGATATCTGAAATGATTAATCTCAATCAAGTACTGTTGTTTTTATTTGGGGGGCAGTTTTTGTTGTTTCTTAATGTTTTCCCAGCATCTCAGCTTCCTCAGAAAGTTTTAAGAGCATTTAGTGACCTGTGATAGGAGTGGTTCTGTAAAATGCTGACTGTAATTTTATATTCCTTTTTCTTTATTCAATTTCTTTGGTTTGGTAGAGTTTTGAAGGTCACGCAACAGCACTGAAAGTTTACAAGTGTAAGAACTGAAATCCTGTATTTATCTTTGTCCTGAGTCTCTTCCAACTCAGAATACTGTGTGAAAGAAGAAACAGTTCTGTGAAATCAGAAAATGAAATGTGATGGGGGAAAAAAAGAACAATAATAAAGAAAGCTTTTTCCATTTCTAGCTTTATTTCATAAGCTATAAACACTAAAGACCCAAATTCTGCTAAGGTTACTTAAATGTGGTAGTTCTGGGTGTTTCTGTCTCTCCTTGCACTGGAAAGGAATTGCAGTCAGGGGACTGAATACAAACTTCAGTCTGGTATCCAATCCTAACCTGAAACTTGGCCTAGGAACAGAAGATCCCCATTTCTCCAAAATGATTTTACAAGATCTGTGTCTCACTCAGTCAGGCTCTGGTTTCCGCCTTAGCCATACAAAATTGTGATTTTCACATCTTTGTGACCCTTAAGTCAAAATTAGGCATTTCTGACTACTTTAGTGTTTTAATGCAGGCGAGAAAGCAACAAAATTCTGGAAGTGGCAAGCTTGTGAAGGTAAATGCTGCCAAGTTCCTCACAGCCTTGGTTTGAGCTGCATATGTACACTGGTGATTGAGATAAGTACAAGCTGTCCTGGGATGCTTGCAGGAGAGGAGTGAGTTGCTTCTTGGAACATGTAATGTAATGGCAAGATTCTTTTTTCATGACTTGTTGCATTAAAAGTCTCACCCTAGAAGAGAAAGGAAAACAAACATAATCATAAATCTGTGTTATAGGAAAGGAGTAAAGCAATCTGATTTTCAATAACCATATGCTGAAGATCATGAAAAGCAATTGCATGTAAAAATCCTTCATTAGGCACTGCTCTGAAGTTGTATGTAATCCATTTTCTTGACAGTTCATAGAAACTTAGAATGCATCTTTGCATGGCAGTGATTTAACTGCATAGCTTCACTCAAGCTAGGATTTTCTCTTTGTTTAGATCCATAAAGTCAAGTCACTGTAATCCAGCTAAATAATGTAAATTGCCTGTTTCTTATGTGTGGTATACCCAAAGGGTGGTCATCTTTTCAATCGAGATTATCACAGTATGTTGTGTAAAGCAGCATTCTTCTCCAAATTCTTTGCCAGTCTTCCTTCTACCATTCATGACCTTACTCCTTTTCATAATCATATAGCTTCATTTTCACATTCCCAGTTATTCTTCCTCCTCTCCCTTCATAGTGTATTGACTAATATAAGAGGATAAATTCTCTGGGACAGAGTCTGTGTTAATCTACTGCACTAAGAGGTGCTATAAAGTAACATAAATACCTGAAAGGTAGGTATGGATGGATGACTTATGGGACAAAGGAGACTTCAATAAAGGAATGTGTTTAATTCCTTGCTTGGATTTTAGTGGTATCAGAATGAGTTGCGAGCTCTTCTGAAAAAAATGTCTGATCTTAATACAATATATCTTGACTTCTGTAGGTAGCTAGTAATTTATTGCTTCTTTGTTTGGGAGGCTGAAACTACTGGAAATAATTATTTGTGACTTTAGAAAGAGCTGGTCCTCTGAAAATACGTGGAAGTTGGTTGGGTGAACTTACAGCACACGAAGGACTATTGCCAGCTCACTGGCAAATGAGCAGGTCTTCCAGCAGCCAAGATCTATAGTTTTAACTTGAGTAGCAGAAATTGGTGCTCAAATAGATTAGCAGTGCTTTACATAGCCTTATCTTTCATCAGTCCAGGAGAGACTCATTGTCATATTAACAAATTCTTTTAGGACACTGTTTTGTTATTTAACACAAACTTGGCAGAGCATCACACAAAACAGTTCTTCTGTTCACCCTAAGCTATTATTGTTCTTTCCTTCTAATCTTTTGTAAAGTCTGTTACAGGATCCTGCTTCTCTTCTGCAGCTTCTGTCAATAGTTTCTAAGAAAAATCTTCAACATCCCAAAATGAAAGCAAAGCACCCTGACCCCTAGCCTGCTACGTCTCTTAATTTTTTGGTTATGGTGTGCTGTTACCATGCTGCATTCCCTGAGATACAGTCAGCTCTGAATATGCCTGTGGTGTGGTCATCTGCTTTACTGGATTACTGATCTTGGATAGCACATAGGAGTGTGTGTTTTGTGTGGCTATAATTTGCACCCATGTGCAGATTTATGTAGAAAAGCCACATGTATTTTCTTGCTGCGACATCCTTCTGTTAGTGGTGCTGGATGTGCCCTTTCCATTCCTAGATCCTCACAGGGTCTTTTCCCTACCTCAGGTCTAGAGACATCTCAGCATGCAAAACTACTGCAGCTCCTTCTCTTGTGTGAAGGAATAGAAAAGAATGTGATATGACCTTCAGAGGAAAGAAAACAGTAATTAACAGCTCAAAGCTGTTTATAGATGAGGAATAATTTCTCTCCATGGAAAGAGCATTTCTCAGTAACCCCATTATATAAAACCTTGTTAAGCTCTTTAAAAGTCTGGAGCCTGTGAGATGCATGATGCTGTGCATTGCTGTGGAAGTCATGGGGAATCACGGCAGGTGTCGCTTGCTTGCCGGAGACAATAAGGATCTGAGGAGATGAAGGAATTAGACACTGGTGTATTTATTAAATCAGTTAACAATGTTTGTGTGACTGTTGCATGCTAAGTGCATATTTTAAGCAAAGCAAAAAATTGATTCTCTTTCATTAGAAATCTGGTACACAAGGGAGGGAAGATTCTTCCATTGAGCAGCAGCAAGATGTGCTGTTAGTGTAATTTATAATAGAAGCGTGGGATTTAAATCTCCCAGATAATGAAAGGAATTTCTTGACCCCTTTTCTGTGAGTGCAGAAACATGGTCATACCTCCTTCAGAACTAGCAAACTTCTGTTAGCTAAATGTGTAGTAAATAGGTTTATCAACTAGTGCATTTCAAGTGTCATCTACCAGCAGGTAGAATGAAAATAAAGGAATTAATAAAAAGTGCTTGCGGTGAAAGATATGAACTTAAAGTAGTGTTAGGTGAGTGTAAGAACACTTGCCTATAAGATAGTCATGAGTGAGAAGAGAAAGTAGGACTATATCTAAAACTGATCCTTAATGCTTGCCTCTTTCCCCAGCATTTTGGGCGCTGCTGGTGAGAAGCATTTATTGCTTTGTCTTCCCTTTGGCTTCACAACACATGTAATGTATCTGCTCCTACAACTGAACATCTCCAGTTTGCATGAGTTCTCTCGGAAGTTTGGGCTGGTGTTTATTCTTGGCCCAGGTCTTCCTATAGTGCTTCAGAGGTGTGGAGCTTTTATATTTTTAACTTTATTTTAATTTTTTCTAAGTTCTATTTTTTCTGTCAATCACTATTTTTATGGAAGTCAGGTTGTTGCCACAGTCCATCTGTTTGTATCAGGCAGTGGGCTCAAACTTCTTGCACATAGTGTTTCTATTGCCTTTTCCACATCTGCCGTGGCACAGTCTGACACAGGTAATGAATTCAAAGTCTTCTGTATAATCCAGTCTCACACTGCTTGAGTCCATGCCCTTTAAAAATGTTGTGTATTCTGTTTTCCTCTCTTCCTGTTTCTGCAGTGATTTTTTTTAACGGTGCAAATATGTAAGTATGTTTAAAATAAATACTACATGCACACACGTTGTATATGTTAATTGCCTATGCTATGAAATTTCATCAGTAAGACTCGTCAGTGATATACTGTGGAACTGGAGATGAGAGAGAGCAGATGGTTCACACTGAAATGACATTTGCCTTCTGGATGGCTTAACAATACAAGATTTGGATGCAAAGCTATGGTGCTTGATCCTAGGGCTTAACTCAAAGGCATGGATGAAGATAAAGTTGAACACCTTGCTTCCAGAGAGAATGTCTGGAGAGACATGTCAGCAAGCTGGACCCAGGTTCTAGTTTTTCCATTCCCTTTAATCACTTGAAGCTTCATGAGGGATGATAGTGCACTTAAATAGCCGAATATTTTCAGAGATGGATGTCAAAGGCACTATTCTGTCTGTTGAAACTGAGCTTCTTTCTGATCAGTTTTTTCCTTTGAAAAATGCTGACTTGTTGGAATCAAAACTTTTAATAGATATGCATGTGTCTGGGGAAGCAGAGGTATGGCAGAGCAGCTGTTTTTGAAATGGCCAGAAATTCAGTTACTAAGGTTTGTCTGAGACATGGGAGAGAGACAGGAACCCAAATCCAGTCTCTCCTTGAGGAAGGCCAGTCTGGGTTTTAAGGGAAACTTCCTTAAAGAGATGTGTTTTTATCCCAGTGTGAAGAGGAATATTCTGCTGATTAAACAAGTTTTCTGTGACTACTCAGTACCCAAAACAGAAGGAGCAGCTTGCAAGAAAGACACCTGTAAGTGCATGGTGTGCAGCAGGGGCATGTTGTGTTTGACATTCAGGGGGTTTGCAGTGGGGCTGCAGACATAGAGCCACAGCAGAGCTGAACCATTGTGATTTGTGGTGCCCAGGAGCTGCGGCACTGCACAGTAAAGCTGAGCCTTGAGCTGTTTCAGTGCCACCATGAGCTTTGGTGGTGCCCACACCCATTTTACAGATCAAAACAATGGTTGCTGACTGCCAAAAAGTGACAGACTCTCCAGGGACAGCTGTCTTCCTTGCAGCTTCCTTTTCTGCCATTTCATAGCCCTCAGAACCACAAAGACAAACACATTTCATGTGCTCCTGCTGCTGGAGGCACAGGCCTCTTAAAGAAGGCCTGCAAAGAAGTTGTCCTTTGCACTTTGAAGCAGTGTTTGCTAATAGCACAAATTCTGAAACTAATGTTGTTTGTACATGGTCGAAGTGTATTTCTGTAGAAACATCCACTACAAATAATAATCAAAGTTAATAGCTTTTGATCCCATCAAGAAGCTCTCAAGCAGGAGAAGTATATGAAGGGTTAGATTAGAAAATTTAATTTAATGCTGAAGTTGAATGGCTTTGCATTCTAACCAGGAAATTCATAAGCTCTCTCTACTCCCTGCAGGCATGGTCTGTCAATTTTTGAAGATTAAAACTCAAGCATTATTAAATCAGTTTATTCTCAGGAAGAACTCTCATACTTGACATCACTTACAGGTCTCTCAAGCAAAGTTCCATGACAGAACTGAGAGCAAAATTCTGCATATACAGCATTCTGCTTGTAGAGAAAAAGCAAGCTTCAGTTGGGAATCTGGACAGTCAGGATCCCTGTCTTATGTACTCCAATGATTTTCAGGGATGACTGTGAAGCTGTTGTCTGGTTTAACCCCAGAGAGGAGCTAGGTACCACATGGCTCCTCACAACACTCCCCATCCTCCATGATGGTCTGAGGAAGAGAATTAGAAAAAGGTAAAACCTGTGGGTTAAGAACAGTTTAATAATTGAAGTAAAAAAAAAAAAAAAAAAAAGTAATAAAACCAGAGAAAGACAAGTGATGCAGAATACCATTGCTCACTTCCCATGGACAGATTCCTATCCCACAGCAGGCCAAATTCCCCCAGTTTATACACTGGACACGATGTTCTATGGTATGGAATATCCGTCTGACCAGCTCAGGTCAACTGTCCTGGCCACGCTCCCTCCTGGCTTCTTGTGCATCTGCTCACTGGCAGAGCCTGAGACACTGAGAAGCCCTTGACTCAGGGTAAGGAGTACTCAGCAACAACTGAAACATCAGTGTGCTATCAGTATTATTCTCATCCTTATCCAAAACATGCCATTTTATCAGCTACCTAGAAGAAAATGAACTCTATCCTAGCTGAAACTAGGACAGGCTGTCCATCTCTCTGTGGTAAGCTTGATGGAATGTCCCAAAACTTGCACTTCTGACAAAGCAGCTCCAAGCAGCTTTTGGTATATGTGGATGCTAACTCTGAAACAGAGAACATGTGAAACTGCAGGCCACATAGCTTTCTCAGTCTTGCCTGAGAAAGCTGCCTGGGAATACATAAGGAGGATGTAAAACAATCCTCAGAGACAGAAAACAGCCTTGCAGGTGCTGTTTGTCTGTTCCTTGTTTTCTTTGCAGGAGAAGGTCGGGGAGTGGTGTGCCCCACTGACCAATGATGGTGATGTAGTAGTTTGCTAACCAATAAGAGTTTCCTTTCTATACTTTTCACGTATTGGTCTATAAAAAAGACCTGAAGTAATAAACTAAGAGAAATTCTCCTGATTGACTCCTAGAGAGTCTGTGTCGTTCATTCTCGCCGTTCCTAATAGAGCGACAGGTATAAATATTTCCCTGAACTGTGGCATCACTTAGAGTATGAAGGTGCTTCCTGGTACAGCAACATGAAGTCCTGAACTCATGCCACATGGACTTGTACTTCAAGCCTCTGAGGATAAATACTGGGAAGTGTTTCCATAAAGAAGGTTTTTAATTAACTTTTAAAAAAATTATTTCACACTATAAAATGCATTTCAGAAGTGAGATTATTGGTTACAATATGAATCAGTAGGTTAACAGCTGCACAAATTTCAGCTAGTAGCCAATTACTATTGGTACCCCTCAGGCACTGATACTGGGCCAACACTCTTTAAGATCCAAATTAATAATGCAGGTGGATAGTATAGAGTGTGTTCTCAGCAAGTTTATGGGTAATACCAAGTAAGTGGAATGACTGATCTACTTGATGGCAGGGGGAATATCAACTGGCTGGAAAAAATGGCCTATGGCTGGGCTGTATTAGTAAAAGTGTGGTCAACAAGCTGAGGGAAGTAGTCCTTTCTTTTTGGCACCTGTGAAACCACACCCTTTCTACTGTTTTTGGTTTGAGCTCCCCAGAGCATGAAAGTCATTGGCCTAATGAAGTCAGTCAAATGAAACATCATTAAAGAAGGTTGAGGACTCAAGCGCTTATCTGTAACCAAAAGCTGAGAGGACAGGGTTTGTTTTGCTTGCAGAACAGTCCGGGGGAGATCATATTGCTGCCTACAGCTATTTTAATGGAAGAGTAGAGATGGGATAGAGATGGACTCTTCTGGCCATATTGAGTAAGGTGGGTTAACCTCATTTTGTGCCTTTGAACTGGCTGTTTGATGAGCATGCTGGGCCCTGCTGCTGTTTCCTCAGTAGCAGAAGTTAAGTCCTACTACCTAACTTTTCATTGCTATTTCTAATACTTGCATAGTACAGACTATCCCAGAAGTACTTTGAGCTCTACCAAAAGGTGCATTCTGTGACATAGTCATAAAAGTAGCTGCAATTTAGCATCATCTGATATTTTCACACAATTGGAAATTTGCAGATTCAGTTGATGGTCTAGATAATTCCTAGTAAACTTTCAGCTCTTTGAAGTTAAGTGAAAAAAAGTTTTACACTTGTGTATTTGTGGCATGAAAGGATAGCTCTAATGTAAAATCTTGGTTGGAAACAGAAGTCCTCTGAAAAAAAAATTTCAGAAAACACCGAAATAAATTGTAATTGATCTGTCCTTATTCTTGTTGAGGTTAGGTTTAATGAATAGAGGAAAATAATTGGGCTATTTGCATACAGCTTGCATTCTTGTAGTCCAGCTTGCTGAAGCCAGCAGATTTGCTGGGACGCGAAGTCATACCGTTTGTTAATGAAGGGAGAACAGAAGGTCTTATCCAGCAATGCACTGAGGGTACAGCGACCATTCAGGGAAAATCTGACGTCCTTCATCGCTTCACAGAAGGGACTTGGCATCTCGTGGCTTGTGCTTTTCAATGCAGTCAGCAGCCATTAAATTGCAGGCTTTGAATCTCTGGAAGCAATAGTATGACCCAAGTACTTGTATATCAGGCTGTACAAAATTACAGAGAGAAAATTTCTGGCTAAAATTTAATCAAAATACTAGCTTGTCTCTGCTGTCATTCAGATCAGTAAATTTCTTTGTGAAATATGCTTTTAGTTCCTGTCACCTATAGCTTATGTGCTTTGATTCTGATTCAGTATTTACTGCAGTAACTGTCTGAGTGGGTGGCAGGGGAGAGGGAGGGGCTTGTGAGATTTTTGGTTGGAGGGGTTGTGTTTGTTGGGTTTGGGATGAACTGGGGGTTTTCTAGATTTCAATGAAGGAGACTGGAGGCAATAAAAAACATATAAATACAAATATTTGGAGGATCTTCAAGCAGAACAGCTTTTTATCCAGCCATTGGTAAAACTGCAGAAACTTGTAGAGAAAAATTGAATGCTAAAGGAGCAGCCAGAGTAGGGCTGAAAACAGTTTTAGTAGCAGACTGATCATTCACTTCCCAAGAATGAATCTTGTTATCTAAGGCTCCCCAAACAACATACAACTCTCAGCTTCTTTTTCAGTCACAGTGATAGCACTGGGTGTTATTAACCCTGCCAAGTAAATTGATTATATGTACTCAGTTAAGCAGTGGTTGCTTTGGGTAGGAGCAAAACTCGAGCAGGAGACTTGAAGGCAGGTCTGGACTTCCTCTTCCATATGAGGAAGAGGAGTGTGAAGAGTCATGTGGATAGTGTCATTTCCAATATCTTAAAAGTGTTTAATTTTAAACCTGTTTACATTTGACTTATTAGGTTGAAGACATTCCTTTTTCATTAGTCTTGGCTTGAAAAGATAAGCTTCTCTATTTAGAGATTAAATGGGCTGGAACAAATTTGACCAAGTTGCTTTTCCCAAATGCTTATAGGCTGTAATGGCACATACTGATCTAGAGAACATCACCTGCACGTTTCTTAAGTTGGAGTTTGCTTTCTCTTAAGGGTTTATTAGTACCTTGAAAGTGAGGGGTTTGTTCTTGTTCTTAATGTTTTTAGTGCCAGGACTCTAAGTAATATTTTTCACAGTGTTTTGCTCCCAGTTGTCCTTAAAACCCCTTCTATTTTTATTATTTTCTTATTCCCATCTCTGAAAAGCATTGTGAAAGCATTGCATTCTAGCAATTTTGATCAATTCTTCTGTTTTAACACTTTGCCACTTTCATGTCTCTTCTGATATCCATCCACTTCATTGCATATCTGTTGCTTTCCAACTGGAAGGCCTCTTTTTGAAGAATGTGTGTGCTGGAAATTTTGTGGTCAACTCTGCCCGTGGAAGGTCCTTCCCAGATTTCTGTTGTTTCTTTTTTTCAAGCTAATCAATCAGCCAGGAAGCAGCTGCTGTAGGAATGCTGTTGAAACATGGAGCCTTTTGCATTTTAGGCTGGCAGTCATGACTTTCACCACAACCAGCAGGGACGATTAGTGTTACGTGTTGCCTACTGTATTAGTTGGTTGTGCTGTCTCCTGTCTGATTTCTGCTGGAAATATGACCAGAGGCTGGAAAAAGATGGAGGAGTATTTTGCTTGACATGAAAACCATGGGGACAGAGATCTAATGTTTGTTGGATGGCTCAACAATGAAATTACCATATAAATACCTTTGAACACTATTAAGTTAAACTCTTGTGAGCTGTCCTCTGATTCCTTGCTAAGTCAGATTACCTGAGGTTATGGTTGATTTATAGAGGCTTCTTGACTGATTTGGTCTTAGAAGTTCTTGAGTAATTTTTAATACACTGTCCTTGTTTCTCTTGTATTCTCTGTTATTAAAGTTGTTGCTGTTAGTTAGTGTACATTTCTTATGTCATTGCTGTTTCCAGGAAATTGTTCTTATCTCACCCCACGATCTTTATCTTTTGTGCTTCCAGCTCTCCTCTCCTTCCTGCCATAGTGGGACAGGGAAGGGGAAGCAAAAAAACAAGCAAACAACATGTGCTTTAGAGCGTTTCAGTGGGAACACTAAATTGGGGAGTACCACTCCTAAACCACAACATATGCACAGTATAGAAAACTGACTCTGGAGAACGTTCCTCTATTTTCCAGTTTATTAAGAAAATCTGTCACTCCCTCTGCTAACTGGAAGCCTAATTGCCCTTTCATACACCTTACTCCTTAGCATTTTCCTCTGGACAATGTAAAACTGGAATGATCATGCAACTAGAGTAGGTAACAAAGAATTGCAACATAGTGTTTGAGTATGTATTTTCTGTCATGAATTGTCTGAAATGTGTTAAGTAGCTGCTAGATGTGATGCCATTTCTTCCTAAGCTGCTTTTTTGAAGCGCTGAACACCACCCTAAAATGACTGGACACCTTGAATCATCATGTAGGAACAAAGAGCTACAAAGTTAATCTCTCTGCCGGGATGTGTTTTCTAGATAACTTCCAAACTCTCACAGGTGTGTTTTGTCATGCACCAGTCAGGGTTTGGCTGGGAGTTGTTTGCACCTGAGATACCTACAGATGGTGTCTTTTGCTGCATTTAAATTTTTTCTCTTGCTGATGGTCATTAGGGTTGTATATGTTGGTGGCCTCCAGTGAGCCATCACATGAATTACTAGGAAATGGCTCAGCTGCTAAACTGCACAAGCATCATGAGGAACAGCAAGAGCTTTCAGTTGAGTTACTGCTCCTGACTTAGGGAAAACATAGCTTGCTCCTCCTGGCTGTGTCTTTGGCTTTCAATGTTGCCAAAGCCTTGCCAAGGTTCTTTTGCTTGGTCATTGGTTGCTCCCCTTATCCAAATTCAGTTATCAAAGTGGAGGACCATTAGCCATAGAATTGTAAAGTCAGTTGCAAACTCCTGGAAGTTCAGATTTCTTGACCGGGCTTTTGGTTCAGCTCTGCTAATTTGTTAAGGTATACTTTTGCTTTAGGAAAAAGGTTCCCAGAATATATGAAAACACATTACACGAGGAAACAATGGCAGGAATAAAATTTTTCCACTAGCAAATGAGCATGTTGGCTAGTCTTGTCATACACATAGGTTTAAACACAAACCAGTTTTAAGTTGCACTAATTCTCTATATATGAACTATAATGAAACTTAAGTGAAAACAAACCCTGCTGCTGTTTGTTTTGTTTGGATATTGGCAAAGTTTGAGGCATGTTTCTTCTTCCTCCTTTCATAACTGTTTCAATAAAATGCAGACAAAATTAACAAAGAATTACCCTGTCCCTGTTTGTAAGTGAAAACAGGCATCTCGGAACTCTATTGTTGAGGTATGCTCAGTATTTGCATAGTATAAAGTATTTTATTCCTGCTGTAGAACTACTTTTTGTAACCTCATTTTGGGGGAGATTAATATGGAAAACTGGGTTTCGGTTTTTCTTTAGGAGAAAGAATATTGCTTTCTTAAGAATTAAAGTAAGTGCAGAAAGGCTTTAAAGATATTATCAGACATCAATCTGACCTCTGAAGAACTCTAGAGTTAGAGTGTCTTGTCCGACACTGAAGTCACTGTTCTGGCTGAAGGGCAAAAATCAGTCTATGCTACATGCTGACAGAAATGACAGTCCATCAAACAAAATATTTAAAAACTTCAAGTGTTCAAAAGACTTCCTTCGTTACTTGGCCTGTGGAATGGTGTCTTCATGGTAATTTTCATTTGCCTTCATAGTCTCAATGTCAGATTACTCTGAGCCCTCTGAGAAGGGTGTGTACTGCTCTAGCGGCATGTTAGAAGTGCTGCTTTGTACATCAGATAAGTGTTTCAACTTCTTCCAGAGCTGTGGATTGGCAGTGGAGGTATGTAATTGCTTAAATTTTTTGAGGATTAAGTTCTTGGTTAAATTACCAAATTAATTAAGAAGCCATTGAGCCTTACCTTAATGGTGTATCTTCATATGTGTCTCAAGGCAATGGATGAGCTCACAAGCTCAAAGATGCTGTCTTTTATACTGCTAGAGTCTTGTTTCAACACTTCTGATATATTTTGAATTTCTGGCTTTATTTTTTCTGATTTTTCTCTTGCTATTTTACTTCTTTACTCATCTTCTTCATGTCTGTCACTTTATATTTTTGCTTCTTTTCAAGCTGCAAGTAAATTTTTTCACAAATGGTTTATTTTCATTGTTGTAGTAAGAGGATATAAAAGCAAGGTACATTCACTGCAAGTTCAGGAGCCTGGTTTTAAACCAGATGCTTTGCTGGAATGGTGAGATGGAGAATCAAGCCCAAAATAATGATTGATTTTAATTTATTGTAAACTTGGGGTTTTTTTTCCAAGGAGCAATTTTTGGATGAAAAGTACCCAGAATATCTGAACTGACTCTAGCATTACAGCCATCCAAAACATCCATAATAAAATCCAAACCAACTCAAATGTACTTGTGTTTTAGTGTTTCATTATAAACCCTTAACTCAGCCAAGGTTAGCAACCCTCTGAAAACCTGGCCAGAACTGTGAGGGAATCTAAGAATGAGAGAATCTAGGTCAGTTTTTTTCTTTGTGGATGGAAGCATGTAAAACTTGATGGGTTTATGTGGTTTCAGCTTTTTAGCCATGCAAAAATTGAGTTGAACTGAGTTGAGCTCCAAGTGAGCTGGGCAGCTAAAATGAGTGGCCTGCTTCCTGCATTGGGCCTACATGGTCCTACCCCTTGTCTAAGCTGAGTTAGGATCTACTGCCTTGCATTGGGTCCCTGAAGACAAGGACAATGCTCATCACTTACCTTCTTTATGGCCCACAAAGACATCTGTAATTGTAGTCTTTTGGGGCATTATTTCAGATCACAGGGAAAATGGGAGAGAGAAAACTCAAGGGCAGATTTTCCAGGGGAGGACAGTGAGTTGACTCTCCCACTGCTTGTGCTGTCTGTTGCAGTATGTGTTCTTCAGGATCCCACTATATGGGAAAGGAATTGTCTTTCAGCCGTAATGACTGTATAAGCATAGAGCACTATCCAGGCACATGAGGAAAAGGATTTTCTGTCCCCAACAAGGAGTGCTTGTTTATCCCCAGCCTTGATATGTTCCAGTAGCTCTGAGGAAGAGGGAGAATGTGATCTGTGCCAGTATGTGATCTGGGGTGAAAGCTGTTCCTAGCTGAGGTAGTGGAACATTTGATATCATCAAGCATAAGACTTAGTAGTATTTCTTGTAGTCTTTACATTTAAGCATTAGGAATACATTAATGGGTAGGTAAGTTTGTTCCCAGAAGGGCTAAACTCTGGTGATAGAGAACCCCTTTAGTGCTGGTAGCCTGTTTCCCAGTTCAAATGCTAATCAAATCTGAAACAAGCCTAGTGGGAAAAATGTAGGTGGAAAGGGTGCTGCCTGCATCTTGCCTCATAGCTGTTTGGTCCTCTCATGTTCGAATAGGATATCACAGACTTTCTAAATGCAGGGGATGCTCCAATGTGGGTTCCCAGCTGTACTTCTCTCTTCACTGGCCTCCTAAGGCTTGCTGTGGGCTTTGTTGTGTGGCCTTCTATTCAGAGGGAAGATCTTCTGTGGCAACTTTTTAGTGATGATAAATTTTTACTTTTTAAAGGTTTCTGTTATAGCCTCATTGTAGCTGGGAGAACTTGGGAAATTTCACAACAAAAATCATGATTATGGAAGCAATCTTTCAATGGGATCTGGACTTAAAAGCACCTGATATCCTAAATCACCAGGCTAGTAGACAATTCAAAGTGCCAATTATGTCCAGAATTATTTTGGGTACTATGAACATTATTAGTGATGAAATTCCTCTATTGCCTCAGCCAACGGAAACTCTCAGCAGGTTTTTGTTTGTTTTGTGTGCATAAGAGGTTGTTTAGTTTCTCTGTATTTTTTTGGTACATTTAAAGCAAACTCGTCTTCAGGGCTTGTGTTAGTAGTAGTCATTTGCATACTCATAGGACAGAATGAACATCTGAATAGAAATGCAGAACATGAACATGAAAAGAGATTACAAGACATCCTGAGAAAGCAGATTTTTCTATCAGATGCATATAAATACACTTCATATGAAGAGTGGTGGGTTTTTTTTACCTGTCTCACAAATGTGTAGTGGGGGAGATGCAATATGGGAAAAGCAAAGTGTAAGAAATGAAGGGTCACTGAAACAAAGGCTGGTATTTCTGATTTGGTTCTCTGTTTTATGAGCTCCTAAGCAAATGTAGGAATGGACAGAACAAATCTTTGTTTATGTATGCAAATTATGAAGAGAAGAATATGCTGTATCTTTGAGCTTTGTTTGAGTATTGTTTCCAGCTTAAAGCAGCTGTTTACAGAATTTAATTCTTTTTACTGAGGATTAAAATTATTTAAATAAGGTAAATTACATCTAATTAGGAATGATTTATAAGGCGAAATACAAGAAAAATAGGTGGAAAAGAGACTAAAAAGTCAAGTACTTCTGTCCTGACCTTATCTGCAGAAAAAGGAACAGATCTGATTTTCATTCAGACTCTTCAATTAATTTTATCTTAATTTCTTCCAACATATTGCTATTTTATGGAGGTAGATACTGGATCTACATCTTGCTGTCAGCCTCCAGGTTGCTCAG
The DNA here is from genome assembly GCF_030490865.1 of Poecile atricapillus. NCBI lineage: Eukaryota > Metazoa > Chordata > Aves > Passeriformes > Paridae > Poecile > Poecile atricapillus. The sequence goes on along the minus strand of NC_081250.1, from coordinate 78,045,651 downwards.
GCTGTGAAGGTGTAGAGACAATAGACTGTAAAGTTTTTTGAGGTCCCCGCCTGCCTTTTCGAGAGGCCCCCTGCTCTTTATGCAATTCAAAAAGCCGAATTTCCTGCTTGGGCCTGCCTGCGTGGTCATGCCCAGACAAGCAGACGGAGCTTTTACATGGCAGGGGCAGAGCAAAAGCGAGTTACTCCGTGCCAGGTACGCGGTGTCGCACAGGGCAGGGATGGCTCTTGTGTGCACAGGTTCTGGGAGTCAGTGGAAGAGGCCACGAGGGCTCAGGGCGGGGTAATTCAAATCTTTGGTACCACTGCTGAAGGCTGTGAGTGGGACTGTGCTGTGGAGGGCCTGAAACATCCCATCAAGTGCCGTCTGGATCATTGTGTTATGCATTGAAAACATTCTTTTCACCCTCAAACTGATGTATGAATAAGTGAATATGAATTCGCATATGAAGCAACTGAAGCTTCCCATTTACACTCTAGCTACTGCTCCTAATTTCCCTGAAGTGCATAAAAAATATCTCACCGGGACCATTAGAATGTGTTTTATATTAACCATTTTTAAAAACCCTGTCTTGGTTTTGTTTGGGGGGGGAGGGTGTGGTGCTGGCATTCAAGTACTATTGACTCCCTCTTGTGGCTAACTTGAAAAAAAAAAGGAAGTAAAAACTACCTCAGTGATAATTCTAGTGTTGGGGGGCAATTTTACTGTCGCGGTTTAAATGCTTGTTGGACACAGTGATTTTTCTGTATATGAAACCCTTTTAAGTGCTTCCCTTGGATGTCCTTTAAATATTTAACACGGACAGGGGAAGCAGAATATAATAAAAGGCTGCAATTAGATGGTAACAGTTTACTTCAGGTACAGGTGGTCATTTGTGTTTAGACAGGTTTCAACGCAGGAAACTAGTCTTCTGGGGAATGCTGGCTCTTTGCAAGAAAATGGCTCTGACCCCTGCTTCGGCATCAAAATATTTCTGTATTTCAGTGTTTTCACATTTACCAAACATAAATATCTGTATGTGTGAGTTATAGAACGTAGCTGCTTACATTTCTGATCATATTTTTAGTACATCACCAAAATTTTCACTTCCTCGCTCACTCAACTGCAATAGAAAGTGTAAATGCATGGTCAGCGATTAGAAAATTTCCTTCAGATTTTTCTAATTAAATAGGAGTTTCACCTCTGGTTCAGTGGCCAGTACCTACTTTCTTTGTTTTCTTGCTCACATTTTTTGCTATCCAAATATTATATAATACACTATTTCTGAATTGAGCCTCTAGGTACCGCTCTGTGTATTAGGCTAACAATAATTTTTTTTCCCCATATATCTTCATTAACTTCAGTTAACACTAAATTGGAGGGAGAGGTCTGTGAGATTGCTGTGCATTTATGATGTACCTTTGCCTTGTTTTAACTTAACACAAATGTTATTATTGCTAAAGTAGATTTTGTAATTTAGGATATCCAGCTATCTGATGTGTGTTGCTAAAGGCTTAATTTTTGCAAGTGCCTTAGTGGCCTGGCATGGCTTTTATTTCCATCAGAGCAACATGGGAGTCTGTGCTCTTGCTAGCACATGTTCCCCAGCCTTTGCCAAGGCATTTCTTCACATGTCATTAAACTACATCATCAGATATTTAATGACTAGATTACTTTGCCTTTGTTCTTAAAATAAAGGATTAAACTCCCTTTGTTCATCTGGTTTTAGAAGAAGTTGTCCCCAGGACTAGAGAATTTTGTTAAATGAAAAGTTGTGCTGGTTGTTACAAGGCTTTTAACTTTTTTTTCTGGATGCCATTAAAATTGTATTTAATGTTAAGTATGAAAAGAACAGGATTTTTCCTGTTGTCTTGAGGACTTGCTTAAAATGCAGTAGACAAAAAATATTTAATAGAACTCTTAACTGGAGTAACTGCATTTAGCATAGTTTAACTGCAGGCTTGATCATGGAAATATTGAAAACACGGAGATCTTGGTCTTCATTCATCAGAGATCTGATGGTGAACAGACATACAAATCTTTCTTATGGCTGCTCATTATTTCAGTTTGTCTGGGGCCTTCCAGCTGAAGTTCCTTTGTTTTGTTCCATCAGAGCACCCTTCCTCTGCAGCAGTGCCCATACAGAGGAAGATGGTTACATTTGATCCAGCTGCTGACTGCTACTCATCACACTGGTTCTGAAATTTGTTTGAAGAACCTGGTCTCTCAAAACACATCCAAAACTGGTGGGAGCCGCTGAGCTGAGCGGAGCTGGGAGCAGACATTTACTCTACTTATATACTTGGCTATACTGCTGCACTGCACCAAATGCATCATTCCACCATATGGCTTGAACAGCCCCTGGGTCAAATCTGTAGTTACCAACATCAAAAAGTGCACATCAGCAGCAGGGCACAAAAATACAGCTTTTACTTTGTTCTTGATTTTGTTGTTGTTTTGTTTTTGGTTTTTTTTTTGCCACTCAGTAGTAGCACCAAGGATAGAATATCACCTCAGTTGCTCTAACACTTTGGGTTGTGCTTCCCTGCCAGCTGAATTAGGGATCCAGATGAAAATCTTAAATCTTCCATCTCATTCCAGCTGACCAGAGTCTACCTGGACCAGAACCACAGGTCTGTTGATTGACTGACTTCAGCAACTTACTGATTCTCCAGGGGCTGTAGAAGACAATTGCTTAATGATTTTAAAGGATTTTAGGTGTGCCTTTATGTGCAAAAGTCTCAGCTGCTTCTGCCCTAGAACCCCCAGTCAGGCATCTTTGAATGGCTGATAATGCCCATCTATGTGGTGTGAGTGTGAGCAGCGCACTGAGGTGAACAGCAATGCTGCTGCTGCTTCATGAGCCCTGAGGCCTCCTTATCCTGCCCAAGTGTGAACCACATGTTCCTCTAAAATGCTGCTCCCACTGATATACCCCTTCTCTGCTGGAGAATGCTGCTCCCTTTGAACTGAGGGGCAGCACAAAGGGATGATGCTTCCCCACCTCTCACTTTAATTTGGGAAGCAAATGTAAATAAGTTTCTAACCACACTGGAAAATTTTTTTAACAATACTTACAACACACAAAATTTGTTTTGTTCTGAAAAATCTATATAGCTTTTGTTGCTCTGTGCTCTAATGCATTATCAAAATTATAAAATATAAAAACTCTTTTCAAACCACTATATTTAGGGAATGTTTTTGCATCTTATTAAAATATGAAAAAAGCTGAAGTTTAAACTCGCAAAAACTTGTCTTTCTTTTACCACATATTTCTTAGAGACTTAGAGTTTCAATATTTTACAGTATTTTAAAAGTCAATGGGATAAAAAAAAATAAGCCTATTATATATTCAAAGACTAGGTGTTTATGCCTGACTTCTAAGGCAAATCTAGATATACATGAGGTATCACCCAGGCTTTAGATAATATAAGACTAAACAAGCCATTTAAATGCCAAGCCAAGTCATAAAGTGGGCTTTGTCAGATCTGGGATTAGAATAAATGTTTCTGGCTTTTTGCTGATTATCACATCAAAGTAGGTTCTGATGCATTTGACCTTGGTCAGTAATTTCTTTAAAACAGCAGTCTCTTAGGCAGTAATAGGGAAACATCTATTGTTGTCATATTTTTGGGTTTGGTGGCACAATTTTTTTTCCTTGCATGGCTCAACAGTATCACATACTTTCTCACATTGTGGCACATGGAAGTTCTGTGGCACAGGAACAGTGCTAGGCTTTAACAGCATGTGTATTTTTATATTATGAGCTGCAATGTCTTAATTTCATTAATCGGGCTGTGTGGTTTTTTTGGTTTTTTTTCTTACTTCTTTGTAAAACTCTTACGTCATTCTAAAAGTGGTCAATTAAAGACCTGCCCTCCCTTTTGCAAACAGGCTTGTGCTGTACAGATTTGTTTGATACAGAACACAGCTTTTGGAGCATTAAGCACATAATCAGCAGGGATATGTTTCTCCCAGCACTTTCCTGAGCAGAAAGTTGCCTGATTATTTCACAGTCTTCTTTCTTTCTTTCTTTTTTTTTTTTTTTTTTTTTTTAAGTTTGGATTCTTCAATCTGTACACTGAATTCTGAATAGATGAAGTAATTTCCACATGCAGATGGTTCATGCCTTTATACACGAGCCTGCTTTTCCCTTCTGGATTCCTACAAGTAAATTAACAAGTGGAACTGTAAGCCAGTGACTAGCCAGCAGTATGCTCAGTCTCTCTAGTCTCTTCCAGACTCCTGCTTTGCTCAGTCAGTGGTGTTGGGTTGTGCTCCACGTTGTGCTGGCAGGGAGCTGGCTTCACACGGCTCCTGGCTTTGCACGGCATGAGTGGAGTCTCCTTTTAGTTCATATAACTGTGTGTGCCTTCAAACACAGCCCAGCCTCACTGAGTGATGCTGTCCTTTCTTGTGCTTGAACAAAGCTCCCCAGAGTGGAAAGGGATGCCAAGCTGGGTGCTTTCCCCAGGTGTTGGGAAGAATGGAAGTAGCAGCTGGAGCCTATCAGGGAACATGCATAGTGCAAAGCATTTTCACTTTTCTTCCCCGTGCTCCTTTCTGTCATAATTAGATTTCAAAATTTTCATTGGGTTAGTTTGATATCTTGGGTACTGTAATTAATAAATTTATTACTATAAAGGGAGTCCCATGGATATTATTTTTATATTTTATAAGGAATATGTTTTATATAATACTGAAACTATAATATTTAATATGTTTAATATATATAATTTTATCATGCATTATATGATATAAATATAATTTATAATCAAATTTCACACTTGATTTGACCCAGCAAAACCTCATGCAATCTAGATTTAAAGGCCAACTAGTTCAAGAGCTAGGAGGTAGTTAGGTATTTTTCTATTCCATTTCAGTAACTTTTGTGATAATAATTACTGAAACATGTTTTACAGTCATGTAATAATGTATTTATGTATTTAATAATTTAACAATATAAATACATACAAATAAATATATTAAAAGTCAGCTCTCCAGGCTGTTGGTGACCCCTCTGGGTTTTGCCAGGATATTTTGTTAAGATCTGACATGAGACTGATGAGGTACCATATGACAACAGCTTTCTTTCAGCAGTCACTAGCTGGAGGGGCTGGAGTTGCTGCATTTGCTCAGGGATTTATGCTGTAGCAGGGGCAGCAGGCTGCCTCTCGAGAGCTGCTGGATCACAGCCCCTCAGTCCCTAGGCAACCTCTTTTAGCAGCAGCATGATTGCCTTCCCTGCCAGAGGCTGTGGTGAGCTGGCTCCTGTGCCGCACATGCAGTGAGATTTCAGGCCATGGAGGAGCGAGGCCTGTTGGCAGGTAGTGGTGTGGTTGAAGGAGTACAATCCAGAAGACCAGCCTCCTTTTCTGTGTGAGAGTCATGGCACTGGGTGAGTGCAGGGTGTGTGAGCAGCCACAGCTCTTCAGATACTCCAGAATGACAACTTTGCACTCACAGGGGAAGGCAGAGCTCTGCATGATGAGATGAGAGGATGCATATTGACTGAAGAGCACCTGCTGTATTCTTCACTAGGTAAAAAACTGGCTGGATGGCTGGGCTCAGAGAGTTGGGAGAATGGTTTTAATTCCATATAAATGGAATTATATCCAGTTGGTGGTCACTAGAGGTGCTCCCCACTTCTGGGGCCAGTTGTGTCTAGTAACTTTATCTATGATCTAGACAAGGGTATAGAGTTGCGCCTTCAGTAAGTTCACAGACAATACCAAGTTGGATGGGAGTGTTGATCTGCTGGAGGGCAGGAAGGCCCTGCAGAGAGATCTGAACAGGCTGGAGTGATGGGCTGAGGCCAATGGTATGAGGTTGAACAAGGTGAAGTGCTGGTTTCTGTCGCAGCAGCCCCAGGCAGTGCTACAGGCTGGGGAAGAATGGCAGGAAAGTGGCCCAGTGAAAAAAGGACCTGGGTGCTGGTGACAGCAGCTGAACATGATCCCTCTGTGCACAGTTTGCCAAGAAGGCCAAGGGCATCCTGGCCTGTATCAGCAGTAATGTGGCAGCAGGACCAGGACAGTGACTGTCCCCCTGTATTTGGCACTAGTGGGGTCACACCTCAAATCCTTCATTCATTTCTGGGCTCCTCCATGCAAGACAGACCTTGAGGTGCTGGAGCCAGAGAAGGGCAACAGAGCTGGCGAAGGGTCTGGAATGTAAGTCCTGTGAAGGGCACCTGAAGGCAGTAGTGTTGTTCTATCTGCAGAAACGGAGTCTCAGGGGAAGTATTATTGCCTTCTACAAGTACCTGACTAGAAATTGTGGTGAGGTGGGGGTCAGTCTCTTCTCTGAGGAAGCTAAGTAATAGGACAAGGGGAAATGGCCTCAGACTGTGCCAGGGGAATTTTAGATTGAATATTCTGAAAAATTTCTTCACTGAAAATATGGTTAAGCAGTGGAACAGGCTACCGAGGGAAGGGATGAAGTCACCATCCCCCAAAGTGTTCAGAAAACAGACATTGCATTCCATAATATGGTTTGGTGTGCATGGTAGTATCAGGTCAAAGGTTGGACTTTTGATGATCTTGAAGGCCTTTTCCAGCCTAAATGATTCTATGATTCTATGAACTGTGCTGGGAATGTTTTGGTTCCTGAAACCAAATGCTCCAAATATTACTGAATTATAATGCAAATTAAATAGCACTCATTTTTTTTTTTTAAAGCTAGCAAATTAAAGGATTTAATGGGAGATGCCCTCTTTGTATGCTAGCTCTTGCATTTGGCAGTTGAATAATAAGGTAATAAATTACTTTCTTTTCCCCTCTCAGTCATTCCTCTTTCATTCTTTGTAGCTACTCAGGGACGTTGCTGAAGTGGTTGCAAAGATGGTGGCAGAATAATTTTTCTTAAAAAGTTGAAATGAAATATCAGCATAATGTTAATTACTTCCAGACCTAACTGGTAGTGATTCTAAAAGAGGAATAAAGTCTTTGAAGGGTTGCAAAGTATATTTCAAGTTTCACGAATTTAGTTATTTCTCACTGCAGAAGGGTCTGTAATCAGTGCATATTGCATGTACAGGAAACACAGACCTTTACTTCCTTATGTAACAGCATATAGTTTTTAGAACTCTTAAAATCAGCTCAAAGAAATGGGTAGAGGGAATCAATGTCTTAAGTTGCTCCAGAGCTTCATTGGATTTTAGGGAGCTTTTACATAAAAATAATTTTTTTTCCAACAAGAATTTCTACTGCAATTTCCGACTGTTTTTTGGACAACATAATGATATGTTTTATATCCAAAGTTGAGTGGTCCTCTGTCAAATCTATCTTTTCCCACTGGCACTTACAAACAGTTATCCTGGACCTCCTCTGTAAGATAAGTATCCTCAGCTGTTTGAATTTCCTAGTCTGCTGAAATATGTTTTACTTATTCTTGCAGCTCTTACTGATCTCTCTCCAGTTTTTCCATACAATTTGTGTCATACACTGCAGAACAGAGTGGTGTCCTAGTCAGGCTTATGTTAGTGCCAATAGAGACAGTGTTTTCTTCCTGCCTGGTATTTCCTTATCCACATACCAAACCACAACTCTGTTGTGGTTATTCATGGAAGATGGTAATATTGGACTATATACTTTCCCCCCCACAAAACAGGGATAAGAATCTAGTACCCTTGCAATTGCCTTCTGGTTGAACAGCAGATTCCCTGAATTTGTGTATGTAAAATATGCTTGTCTTGTATGTGTCATGTAAGGATATTTGTAGGGCTTCTTTACTGGATTGTATTCCATGGGCATCCCAAGAAGGGTGTTACAATATATGAGAGGTAATGTATCTTGAATCCTTATGAGGCTTCTTCCAGTAACTGCTACCTTGTGTGATGACAGAGATGGAGAACTTTCAGAATTAAAATCAGTGTTTTTTCCTACATATCAGAGAGTATGCTGGTATGTGATATTTTTATATCTATGTGAAGGCAACTGCAGGCAGCACTTAGCGTCATTTACACCTTTTAGAAACACCTTTTTGGTTTTGACCAGCTGGAACAGACAATTACATTCACTTGTGTCTGCATTTGACAGCCTCCAGGACAGAGGTGAGCAAAGATCAGATCACAGGTTCTTGTGCTGGATCCCAGTTTTACCTCACTTGGGCCTGGAAGGACTTGCAGCACCTGAGAAATGGGTTATATGAGCTTTACCAGGTGGGAACTACCTCACTTGCTGTCACAGTACAATTCACTCTCTCCTGGTATATGTGGGTACTACCTCAGTACATAGGCATAGGCATCTAAAAACACAGAAATTCTGAGCTTAATTTTTAATAAGTGAAATTAATTATTGGAGCACAATAGAACAAAGAAATAGATGAATGAGAGAGAATTGGCGGAATACATCAGTTTTTCTTTCCTTAAACCACCAAATAGTTTTTTAAAAAGGTTAAGTGAAACTAAGCAACCATGTAATACATTTTTAAAAAATAAAAAATAAAAACCCATATTTATTGCATTTTTTGGATAAGCTGTATCTCCCAACAGGATTTAAAAATCTTTCTTACCACTGACTTATTTGACAGTTCAGTCACAGTTTGGCCATGGTCTGATCAGTATGGTTAGCAAAGAGCATCACCAGCCTGGAGGACACTGATGATATTTGATGCCTTAATAAACAGTCTGGGGGTCTGTGAAAGGAAATAAAATTGAGAAATTTTTGATGTCAATATAAGCATGAAAAATAACCCGCATTACTTAAAGACCTTGTTCAGGATGAATCATAGCACTGCTTAACTAAATTACACAGAGATGAGGAGGGCCTCCCTGGCATCATTAAGCCGTCAGGGATGGAGAACAATTAGAAGTGACTGTCAGCATATAGATGTGAGGCTGCTGCTGGCTTGGAGGGCAACACTGAGCAGTGTCTTCCTGATGCAGCTTTGCAACAACCACTTTTACATGGGCATTGTCCTCGAAGTTTTACAGGAGGGATTTGTGATGAGAGGTAATTTATTTTTTGAGCAAATAATAATAATAATAATGGGTGGGAGGAATACATGTTTCTGGATGCACAAGCTGTTCTGTAGATCCAAAATAGCCTGTAGCAGTCTTCACAGTTTCTTAACAGTTTGACAACTGTTTGGAATGTAGATAGAGCTTGTTGGTTCAGCCTCCTGACAGCAGGAGTAATGGGTGACTATAAAGTAGGAGGAGAGGTGGACAAATACAGAGCTTTATGTAAAACAGCAGGACCTGAAACTTATACTGTCTGTGGATTGTGGAGAGGCTTCCTGGGAGGGGGAGAGGGAATTAGAAATATCTTAAGATCATTATTCCTCTTGAGTCTGTATTTTTTTTTTTTTTTTACTTTTTGTTTTGGTGACCAGTGGAACATATAGGAATTTTTATTTCCAGCTTCTCTTGGGACTGAGCAATCACTGGGTTGTTTGGGTTTTCTTCCCTCTGGATGTTATTGGCCTTTATCAGCTATGTGTTCATTCAGGCATCTACTAAACTACCCCAGTTTCCCAGAGGGCATTTTGCCCAGCAGATGACATGCAGTGCTTATTGGGAGGTGCAAGCCTCTGCTTCTGTCATTTTTCTGATTGTGTTGCAAGTGGGATTTACCATCATGGTTGTGAAAGTGTTTTGGAAAATATATTAGCCCAAGAAGTGTTTAGTTCCTTTTTGACACATAGAGTTTAAAAACTTTAATACATTTCTGATGTTGTATGAATTTAGCAAACCAAAGGCTTGATTCAAAGTGTTGTTGGAGTTGGGGAAAGGTTTGAGGTCAGGATGGTTTGTTGTAGTTGGACTTAGCTGAAGTGAACCAGTGGTACATCATTCCTTTGCCAGTCAGGGTTCAAATGTCCAATCTGCTTCGGTTTGGCTGCCACCTCCTTTGGGCTTTGCAGGGACTGTGCCAGTACTTGGAGGAGAAAATTAAGCCATTTTTTAGCAATGCGATGCTACATAGTTGCTTTTCTGTCTTCTTCTGTGGAACAGGAAGGTAAAATGTCGCTCTTCGTGATAAAAAAGCAAGCTGGGTACTTTGGTTTATGAAGGACCATTTCAGGTACCCCTTAGCAGAGATCAAGCATGTGACTTACTTCTCATAAAGGATGGGAACTAATCTGGCCCAGGTGGGTTGTGCCTTGCACCATACTCTAGGCAGAAGACTGACTGAGCACTTGAATGACACGGTTGTAGGCCCCCATTTTTGTACACAAGTAGTTAAATTTTTTGATGGACTTGAAGGTGGCATATCCACTTTTTGCTTTCTTCTTTTTGACCTGATGATGCTGTACATAAAATTAGTTGGTCTTATTGACCAAGAGAAGGACAAGAAGAGTGGATGCAACGTAGCCTTCTTCACAGCATCACACACGCAGAACTGTTTGGAACAGCTGCTGCATTATTCTGCAGCATCTTTAAGAAAGGCTGGTGAGATGACCTGCCAGTGGCAGGACAAAATGTGATTTCATGTCTTGAAGTCCCACTCAGAGTTGGAGGAATTGGTGTTGAAATATAATTTGGTACATCTTATCCTATACCCCCTTGCAGGGTGGGAGCCTTCAGATCTAGTTTCCCAGGATTCCCAATATTTTGCCCAATTTTCTCATTTCATTGACCTAGGCATTTGTAAATCCTCTATCCTTGGGGTAAGTTTTATACTGAATATATGCCTGTTTCTGTTACAGCATTAAATAAATGTGTCTGTGTTATCTGCTTATGGGTCCAATCCAAAAATTTCATACGGTGGACTGCTTTATAGGACAGTAAAGATTATTTGGAAATAATGTGAAGCATCATTCTGGAACCCATTCAACAATGTAGAACATGTACTTGCTAAATAAGACTGGATTTAAGCATTTTGTGCTAAGCATTTTATGTACATTTTCCCTTTTAATTTTGAGAAGCATTTGGGATTTTATATACCAAGTTTAAAGAAACAATTTAAAGATTATGAGTGCAACTTGAATTCTGTTGTAAATAATGTAATTTTCTTTGCAGTCACATTTAACATGGGAACATATTTTATGCTAAAATCAGAAGGAGGCAAGAGGGGAAAAGACTTTATTAAGATTAAGAAAAAGATGGCAGAAATTATTCCTTCTAGCAGTCATTTAAACGCACTAAACAATTGAAATTTTTTGTGAGTAGCAAGGAGTCTGGAGTAGATACATGGCAATGGAATGAATAGGTATTTTTCCCTGTGGATAGTTTGCAGTGGTTCTGCACTATTCATTTTAAAGACATTTGCTGGGGAACAAAAATATATTATTTCATATATCTAACAAGCCTGCAGAGGCTGAGAGTGGTTCAAAACATATACCTTCATCCCTTTCCCAGTGTCTGCATATTCTGTTTTTGAAAGCAGAGGTTAAGCACAGGAAATCCTTTGCCAGATGACTGTAAGTACCCTCATGTTAACAGTTTCATTGTCATAAGTTGGCTTTCCAAAGGTCTCTTTAGGTACTTGATTTGTGTATTGTGTCCTTTCTTATTCTTCCTTCATATATCCCACCTGCAACATGTCTCACTAGTGAGGAAAGCACAGTGGCTGTCACAGCTTACTTGAGCTCATGGCAGCAGAGTTACCAATCACATCTTTCTGAAGCAAACCTTGGGTTTCATTGTGATACATGACAGAAAACTCTGTGACATGATGCAGAGTATTATATCTATTGACACTTCAAAGGGCTGCTTTTGGCTTCTTAAAACTGGCCTCATTTTGGCTGCTGCACAGCACATCCCACCTGGAGTTCACTGATCCATTTCTTCTGGCATGCAAGAGAAGAGACCGTGGTACTGCCTTTCCCAGGCGTGAGCAAAACCAGACCGTGGAGAGGCCGGGTGCAGCTGTGTGAGCCATGCAGTGCTGTGACACAATGGGATGCTCTAACAACTGCAGCATTTCAGCAGTCCAGGGAAAGATGCAGTTACATGTGGAGTCAAATCAACCCAGTGGAACCTGCTGCATCTGGCTGGGCACTGAAGGAAATACATCTTGTAAATCTGTCCTGTGGTGTGACAGGTTTGCAGCATCTACAAGAGCAGAAACATGCTGTCCTTCAAGTAATTAAGTGTTCTGCAAATAACGAGAAATCTCCTGGAACATTTCACCTCATCTGTCCCTTGGGGCTTGCATTGAATCGTACAGAGTTGCTTTCTCTTTCCGTTCCTTAATGCTCCTGTTTCTGGAGAGCCTTTCTGTTCCCATGTGTGCCAAAGCAATGCTGTTGTAGTTCCTTCAACTTGTCATATAGATTCCGTAATCTTATAAGAATGTAGAAACCTGGAAGCCTGGGAAGTTATTGGACTCACTGGAAACATGTCTGAGTCATCCAGAAACTCAGGGAATGGAGGAATTTCATGTTTTTCGTTCCAGAGGATGTCCAAGGACTTGGTTTGTGTCTGTGCATGATGCAGTATGCTTGGGAGATAAGCCCATCAACACAATACTTTGTGCACAGGTTTTGTCTGCTTTTAGAACTGTTTAGCTTTTAGAGAAGGAGGATGCAATTGCTTTGGATTTTCCCCTTTTATATGTACAAAATTCTTTATAGTAATTAAAAATTTTCCACAGTTTTTGTGCTTGCGTGAAATGTACATGAAAGGATAATTTTATGACATTACAAAAATGTACATATTTTATAGCCACCATGAGTCTTTGCATATAGATTATATTTTCCATAGGATAGGTACAAAATTTAGGGCAGGCTCATGGGTGCAGCTACACCAAGGTCAGTCTGTAAGACTCTCTTTCAACACTTTTAGAACAAGTATTGAGACAGAAGTGCAGAAGTTTCAGTAACAAAATTATGTTTCCTGTGAATTTCTTGTCCACCATTATTTAATGACAATCCATAGAACTGCAAAGATTAACCTCGCATATAAATGACAGCTTTTACTTCCCTTCCAATATTTATGTATTTTGGCAAAATCTTAACCATACAAAACTGGAACACCTCTTTTCTCTTGTGCTGTATACATAGTGCTCATGATCAGCCTGGACTCTGCAGGGGCAGGGAAGTTCTTTTTGCTTTTGCAGCAAAGTTGTCTTTGAACAGCACTTGCAGACCATAAGTTGCTGTCTTTCATTATGCTCTTTAGCCACACAAAGTTGCAGTTGAAAGTCAATATTTATATTTTTTCACACTTTGGTGGAAACATTACAATGTCAGAGGAGATTATGGATGCAGTGTCATTCTCCTCCGTGTGCCCCCCCTGCAGAAGATGAAGCAACTTATGGTTTATTGCAGGTCTGGGTGTAATCACTCAAACTGAGCATGCAGAGCTGGAGGCTTCCAGAAACCTGAGAGCTTCCACTAAGTGTGGAAAGCTTGGCTCCATACTGAATTTCCAAATGGGCAAAAGCTCTTCCATGTGTTCTTAGGAAAGAGATGTAAATAGCATCCCTGAAAAAGTTAATGATGCGCTAGCCTAGCATATAAAGTTTGTGGAGTTGCCTTTAAATATGCTAAAGACATTATGGCTTGAGAAAGAAATTAGTGTCTGGAAAATTATATGTTTGCATGTAAAGAACAATAGTGTCTTAAAACAGAAAGTATACTTAAGGGACAAGCCAGGCTGTGCATATTTGTGTGCTGCAAATGCTGTGATGAGGGCAGGGAGGAAAATGCCTCAGAGCATTTCTGGAAATTTCAATGGAAATACTAGGAATAAGTGTTGAGGGTGATAGTGTGTAGGAGAACAGTATAGAGTGCTATGGAGACTTAAAGCAACCAAAGAAATATAAAGGTCTGTGACTAGCTTGTATCATAATTGTTTCCTTTTCACCATTGGACGTAATTTGCACCATCATCTCAGAGCAGTATGACTCTGAAATTGCAATTAACCCAAGTTTTAGAATAGCATTCTGGACAAATTTTAGTATTTTATCTCTTATATTCAGATATGGAATCTTGCAGTAGCCAAAGAGGAATACTTTCCTTGGTCAAGCAAAAATTTCCTGGAACTGAGGAGAGTGAAGGCATCAGTCCAGTTTCCAGCAGAATCTGACATTTTCATTGGCATTTTCTATCTTATTTAGGGCATGAAATCTTCCAAGAAGCAATTGAACAAACATTAAAAATTGAAAATGAAACACCTGATTTTGGTGCTAGGATCTGATTAAGTTGTTGGTCTTATAATAAAGTTTACTGTTTGAAAGATGCTGTTAAAGGTAAAATTGAATTTTCACTGCAAAGTTTATATGATCATGTTTATTAATGTTGCTTTCCCTAGAGTCACTTATATTTTGTTTAAGTAAAATATGTAAGAAGTTAAATGCTGGTTTGGCTGGATTAAGGCAGTTACTTGTTAGAGTCCTTTCCCCTTCTCAATTGCATTTTTATGAAGATGAAAAGTTCCTGTATTAGAGCAAAGGCCTAAGTTCAGGCACACTTCACAGTCATATCAAAACAGAGTGAAAATGGAATAGTTTTTCCGCTCTTTAGTACAAGCAATGCTTTGAGAATGCTCTGCAGTATGGATGTAAATAACAGAATTTGAAGAATTTGCAATCAATAAATATTGAGATCCAGATTAAAGCATGTTTACATTGACATTCAGTGGCTCTTGTGCAAATATATAAAAATTTTAAAAACTTATTAAATCATTCTATATAATTTTAGGTTATCACATAAAGCTTAAGTCTGAATTATTTGAAGATACATCATATAAAGCAACACAGTGTCTACATTTTGAGCTGTTGATAAGTTTGTGAGCTTGTCCTTCTAAGTCCCTGGCTTTTGTTTTAAAAAATTAGATTTTTAGCTTCTCTCAATCTTAAACTCTTGATTCTTTTATATTCTCCATCTTTAATATAACACGACTTGTTAAAATAAAAAATCTTTTGATGCTGACAACTAAAACTCTAAGCATGCCTCTTTAAAGATGTTATTTTAATAAGAATAGCGCTGACTAGAGCTGGTGTATATCACCATCTCTTACTGCTGAGAGGTAACGCAGAAGAGTCAAACTCCAAGAGCTTGTATGGTATTGTGTGGAGTGTTTTGGGTAGATACAGGTTTTGAATTTGAATCCAAATTTTTGATTCAGATCACACACCTTTTGGCTTCATTTTCCTTCTTTTTTTGTCTGACAAGGAAAATGTTTTCCAGACTGAGCATGTTTTAGGGTGGCTTTCTTCCCCCTTTTAATTTTTTTTTCATTTTTCATTCATTATGAAAACTGGTTCGTAATTTGACTCAAGCTATTCCAGGGTTTGTAGAGCTGTTAAAAATGTTTACTGCATAAGCTGGGGAAGCATCTGCTTTTTTCTTCAATAATTTTGTTTCTCCAGCCTGCTATGCACTGTTTCCTTCCTGAATGCGCAAAGGTGATGGAGGTTATAAAAAGCCTATTAGAGTGTAAAGAAGGCAGAATATAGCAGTACAGATCTCCTTTTGATCCGAGGGATTTCTAAGGATGGAGAGTAACATGTTTCCCTGAACTGGTTAGTCTCTCTGATCTAGGCCTGGGTTCAGAGCAGAATTAAAATTATAAATGCTGAAAAGAGGACAGGATTTTACATGGGGTAGTAGAAACTACCTCAGAAATTGGGTGAGCACATGAGAGAAGCTTGATGACCTACCTGCTACACAAAGAAAGAGTTGTGTCAGGGATAAGACTGCAGCTGTAACAATGGCATTCAGTATCTGTAGCTCTCAAAAGAAAGACAGTGCTGGTTACTATGCCACAATCCATTCCCAACCAAGAACTAAAGATATGGTAAGCATCTCACATACATGTTCTGAAGTAGAGATCTTAGTGGTGCTATGAAAAGTGAGGGATATTGTGGAAAACACAAAAGAAGATTAAGACAATGGGCAAGAACTGCTTAGTGTGAGATCTTTCAAAAGATGTACTTGAGAAGAAGGGATGGTCATGGAGAAGGGATGGAAACCAAATGGTACTGAGCAGAGTTTTATTAATAAGCACACCATTAGGGCACTGTCTTGCACAGGAATTTATACTGGGTGGTAAAGTGGACAACAGTCTTTCAGAACTGCCAGAAGTAGCATGAAGCTCAAAAATGAAACTAGTCAAATGAAGCAAGCCTCCATAAATAGACTAAATGGGAAACTATTTATAAACAGCTATTCAGAATGAGGATGACCAGTGTCTTAAACTGAAAGGGTGAGGCTAAAGGAATAGAGTGATTCAGAGATGAGAGGGAACTTAGCAGTATTGATTTATTTTTTTGTAATTAATTAGTGGCAGGTAAACTTGTGATGTTCTTCCCTGAGGTAGGTACAGATATATGCTTGATCCTTTATTGCTTATACTTCTGGTGCGTTGGCAGTGATCTTGGCTATCGCATGTAGGACTGCATGGATTATGCAGGGCCAATCTACAGGATGGGCCTGGCCAGGTTCTGCCTGCTCTACTAGGCAGCTGAATGCCTCTTCAGGCTGGCCACCACAGCTCTTAAAATCATGGTGGATAAGAGAAAAAATGAGGATTTTTTTGCGTGAGAAAAAATGAGGATTCAGTAAAGCTACTTTTATCTTTTACTGCAGATAGGTTGATTAATATTTTCATGCTCAATATACCTCCCCTAACAGCAGCATAGGTTTTACTTCAGTGTACAGCTGTTCTTTGAGTGTTGATAATACTGCAGTTGTCAGCCCAGCCATGGTGATTTGCCTCACTGATAATTTATTATACAAATAATTGATGGGAGTGAGTTCTGGGGTTGTTTTTTTCCCCATGTTGTGGCAGTATGCCTGCTTACTACACATATGGTGTATCTAGTAATTCAGACTGAGAATTCAAACATATTTGGAATTCCTGTCCTGATACTATCATGAATGTCTTTGTTCCTGCTTAGTTACCTGTTTCTTAGTACTCTTGCTGTTCCCTGCAAGTGTTTATTAAACTTAAAAACCTGTAATAAAGTTGTCAGATGTTACCCGTTCCTCTTCAAATAGCCTAAGGGAACCTAGCTCTTAGCTTATTTATATGCACCTTCATTGTTCCTTGAAGTGCAGTGGACTATTTTAAAAAGGAGCAATAATGTTGAAAAAAATGTATTCAATATATAAAAACTGAACTCCAGTGAACCCTCTGCATTATATCTTTTGTTTTGCTGCTTTTTCATTAAGTTGCTTTCATTAAGAAGTTACCTTCTTCCTCTAACCAAACCCTTTAAAAACACCTTGGTGGAGTTTCCTTGTTTTATTAATTACAGACCCTCTGTGTTCTCAGCACTACTGTTAAAATAATGTTTTTGATAGGGTTGCTCGTTGTTGTGAAGGTGACCTTTCTGTGCTGGCAAAATTAGGGCAGTCTGGAAGGTCAGCAGGAACAATTCACTGAAGCTTCACTTCAAGTTGACCTCTTCTTCCTTCCTGGGATTAAAGCATTTGTGCAGGCATGCACTCCCCTGGCTTTCGGCACACCCTGAGCCACTTATGCTGCTTTATTAGCAATCCAGCTCTAATCCAAAGCAGCACTCGCAGCTGTGAAGCAGAAAAAGCTGCTTGCTGCTGCACTTGGGCCCTGCTTAGGGCTGCTCGATGTTGTAACTACATGTGAATAAAGGACCCAGTGACAGAAGAATACTCAAGGAAGATTAATCACGATTTGGCTGGACACTGTTTGGTGTGTGCTATACAGATCACTTCAAGCCACAGAACGGCCTGGGAGCTTTCTGTGGTATTCTGGGCCTTGCAGGGGTGTCTCTAATTACTGCAGAAGTTCAGGTGTGTGCATGAGTGGAGAGGTGCTGAAGAGAGAAAAAATATATTTAGGGAAAATGGTACTGCATGGGTATCTGTAAACTCTGCACAAACACTGAGGATCACTCTTCCTTCCCACACCAGTACCCTACTCCATTTCCCTGAGGAGAAAACAGAAGCTTTTGCTGCTTCATTCAGTGAAAATGAATTGCTTTTGATGAATGATGCTCCACATCAGGCATTCCCAGGGTGGGATTTCTGTACATGAGCTACTTGAGTGAGCCTGTTTCTCAGCTTGCCTTTCATGCCCCAAAGAGACAGGAATATTAATAGACAGAATATTTCTTTTGTATTACTTTTTTATCTCTGACAAAAACAAGCAATAACTTTCAGATCCTGATAGTATTAAACTTTGTCTTTTCTTGACATATGCCTTACTGTGGTTCTGTTTACTCATCTTGAGATTTGGATACCTGGGAAAGTATCCTCCTTTCTTCCTTGACTAGATTTTAATAGAAGTATTGCCAAATACCAACGATTTTCTGGATGTTTTTGTCCTGCAGGACATCCTGGGGAAATAATTTTTTTTCTTTTTATTGCCAGAATTCATGTGTAATACTGCAGGTGGTCAGACATAGATCACAGCTCTTCTCTGTAAGTTTTTACAGGTGGTATTTGACTGAAATGTAAAAAAACCTGATGAGGAAACTGTCAAACTTCGCAAAACTCAACATTTACTTGCAGTAATGCTAGCTTGAGCCATTGGCCATTGTATGGGAACTGGGAAGGTTGTTTTCAACATTTCAAAAATTAGACTAAGAATTATTCTTATGGTTCTCTGAACTGCAGGAAGTGAGTTATCACAGAGTCATTAAGAATGATCTCTGAGATCATCAGGTCTTATCAGGGAGTTGTGGAGAGACTTGTTGAGTGTAATGGTATTAGCAAGCTGAGGGGCTTGCTTATGCACTGTACCCACGGGTCTTTTGCGCTAAATTGCTGATCCCATGTGTGTTACCTAGGTCTACCTTACCTTTGCAAGGCTGTTGATGGAAAATGCTCATCTGCTGCTATGTTTTTTCTTTCCCTTATATTCAGACATGTTTATTTGGAAGCCTAATATTTACACACTTAAGCAGTTGGCCGCACATTAATTTTTTTAGTCCTTAGTGCGAGATTGCTTGTTTACAACTTAACCTTTTCTTGACCTAGTTCACAGCTTACTTTCTTGACTTATGGCCCTCACCAGTTTTTCACAACCATTTGGCTCCAGCTGTTCTTATAAAAGGAGGCATTTAATTGCATCTTCCAGTCAGCCTTAGGGCTTGAAAACACTCATCAGTTTCAATCATGTTTGCAATACTCTATATGGAAGAGACAGCGGCTCTTAACGCTTTGCAGTATAATGTGTTTCCAGTCTTATATTTGTTGGAAGTGCTTATACAGCATTCTTACAGGATTTAAAAATCCACATGGGAGAGGAAGGAGTGAGATTTTAAATGCTGATGGAGCTGGATAAAAACTATAAGCATTATGAATATGATAGGAGGTGATTTCTGCAAATGCTGCTGTCCTCCAGCTACAGATTGTTGCCCTCTCATGTCTGTTTGGCTTGAGCCTGTCAATGGTTGGTTTGATTTCTATCATCTGTTCTCTAGTGCATAAAAATAAGTGAGGTATAGTTTTTTAATGCCTGTTGTAACTGTACAGGTCTCCATCATATTCTTTTTCAATTCTCTCTTCTTCTGACTGAAGAATGTCAATCTAAAGCTCTTCCTTTTTTTGCTTGTCCTTAGCATCCTCCTCTGAACTGCTTCTGCTTATACTAAAGTGTTTTGAGAGGAGAGGACCAGGACTGCATGCAGAACCTGAGTTGTTTTTTATCTCTGTAGTGATGATTGCTCTTTTCCTGTTCTTTATTCCTTTGTGAGAGGATATTATTCCTTTGATTTTATCCTTGTGTTTTTGTTCAAGACTATGTATACTTGGAACTATGGCGTGTCTATTGCAATCCCAAGATCTCACTTGTCAATAGCAATGGTCAGCTCAAACTGTTTCGCTTTATGTGGAAATTACCTATTTTTGTGTGCGTGCCTGAAAGTTTATTCAAATGAGTGTTCATTCATTCATACCCACATTAAATTATTTGACAATATAATGTCCAGTAACAGAGTACGATTAAGACTTTTCTGCAGCTCTCCAGACCAAGAACTCATCTTCACCTCCTTGAATAATTTAATCCATCAACCATCATACTTACTGTTTTCCTGTTAAACACATTGTGTCGATTTCATGTGATCCTATCAAACTGTCTGGATCCTTGCCTGTATGACAAGTAACTGAAAACTCCTACTTTGTTTCCTGTTCTCAAAAAATAAGGAGTTCACCTTTGAGACCTTCCCGCTTGTTTTGGCTGCAGGGTTTCTTTCAAGACCTTCAGTGTAGATATTAATTGCATATCTTCTAGAAACATGAGTGAACTGTAGCCACCAGATCTTCCTCTGTCCTTTGGTACTTTTCTTTTTGGTTGAGACTTGCTTGCAGTGGTTTTTGTTTGCCAGCTAACAAGTAACCTTAGGTTTTTCCATAGCTTGGCCCTCTATTCTAAGCTCTATAAGTGTGCAATGCTGGGCCATGTGATAGGGTTTAGAGGCTTTCTGACCAAAAGGCCAAGTTTTACAGCTCAGTAATCAGGTGGTTTCTCTTCATCTGTATCTGGTGGAACTTGAGTAAATTCCCTTCTCCAGCTGGAGAGCTTAAAACCTGCAGAAGGAGATGCTGGTATCCACATTTTGCAGTCCAGAAGGATTGTTTAAAGCAATATCAGTGGGAACAATTCCAGGTTAGTCTCTGCAGCACAAAAGACCTACTGTGAGCCAGATCTGTATCCAAGATGTATTCACATTATACAAGTATTTCCTGTTCAAGATGACTATTAATCAAACCAGACAACTCTTTTACAGCAAAAGCTTTCTATAAAATTCATATTTAGGACATGGCATAAACTTCCTCCTTAAAAATGTTTGATGATGGTTTAAAATAATAACAACAACAAAAACAAAAATTAAAAAACAAAAAACAAAAAAATAATTGTAGAGAAAAAATCTGCTTCTGAAAAGTAGAATGGCATTTAGCTCTTGCATGAGCTCATATTTATGCCTTTTATGATTAAGAAAATGGGTCTTAGGAGTGGCTGAGGGAGCTGGGCTATTTAGCCTGGAGAAAGGAAGTCTTACTGCTCTCTTGCTGCTCTCTACAACTGCCTGAAAGCCAGGTGGGTATTGGTCTCTTCTCTCAGGCAACCAGATGGACAAGAGGAAATGGTGTGAAGTTGCAGCAGGGGAGGTTTAGAAAAAAATTTCTTCATCAAAAGGGAGGGTTGTCAGGACCTGGAACAGGCTGCACAGGGAAGTGAAGTCCCCATCCCTGGAGGATTTAAAAGACATTGTACAGGTGGTACTTGGAGACATGGTTTACTAGTGGACTTGACAGTGTTAGATTTGTCCTTGAACTTGACAATCCTGTAAGTCTTCTCCAACCAAAATGGTTCTTTGATTCTACAGTACTTCATATTTCTGCCTAAAGATAACTGTGTTCATTTAACTTTGAAAGCACATTCTACAAGAAGAGAAACTTGTGACTTTATTTCAGAGCTGCATTGTTGAGAGTGTAATACATCCTGCAATATGAAAGATAACCTTCAGTTGTAACTTTGTATATGTCAGTGAGTCCCATTAAAAGATCCCTTCTAATCATATCTGGACATGGAAGCTGTGTTAGAATCTGGATATGGAAGCTGTTAGTGACAGAGAGTGTTAGTGACTTTGGCATATAAACAGAAAAATGTACTTTCAGCCTGCAAGTGTCTGGTGCTTCTGCTTTCTGCACTGAAACATTGAATTTCAGTTAATAAAAGGGGTATGGGTGCCTAGTACCTGTAGAGCAGGAAAACCACTGAACTTTAGTCAGTGTTTTTCCTGTCAGAGAGTTAAGAATCCCTAATTTAGAAAATGCATTTCACTTCTGAAGTATCTTTTGATCAGCTTTGTTGAACAAAGCAACAGCCACTTTTCTGGAAGGTTTTTCTGTGTTGTACTTCTGTTCTGTAGTGGCTGTTAGTTGTGCGATGACTCTGCCCATCTGCATCCTTCCTTGCACTTGCCAGCCCTGTGTTCTCTTCTGTTGACAGTTCTGCAGCACTTGTTTCAAAAGTATCTTCCTTTTCAATTTTTTTAAAAAATAGTTTCCCAAGATGAAGCTCAGCTACTCTAGATCTGTCCCATCCTCATGTCTCAGAAGGACATGTATGGTTTCACACTTGAAAGGACACTGGAGGATTTCCCCTACTTGGGGCATTTCTTAAAACAGAACAGTTTCAGTGTTACTCACTGTGTGGAGGTGTGTGCTTGAGGAAAGGGGGAGCTACATCATGTGCCTGTTTCCTTTCCCTCCGGCTGCTGTGGTTTTCCAAGCAAGAAAGCTTCCTTTTCCATGATTTCAAATGCTCAGTCTGGGTGTTGCCTTTCGTATCAGAGGGCACATATTGAAAATTCTGGAGAGGAAGGAAGAACAGAGGTCTTCAGGGTAATAGATGCCTGGCTGCAGGCCACAGGACTGTTCAGGTCTTAGATTCTTGTTGGAGTTATAGGAATGACAGAGCTGATATGTGGGATCATTTTTCTGAAACTGTTAAAGGAAGTCCATCTATGCTTGGTACTTGACACCTCTCTGGAAAGCACTGTCAGATAGCCAAGTGTGCTCACTTGCAGAGCTCAAATGTGTCTTATGTTGGGAGTATTAATGATGAATAGAGCAGTCTTACAAAGACATATTTTAGTATTTTGGAAGATATCGTTTAATCCATTTTCCAGAGATAGCATGGTCTTCTTAAAGCCCCAGCAGTGTGTTTTTACTTTCCATCTCATCTGAACAGACTGCAGAAGCGCCAGTCCAGTGTTCAAACCCTGCCCTGCACTAATGCACAGTGACAGCGAAGTACTTACTGTATGATGTGAACAGTAATTTTTACATTATTTTTTTTAAAGCCAAGCCACCTCAACTTTATAATTAATTTTATAGATGTATAAAAGCAAAAATATTATCTATTCCTCCAGACAATTCCCTTCCCTGACTTTCATCTGAATTGAAGCAAGGCTTGATCTCCTCCTCTAGCTCCTCCCATCCAATGATTATAGCAGAGATTTCCTCTCATTAAGTGAACTTCAGATGGAGCCCACCCTCAAATAAAAATCCAAACATTTTGCTTTGTTTTGGGCAAAGGAGGCAGGGAGTCATGTAAAAGACAGGAGAAAGACAAATAGCCTTTCTAAACAAACAAAGGATAATTGCTCTCATAAATGTGGGTCCTCATAATTTAAGAGCAATAGTTTATCTACTTGGTTAGCCTTATAAACAGAGAGAGGAGACAAGGGCCAGAGTTGTGTTCAATAAAAGGTCCAACTCAACAAGGCCCTTGATTGTTAAATTGCGTATTTTGTGAGCCTCTGCCAAGTTTCCTTGCTAGCAGGGCTGTGCTGAGGTCTGGTATCTGCACAGGATAGCAAGCTCCGGGAGTTCCTCTGCAGTGTCCTGGGAGTGTGCCGTGACTGAGAGCAGTTAGAGGCAGAACCAAACCATCCTGTGGATGGCAACTCCCGTTGTGGTGGGCAACATGATATTTTGGGGTTGGAAAGTAGAAGGTTCATGTAAAAAGCCTAAATCTAGAGTGTGTTTAAAGTGCAGTATATAGAAAACTTAAATGTATTGCCCAGGTTGTAGAAACCAGTGATAGAGGCTTTAACCTCACCACAGCCTCTAACAGTGGTTATCTCTGTAGCCTAAGGAAGGCTGGTTAATTTACCTGCTTTGATTTCTCTCTATCTTTTTTTTTTTTTTTTTACATTTTTTCATAAGATTTCAAAGCAGTTAATGAATGAATGTGAAACAGTATCCCTGTTAAACAGACTTTTGTTGTGATTATTGACTTACTAGGAGAATCCTCACAGCATGTCTCAGCTTGGATATAATCCGTCATACAGGTAAATGAAACTTGAACTGAAAATTTAAACTGTTTCAAATAATGAACTTGCCAGGTTTTTCACTGTTGCATGCAAGAATTTGGTGATTCCACACTGTGCGTGGTAGTGTGTGCAGAGGGTTGTATTTCAAGTCTGCCACCTCCTCTAACTTAAGGTGTTAATCAAGTTTTTGTTGTATGATGCATTATCTTCTTTCCTGAGCACCTGTAATCTGCTTGCTTTTGCTTTACTTTTTTTCCCATTAAACCAGAGCAATTTGTATCTGTGTATACCAATTTTGTCTGCTGCAACTACTGCCTGTGATGGTGAAGAAGTTATACCTGGCTCTGGCTGTATGGGCTTTACTACTGGTATGGGGAAACAAACAACAGGTTGCATTTCAGCAACTGTATCTGAATGCTCAGAGTAGTAGAGGGACCTCGGGCCAAAGAAAGATGCATGTCTGGGTGAGCACGAATATTAAAAATGTTGCAGTATGTCATAATTCTGCATGATTTTTATGGGATGCCTAACACAGGTTGGTGGCACCATGTGCGCATGCCAATGAGTGAAAAAAGAAATTTTCTGAGTTTCTGTGAACCTCACTTGCCTTTAACGCTCAGATGCCAAAATATGCAATTGCAGGGAAGCAGACCTGTTCTGTGACCAGGCTGGGCTTGCTCTCGGGCTGCTAAATGACTCCTGGTGACTAATTAGATGGGATAGAAGTAAGCTGCCAGTGCTTTGGTGAGGGGCACAGGGGACAGGTGGCATGCTCACAAATGACTGATGTAGTTTAGATGCATCATTTGAGAGCATGGATGTCTCAAGGTGCCCTGAAGCTCCTTCAGAGGTCCATCCATGTCACCAGGAACACCTCAGTGCCAGATGCACAGGAGGCTGCTCAGCCCTGCTGCATGCCTGGATGACCATGTGCTGAAGCTGGAGAGCTTGGAGGGTATTGATGGGGAGCATGAAGCCAAGCGCCTGAGGTCTCCTGTTCAACTGTCAAAAGAAGACAGGCAATTTACTTTCTCCCAGTAGTGAATCTGTCAGATGCAGCAGTGTCAGGTCTGTTTCTTGAGCTTCTCAGCACCCTGACTCATAAGATTTGCCTTGATGTCAAAACATGTGCTGAGGAAAGTCTCAACAATACATTTGATGCAGTGTTTCTTTTGGATGCAGTCTTTTAAAAGAAGCAGAATATGAATTTACATCAAGGTTGCCAAGACATCCAACAGCTTCTGAGTTCCTTGTATGTTAGTGCAACAGTTATTATGGCTTATTTTAAAATACACAACTAAATATAAACTTAATTTCCTAATCCAGTTTATATTGGTTACAACACAAGAATAAATGTCTGGCTTCATCCTCTGGCTCCACTCATCATTATCTGTATGATATTTTTGACACCATATTGTGCAGTAGAATTATGGGTTTTAACAGAGGGTGCAAGAAAGGGAAAAGAGTTAAATGGCAGCACTTTTTACACCATCATAGCTGACAACAGCTCAGTGCTTGTATCCTCTGAAACCACAGTGCTTCCCATGATTTGGGAAAGCATCCCATTTCCCTAGCATGTCTCCCACAGCTGCAGCTGTCCCCAGTTTGGGTCGTGCTCCATGTTTTCCACAGTTGGGAGTTCTGGTCCTGCGCTGGTTCATCCCCAGGGTGCATTGTCTCATGGGCTGCACTGGAGCTCGCCTGAAGGCCTGGTATAACCCAGAGTCATTCTTATGATCTGTTGTGTCTATTCTTTTGCCACTCTGTTGAAAGGGGAGAATAAGAGTTTAATAAGGGAGAATTTGATTAAAAAATCGGTATAGGTTTGAAAAAAGCTATAGTACTGCAGTTGTGTCTCTCATAAATTACTACAGCTCAAGGTAGCATTACTCCCAGGAAAGTGAGAAGGGCCATTGCCTGGTTGAGTTCCAAGGATGTGCTGGACACATGCTAAAAGCAGTTTTCCTTGCAGTGTAAACTTAACATAAAGTTATAATATCTAGGTGGCTAGTATTAAAGTTTACAGGTCGTGTCCATCTGTTTTCTGAGCAGTGCTATCATGAAGTGTCTCCATTTTAAGCAAAGCAGATGAAGCCTCTGCAAGTGCCCCTTATTGTAGAGCTATTTTCTGTGGCTTGCCTGATGAATTTTTAATTAATTTTAATAAGCTAAATTTAACCCAGCTGAAGAATGGTCCTTACCACTGTGCCACTGGGTGCTTGGCTTCTTTTCATACTCGTCTATTGTAATATGCCAATTCCTGATTTCACATACTTTAACACAAAAAAGTAGAAAAAAAGAGAAAGTTAATAGGGTAAAATTTGGAATTTGATACCTTTTCCTAGAAAAATATTTTCAATTATTTAAATGCCTTTAATTTGGTTCCCTAATTATATTAGGTGTATATTATTAAGTTTTCCCTGGCACACACTTTTATAAATGAAAGGTGAGCTTTTTATTCAATCATAGCACTTCTGCAGTTTTCATTACTTTCCATACTTAGTAAGAAAATTCAAAGCCACTGTTTCATTTCTGGCCGTCTGTAATTATAGTAAACTGCCTATAGGTACAGCCAAATTTAGCTATATATGGAAATAATCCACACATCTGTATGGAGAGATAATTAGATTATATCACAGTTGTGATTCCCTGCAGGAGAAACCGGAGTATGAATCAGCTGCAGTCCTTGCCAAGGCAGAACATGATCCCTCATTGCAGGTGTTCAGCATCTCCCTGTTGCTCCACTATGCAATGCTACCAGTGCTCCACAAATCCACAGTGACATCTAGGTTGCTTTTGGAGTTTGTCCACACCTTTCCAGAGCAATGGCTTGTTGCAGCTGGTTAAACAACACTCTTTAATCCCTAGCTTTATTTTGAAATTCTTGTCAACACCTGATATAAATCAGTTTTCTCATCCGTAAAAGTATAACAGAAACAAACAGCAGTGAGTGATGAGTCACATGTGCTGCAGTGGAGTGCTATTCAGTTCACATAGTTTGAACTAAAATTAGGATCAAAGCAGTTTAATAATGGCATGAATTTAATCAGTAGTCAATGAGCTGCTCATTTGGGATCAGTACCAGTAATGCCACAGATAAATTACAACCCTGAACGCTGAATTAATGTTAATAAGCACTTACAGAAAACAGATTTAACTAATCCCCAAAAGTTATAGTCTCTGTTCTGCATACTCTGTTCTCACATACTCTACCAGCATGTGTGGGTTACAGTCTCCCCTCTTTCCCTGTCTGAAGTGCACCCATATCCTGCAGGAGATGTGGGTGCTCTCACCTCCTGGGACCCAGTGTTGCTCCCTGCAGCTGGTGAGGCAGCATCCATGAGCATCCATGGGTGCACCCCATGAGCTGTGGGTCTGCCTGCAGCAGCCTGCCTGAACGCAGGCAGCTCCTGGCCTCTGACTAGGAAACTGCTCAGACTGGTGATGATGATTTTCTTCATTATTAAGGTGACTGGTTAGAGATGACTGTTTTTTTGCATTTTAACATGATCAGTATTGGGAAGCACACTCTGATTTTATGTGTTTTATACACCTGCACTCCACCAATGATTCACTCACATTTGTCTTAAAAGGTGGCATCCCTAACCATTTGCCAGGGTTGAGCCATGCCATCACCAGCTGTTCCTAGATCTCACTTTGTTATCCTCAGTAATCTTCTGCTGCATTGGCAGGGCATAGAAGCACACCCTCCACCCGTACATTTGTGTACAAGCAAGGCTGCTAAATGCAGTTCAAATGTGATGAGATTGCTTTTTGCTTTTGAGAGTTTGAAACTTTTCTATAAACAAAAATCTGAATTCCCTTCAAGGAGCAGGTATCTGTCCATAGAAAGGCTGGCAAGCTTGCTGCAATGTACTGCAGGCAGATGAGACTTTGTTGTGTTACAAGGCAATTTGCCTAAGGGGCAGGCTCTGCCAGCTGTAGTCTCAGTTAAAATAGCTTATTCTGCCTGAATTGTTCCCCAGATATGGCTTCACTTGCATGAAACTCATTATAGTCAGTAAAAGAGACTCAGTAACATCATTGGTGAGTGCTGTAGATAAAGAGCAGTGACTGCTTCACTGAGGTGTGCAGGAACCATGGTTCGTATAAAAGCCTTGCACGTCAAATATCACTTCAGCAGCAAATGTGTTTGTTACATGATTTCAATAAACTCAAAGCTTTGTAAGGTCTTTCCTTTAAAACGTGGGATGGTGAAGGCCAGGGTTTGTTCAATAAGAGGTGATGCTCTATGTGAACTGTACAGTCTGTCCTTGTGCTCTGCTCGTCAGCCCTTGTGAACAGACACCTTTCTGCAAGGTATGTGCCAGGTATACTTTTGTATACCTGTGATGAGTTAAATCACAGCCTGACTCTGCAGTGGCAGAATCCAAGTACTGTAAAAGTCACGGGAAGCAGCTTGGTGGAGAGTTTCTTTTTCATCTCCAGGCTGATGTACAGACAACTCATTTTGTCAGGTAGTGAACAAAAGACCCATTCCATGTGTTACAGAGATGGTCCTAGGGAGGATTTTAATTCCTGAGATTCAGATGGAAGGACTTCAGTGCCCTTGCATAAAGATACCTCTGTAGACATAAGCAGCCACATGCACTCATGTCACTGAAAATGTTCTACTTCAGTGCTTTTGCCACTTCTGTTTCCTTCCTTGTACCATGTCAAAACAGTCCAAACTGAACAAGAGGGATGTCTTGTGATAGACTTCTATTCCCACAAACTACAGGGTGATCAGGAATTGGTAACTGATTTTGCTGTCTCCCAGATTGGATAAAATATTAAATAGAAAAAAATTCAACATTTTTATTAGTTTTTTAATCACCCTCAGGGCTACAGAAGTATTTTCCTGAATTGTGTGTAATACCAGTAATATCAGTGCCTTGTGCACAGTTCATGTGTTCTGTAGATGGAATTAAAATGATGGAGCAAGTAAATGTATAACTGGATTATAGCAGGTTAGTGCCTCCGTGTTTGTAATCTCATCTCACCTCTTACTTTAGCATTTCTCATAGTGACACTTTTGCAGTGTCATGTTCCTATACTTGGTTTGTGCTAAGTCATGAATACAGCATGAGTAGCATGATGAAATGAGGGCAATACTTTCCAGCTAATTACTGATGTTATAAAAGTCTCTTTGCGACAAATAGAAGAGAGAGATTGAACTAACCTGGCAGTGTTTCAGATTTAGTGTGTAGTGAGAGGAATTGTGATCCTGTGAGATGCTGGCTGCTCTGAATTTACAGTAGCCTCTGGTACTCTGCACATCCTAGGAACTACTTGGTACTATAGCATCAGCCTCTTCGCTTGTAACTTCAGTGAGCTGGAAAATGTGAAGTCACTATGTGCTTCTAAATGTTTCCTAATTAAAACTCTTTTTACCTTCTCATTAAAAGCTTTTAAATTTGACTTTGTGATCTCTCCTTATTGGCTGTGTTCCATGTTTCCAAATTATACTGAAGAATGCTAGGAATACATTTTTATAATTTATTTTTTTGTTTGCATTAGTGTGCTGCTTGAAGTCTTGTGGAGCTAGGAGGGAGATGATGAAGTAAGGCATTACTATAATTTCTCCACCTGAAACCTCAGTACCTGGTGGAACTATAGCACAGTGTTAAATGTCTTTTCTACAACCCAAGCCTCATTACATCTACCTTAATTTACATCACACATCCTGTAAACACAACATTGTCATCACTCCTTAAATATAATGGTAGTAGAGCAGCTGGACAGTGCTTTTCTTTTTCTGAAAGATAATAACTTTCCCTTTTGCTTTGTGTCCATCAGCCTCACTTGTGAAGCAGCTCTTATGAGGATAAACGTCAGTTCAACTGGAAGTGGTCTGAGGGTGGATTCACTAGGATTTCAGTACCGATTCAGTAGTTCTGGTAGTTCTTGTCTCCAAGCTTAGCACAGGGCATCCCACCAAGAAATCTGTAGCCTCAACTCTATCAAAAGGAGAGCACATGCTAATTTTTCTACAGCAAAGAGGAAGACTGGCAGTGGTGTGTGCTGGTCAGGAGTCTCAGAACTGAGGCTGGTGAATGCTGAGTCTCAAACTCAAGTTGTAAGTTACAAGGTTCTTTGGTATATTCACTGTATTGTGAGGGGAAAAAAAAAATCTTGAGGAATTTCACTGAAGGACATTTCAGTCCTTCAGTTCCTTCAGCTGAAGGAATTTCACTAATGGACACTTATCAGAGTCCATTACCAGAGTGTGTAGAGTAGTATGCTACTGTGAATTGCAGTGCACTTCATCCTCTTTCCTCTCAGAATGGAGAATGGTCTGTATTTTATGGATAGAGTACAAAATCTGTAAAAGTGTGTGCTAAAGCAACTTTGAAAAAGCTGTTGCAAGGGCATTGCTTCTCAGCCCCAAATGTGTATCCATACCAATGATGAAAATAAGCATCATTTAACTCCTTTTTTTTTCACTCTTCTGGCAAATTCTTTCAATAACAGTTTTACTTCTCTGTTTTAGAAAGACCAGGATGGCTAACAAATCAGGGCTGGCTGATGATAAAGGGTGAGAAAGTTCTTGGGTCATCCTGTGTAAACAACATGTTAAAGCAAAATTTTCTTCATAGATAATTCCTCTATTGTTATGTTTTGTTTTGTTTTTAATTTTGCTGCTTCCTAGAAAGCTCTAGATGTCAATGCTAACCCACTCAGCATATGCCTTGACCTATTTGTCTACTGTGTCATAATTTTTAACCCCCAACGACAATGTTGTCTCTTGTCAAACTTGGCTCCTGCTCCTTCTTGCATAGCTCTGCAAGTACAGTAACCTTTCCATCACCTCTGTGCTCTCTACATGCATCAGAGATCATGGTACATATTAGCATATCCTTTTTGATCTTCAGCTGCACAGATCAAGATCACTTAACCTTTTCAAGCGGAGTTTGGGAATTAGCACATATATTATGGCTTTTTCACAAGGGCTTGATTTGCTTTAATTAGGCACAATTTGTTCTTTTGCGCAAGGCCTCAAAAAGAGGAATGTTGTTAAGTTCAATTGAGTTGATAAACACAGAATAATTATATTTAGAAGCGACTCCTGTACACCTATACAGGTGTATATACATATTCATGAGACCACCCTGACAAGTTCCCATTTTCCTTGGGCTTTGTGGAGATAAGGGCCTTTCTCTTCATCTTCCTCTTACACTGTCAAGATGTCTAATATTTCTTGATTCCAAATGCTGCTTTTGCTGCTATCCTGCCTTTAAGTCTACTCCCTGAGATACTGCCATAAACTGGTGATAAAATCTGATGATAAATGTAAAATCCCATATAGAGCTTGTGATGATGTTTTAAATAATTAGCTTGTTAACATGAAACAGGATGAAAGATTTAGATAGTTGCAGAGTTCTTGCTTTGAATAATAACTCAGCAATTGCGTAGACATAAACATCACATTTTCTCTTTTTGCACATTGATTTTGAGTTAATGAAATCAAAGTGACATTGAAAGAGTCAGTGAATGATTTTGTTTATCTCATTGCAGTAAATTGAAATCACAATGAATTGAAAAGGAATAACTGCAGTCAGTTCATATTTTATGCACAATAAACCAGTTATTTATTGTGGCGTTCAGTAGATTGGGAAGTTACTGAAGTTGCCATAAGTACTGAGTGCTGAATTCCTGATTTACTTGCATGTATGTACATCTGATACTCCTCAAATGTCAGAGTACCATATGCTGCTGCGTATAAAGAGCAATCTGCAATTTATACAGCACAAATCACAGGCACAACTATTGGGACCTCAGACGGCAGGACTGGGTTTCAGAGGGTGGCTAATGCCCTCTGAATGCTTTTGCAGTCGTAAGTACCATCTGTTTTGACACAGTCTGGGGCTGCTTCACACTGGTGGTCAGGAATCCATGTAACTTAGTGCTGTTGGGCTTGAGCCAGTTACATTCTTCTAGGAGATGAAAGCTGCCAGTGGCCACGTCTCTTTCACAGCTTAACTCCCAAATTTCCCATAAACAAAATTTTAATCCTTGTGGTTCTGAATAAGCACTGTGTGCTTGCTCAGTGAGTTGTTGTGTGTATTATTGTGTGGTTTTGTAACAAGAGGGGGCTGCTCACTGTCACTGCAATGCTCTCATAATGTGACGTGTTTATTATGAAAAAGCCTCGTTTTATGTATCTTTGTTTGAGAGATGCTGGCTAAGTTAGATTGAGCTGGTGTTGTGGGTTTCTGCTTTGGAGGCCTATGTTTCTTTTCTTTCATCCTCTCCAGAGTGTTCCTCTCACCTAGGTCCAAAGGTGATTTACTGAGGAATTGCCTTTGGCCAGCTCTTTGCTGAATGATTCCTTTGTCTGTGCATGTAGTGGCAACACTGTGAGTTTGTAAGAAATGCAAAAATCCAGATGAAATGCAGTTTTCTACCATTACTTTAAAAAGCCCTGGAGACCAGCTTTGTTTTTCTCAGTTTGGCCATGGGTGAGAAGGGAGGAGGGATGCAACCCTAGAAACGAGGTATTTGCCCTCAACACATGAGAGTGCTTGCCAGGATACTAGCAGGTACCTTTGAAGGAATCTCATTCCTGGAAAAGAAAATAAACTTTGAAAACCGAGGTGTAAATGTATCTGAGCCCATCAGGAGCAGGTGTTGCAGGTCAGCCTTTAGTTACACTTTGCACAGTTCTACTGATTTTCTGTAATCCATGGGCATCCTACAGATGGATGCAGGCAAGGCTCCTGGTCTGCAAAAGCATTAGTTTGGTGGTAAACACATATCATTTATAAAGTCAGGAAAACTGTTACTGCCTCACTGGAATTATCCTACAGGACTGAAAAGAGCTCACCAAACTCACCCTGGAGTGAGCAGTGGCTTATTAAGCACTGGTAACTTACTAAGCAGGTTTTTTTAGATGAAGGTTATGTTCTCTTGTCTGTTGGCAGAACTTTTTATTGCTGTTTCATTATCACTTACTTACTGGTAGTTTAGCTGGTGGGGGATGTGTCTACTGCTCTGACACACAGCTTGTCAGCTGGGGTGCCCAGGGGGCACTTGCAAATATCTCATGGACAATCCATAACAACTTGAGCTGAACCAAGCTGAGCTGGGATTGGATTTACCAGCTGGGTTTTGAGTTTGTTTTCTTATTTTTAATCTAGAGGCCTCTTCTTGTGCTCTGTACAACTCTGTCCTATAATTTGCAGGTTTACCTTTTCCAAATTATCAGCAAAGAACTATGTTTTCAAAGCCTGATTTTGTTTTAAGAAGGATATTTGTACTATTCTAAATTGCATTGATTTAATGCATCATTAGCATCTGGAGAAATACTGTTTACAAGATCCTGTAGAGACAGGACAAGAGGAAATGGCTTCAAAGTGAAAAAAGATTAGGTTTAGATTACATATATGGAAGAAATTCTTTATTGTGAGGGTAATGAGGCAATGGAACAGGTTGCCCAGAGAAGCTGTAGATGTCCCATCCCTGGAAGTGGTCAAAGCCAGGTTGGATGGCAATCTATTCTAGTAGAAGTTGTCCGTTCCACAGCAGGAGGATTTGATCTAGATAATCTTTAAGGTCCCTTTCAACCAATCAGCATTCTATGTTTCTGTGATCTAAACTTGACTGATAGGAGAGAAGCACAATTTTATGGTTTTAAATCTCTCATTACTGTTTATTCTTCTGTTTAGCGTACTGCTTACCATTTGTTTCTCCAATTTTGAAGGTCAGATTCTGGATCCCCTGTTAATTTGAAAGTCAGTAATTTCTTAGAGCTGCATGTTTTTAAAATGCCAACAGTTGATTATGAAAAACAATGTTCTTTTACACAAATAATTTGTTTATGGTGAATATGCTGGAAACAGCAATTCTTGGGGGAATTATTTGTCTACTGCAGCATTTGCTACCAACTAGATGCAAGTCCTCTTGATTACACAACAAAGTGATTATATTGTCAGCTTTTTCCAGAGGCAAACATTCCTCTGCTTTATATATTATTTTCCATTTAGAGTCACGCACATCTGCCAGAAATACACTTCAGAGTTCTGCAGGTCCCTGTGGTTTTGATCCTCGTGAACTGGGGATTTTGAAAATATTTCTCTTCCATAAATTTATTCCTGCAACTTGTCTTGAAGTTTTGTAATAATGTAAACTGATACAAATTTTATTCCAAATTCTTCCATTTTGGAAAGGTGAAATAGCGGAACAACTACAGTTGTCTGGAACAGCTGACTGGATTTCTGCATTTTGAAGCTGGGAGCCATTAAGCAGTTGTTCCAGTTTTCTGTATAAATTGCAAAGATACAGTTGCATCAACATAAACAGAATGTTTATCCTTCAAATATAGAGTAGGATCTGTTTGTTCCATCTCAGTGTTATTTATTCTAAGTGACTGGTTCTGGCCATGTATATGTAGCTTGAGAGGCACTATCAAGCAGTGTGCACACATCTTCTCTATATTTATGTAACCTTGGTATTAAATGAAAAATAAAGAACAATAGATTTAAAAATTGGAACACAGTAATGTAGATGTTATCCAATCATGTGGAAAAATGTTCTACCTGAAAAAAATTTGACCTTGGAGCATGTTGGAGTATTGAAAGACCCCCGAGCTGTTCACCAATCTTCACAGAAGTAATTGTGAATGCCACTTTATTTCTATCTTTAGCACACTTTTATAGGGTTCTACAGGGTCTGCAGGCAGAGCAAGTTACTATTGGCTAACACACACAGTTTACATTTTTTCTCTTACACACAGGGATATTGTTTTGCTTTACTCTCTCTTCTGCATGAAGGTTTCAAGGACTTTAGCCCTTAATATCACGACTTAGTTCAAAGGCTGGTTTGTGCATACAGGCCTTTACTAATATATAAAATATAGCAACAATTCCCCCTTTCTCTTTTTGCACAAACCAGGCTTTGGATAAGATAACATACAACTTAGACTGTCATCTCAATTAACACTATAAGTCCATCCCCCTTCTAGCACAAGAGACTTCAACCATCCAGTGATGCCTCAGCTGACGAACCAACTTCCAATGGGATCGCTATCTTCTTTCAGGGCATGTAACCCATCCTGTAGCTGTTGTAGTTGCTCATGGATGGAAGCTGAATGATCAGTAAGATCCAAGCAGCACATGCCTTCAAACTCTCCACAACCATGTCCTTGTGCTAAGAGCAAAAAGTCTATACTAACATAGCAATTACTACACAGGCTAAACACTTTATCTTAAACTATTATCTAACTACTTTTAACACACGTGCTCTGGTATATATGTAGTCTAGGCGTGAAAGCAATTTGCTAAAAGGGTAAACACACAACTACACTTTGCTTTATATACAATTAGATAGAGTCTCTACACTTTTCTTAGGTCTTCTACAGAATTTCTCCAGCACGATTCAGTCCTGGAACGTTCACTGCTCCTGTGATGTCAGCTGGCAGCTGATCGGTGACTGAGGGCTTTGATGTTCAAGTTGTTCTTCAAATCCTTCTAAGTCTTAAAACAAAGGATACCTGAAAAATTGGTAGAGACACAACATCATAATAACATAGAATTTCTGCTGGCAACTGTCTATATAGTGTTCAGACACAACTGTGTCCTGACAGGTCCACTTCTGATCCATGTCTGGAGTACCAAGGCTGTGTGATGACTTCTCTGTTCACTGGATCTCGTGTGTTCAGAGGCAGACAGTCTGGTCAGATGGACAGGTGACCTTTTTGAACCTGCCATCAAAACACAGACACTTCTCCTTTTGAAGTTAATAAATTATGCTAATTAAATGCTTTTAGGGCATCAATCTCCCCCGTCTTCTTAAAAAAAAATAAAAATGAGATGTACTTCTGTTATAAGCAACAACATCAACACAAAACCATATACACAATTAATAAGAACTTATACTAGTTAAAAATAAATTAAATCTTAAACATTATTAATAGGGTATATAATATAAAACTGCTATTAATTACTAAAACACTGCACTAGCATCCCATAGTTAGCAAACAAACAGAAACAAAAAAAAAAAAATCAGTGAAGGATTGGATCATCACCTCCGGAAATGATTCTCCAAGCCCACTTCAAAATTGATCCAGCTGTCATATTAATAGCGTCAAATTGCTGAGTCAAAAAGTGACTCAAATACTGATTTGGGACAGAAAATACCTGGATCTGTTGGCAAACATTCTGTCCAGGTAAAGTCAAGGCTTGGCCAGGGCCTGGCTTTAAACTGGAAAGATGCCTCTTAACTCATTTCTAAAACAAGGTTCTCAATAGTAGCAGCTATGAGATGCTTACAGCACAGCAAACTGTTAAAATGCATTTGTACAAAGCAAATGATCAGGAGCCTTAGGTACCAGACCAATTAAACCATGCAGCAGTTGGTTTAATCTGAAGCCTCTCCCATGGGAGCTGATCTTCAACAATGGTACATCTTCTTAAAATTCTGGAAACACTGAAAAATAAGAAAACTATAACAAACAAAACTGCAGAAATTGCAACAACCAATAGAACTCCTGATGAAGTCAAGGGTGTCACAAACTGCATTCACTTCTATCCACAAGCAGGTGTTCACCAGTGTTCCATCACAGCTGTCTCAGCTGTGGCCGTCCTCTTCACTCTAGGAAAACAACTATACTTTGCAGTTTAAACAAGTGTCTCCAATAAAACACAAAACAATTTAAATTAAACAATATCTAAACCCAACAATAATTACATATGACAAAAGGAAATAATAAACTTAACCTTAAAAGAATATCTAAGTTAGAAAACTTAACTTAAAAGCATTCAAGCTTAAACATTATAAAACTTGACTATCCTTAATTCTATTAGCACTTAATCTATATTAAATGAAAACATAACTTAATCTTATTCTGTTACTACAAAAAGGCAGCTAAAAGTTTAATATATACCTTTTAAACACAATATAACAATAACATGGATTCACTATAAGGATTATAAAAATGTAGCAAACACATCACAATTCTATGTCATCTAGCTTTGAAAATAACCCACAATAACTGCAAATGTTACTAAAAATACTTATTCATAATAGAAATTTGCCTAATATATGCTTAAATTGGTTAGGATGTTAAAGTGCAGTTTTTCTGGGGAAAAACCACCACAACATGGGATTTGGCAAGTTGCCATCCAGCTTTTGTAGCACTTTTCAAAAACATTAAGTCCAATTTTTAAACTAAAACCCAAAATCCAAATTGGTATATATGCAGTTATATGTGTTTTATATAACAAAAGGACTCACATTGAAATTACCTTATTAAAATTGTGGAAAAAACGAGCAAATAGATAATATATACTTTAACTTAACTTTGTCTTGTACAGTAAAGTTCTCTTAACTAATTATTTTTTAAACCACAAATCTCTTCTGTAGATAACATTAATTGGAAGGTTTTCCTAGAAGCTGTAAATCACACCATATTTTAACCTTGGGTTCTAAAACCAATTATTGCAAGGCAACTTCTGTTAATATTCACCTTAAACACCTTTTCTTTTTTTTTTTTTTTCTTAACTTTTAAAGAACCACAATAATTTCTGTAGTAAAATCCTAAAAACTGCAATTGCATAAACTCATAATTACTTAAAACACAAAATTAACTCTACAATGGTATATAAAAACATTTTGAAAACCCAGTAAATCATGACCCTGCAACAAACCAGGCACCATCCCAGTGCCCCCCCCGAGAGAGGGAGCGGGGGGGTGGACTGCCCACTCTGCTGCTGCTGCAGCTCTGCTCTTATCTTTCTTCACATTCTCTACATACTCTCGCAGCGAGGAAAAACGGAGAGAAAGAAAAAAAAAGCCTCACAAAGTTAACTTTAACAAATGCAGTTTTTTCTCTCAATCTCTCTTGTTGTTCGCTGATAGAGGAAAAAAAAAAAAAGCATGATTTTGCAAAAGCAGGCGATTTTACACGAAAAGTCTCTCACGGCCAGGTACTAACAACGGCGATCATTGCGGTTTATCAGCTTCTAATTACAAGGATGGATTTTGAACTAGATACCATATAGTTTGAGATTTTTTGACTAGTTTGTCTCTCTTTGAAGCTGTCTGAGCCACCTGTTTCTGCTCAGTTGTTTCTGTAATTGTTCAGAGTGGCCTTGGAACTTTCCTTGCGCTGCTTCTACCCCCAGGGTGCCTTTGTTCTCTGCGCCCACCTCGCTGCCCCCTGTCCCCCTGGTTCGGGTGGAAACCGGTCCAAATCCGGCTTCTTTTCTTCCAGGGTGGTAAAGATGGAACTTAAATAAGATTGTAGTGCTAAAAGTGACTCCAAAAATGAAGCAAATAGTTCTGGATGTATCACATCCTGCCATAACTGAACAGATTCTGTTCGTTGTTTCAGCGTTCCCTGTGGAACTTTTTTTCTCATTATTTTCTTCTCCCTGACTCTCCCTCCCTCTCTCCAAGGGCAGCATGATAGGAGTGCTTCCCCAGCAGTGGGAGGTAAAGGCATCTGCCGCTGTGACGCAGGTAGAATTACGGGGCTCACAGCTTCAGCATATCAATTACAATTTGCCAAGTTCGACCGAGAAACACAGTGTCCTTGCTCTTTTCCGTAATTGCCGTTTCCCATATCAGAGCCGATTTATCAGTCCGTTCTTGCACCGCAAAAAGCAGTGAGCACTGCAAATGCTCAAGACAATTAGCCCATATAATGAGCATATCCAGGTCCTTTTCCCTGGCTGCTCCGCCTCGTTTAACGAGGATGCTGAGAAGCAGTTTATTTACTGCCGCAAATTCCACATCCATGCTGACGGCACCCGCAAGAGGGAAGGTTGCGACCCTTCTACACACGCCCTTGCCTCTGGGCCCCCCCCCCAGCAGCCCTACTTCCACGTCTAACCGCTCCGTGTCTCACCGCGCTCAGGCTGCCTATCTGGTGCCGATCCAAGCCCACGACGTAGCGCCCAGATCCACTCCGATGACTCCAAAGCCCCTCTGCCCGCAGGGGTGTCTCTGGTCGGAGCGCCAAATATTGAAAGACCCCCGAGCTGTTCACCACTCTTCACAGAAGTAATCGTGAATGCCAGTTTATTTCTATCTTTAGCACACCTTTTATAGGGTTCTACAGGGTCTGCAGGCAGAACAAGCTACTATTGGCTAACACACACAGTTTACATTTTTTCTCTTACACACAGGGATATTGTTTTGCTTTACTCTCTCTTCTGCATGAAGGTTTCAAGGACTTTAGCCCTTAATATCACGACTTAGTTCAAAGGCTGGTTTGTGCATACAGGCCTTTACTAGTATATAAAATATAGCAACATTGGAGTAACTCAAAGAAAAGGTGGGTTTTAGTTGTAAGCCAGTTTCTCTGAAACAAGTCATTCTGTGGATAAACTGGGAAGGGTTTTTTGTATTCACCAGGATGGTCACCCTGCATTAATTAAGGCTGTCAAACTTATCAGGAGAAGAGAGAGAGATGATGACAGGATTTTTAGTATGATTTGAAATTAAGCAATCTTCCTATCTTTTTGTTGTCTTAAACCTTTATGTAGAAGTATGTTGAAGATGCTTATTTATAAGCACCTTGTAAAATTATTATTTTCATTTTAACTCCATTTGGTTTTCACATTTCAGAGCGGTGCATTAAACAGCATGGATCCCCATAGGTGTGATAATCCTGAGAATAGGGGATGATGAAATGCAACGTGTCTGGTCCATTGATAATCCAGCCCTGAAAATCCATCAGGGTACAGGACATACCTCAAAGTGGTATGAAGCAGGTTGGGAGATGATAGCTCATGATTTGGAGGAGGTAGACAGGGGCTTCTTCTGACGAGTTGGTTTATATACGTTCACATTTTTGTTCAAGTCCAAAGTCACTTTTGAAATGCTTCTCCTTATTGCTCTGTTTTAGTAACCACCACAAGGTATATGAACCCAGCTATACTCCAGCAAAACTAAAGCAAAAAAAAAAAATGTTCCGGCAATACAGCTAAAGCACCAAAGGCAACTCCTACTGAACATTCAGGGTTGGGGATTAAATTAAATATTGGCAAAAAAATAACACCCACTTCCCAGGCCTGTGGATGTTGGGTTTTCAGCAATATTAGTTTTGCTCCACAGAACTCCTCTTTCTGGGCTGCACTCCTTGCTAACGTAAATATAAACGAGCTCAGCTGGAGGAGCTCCCTGGCATACCATTAAGAGGTGGGTGGAGCATCTGACCTGAAGGATTTAAATAGAACTTGTAGTTAAGCATGTGTGGAATTCATTTTGGGATACATGTTTACTGAACATGGAAAAAAAATGCACCTTCCAATCCCCTATGTAATTCCCTGCACTGTGAAACCCTTTCCTCAAAGCTGATATGCTAGTATTGTCAGTGGTACTGAAGACTAAATTAAGATGCTTTGACTTCCTAAACTAAGAGTGAATTACTTTTTAACTTTTTCTTGGTCTTTGTATTTTTAGCTCTGTTCAAAAATATGGGGATAAAATGAATTCCTGTCAAGTGGCAGGGGACAAAGTCAGTAGGGGAGAAATTAGTTCCAGCTTTTGACAAATATATTATAAGGAAGAATTATTTGCTTAATAAAACTGTAATGATTACTTCACTTGCAATGCTGTTTGACTTTAACCATCTATTGTGAGTATGCCAGGAATGCAAGATCAGGTCTCCAAATGTATGTAGACGAGTTTATAGGCTAAAGAAAACTGGAGCTCAATATCACAGGGAAGTTACAACAGTATAATCCAAGGTAAAGTGTCACACAGAAACTACTGTGAAATGGCTACAGATTTTAGTTAACATATCCCTCTTCCACAATGCTTCTAGTCTTATACAATAGGTATTTAGTTTCAATAGTTTCAATACAATAGTTTCTTATTACATTCTAAAGGAGGTTTTTAAAAACCATAAAAGGTTATTTCAAGTTCTGTAGAACTGTTCCTTCCAAGACCATGTGGATGCGATTACTTTGTGAGCTCCAAGGTTGCTTATTCTTACACTGACAAATCGAGCTCTGCTGCAGGTCTTCCCTCTCAAAATGAGAATTGCATTACTGACAAGATCTCAAAAGATAAAAAATTGTTTTTCACCTTTGCCAAAGTGTTTTTGTTCTTTTTGACCTCAGTTTTCCATGTAATTTTCTGTTTTGGCAAAAGTAAATTGTCTGGTGAGAGGGAAGCAGTTGCTGTAACCCATCTCAGGTTTATTTGGACTTTTGCATGTGTGTATTGGAAACAAGCTGGTGAAATACGGAGTAAACAAAATCATTATACGTTAAGGTGGGCACTGAAGGGAAATAGTATTTTGTGTAGTTATCACTCTGAGTATATGTCAGCTGTGATGATGTTTCAGGAAGAACCCTTTAGAAATCACAGAATATGCTGATTTTGAAGGGACCCACAAGGACCATTGAGTCCTGCTCTTGAGTGAGTGGCCCATAGAGTGATTAAATCTACAGCCTTGGTGTTACCAGCACCATGCTCTGACCAGCTGAGCTGGTCTCATCTGTGATGGCTTACAAGATTTGCTAGCAGGTCACCAGACTTTACATTTCTCTCTAGGAACCATCTTTTTCAATTGAAGACACAAAATTACCAATATCTAGAGAAATGGGCTAAAGTTTATGACCCTGGAGCTACAAGGTATTTGAAAAACTGAAAACTAACACACTTTGAGAAGGTTGCTCGGTAGTCAAAATACCCTTGAAAAAGTAGATTAAGGAGAGAGAAAACATAGCATTCTCTAAGGAGACAGCTATAGGGAAGATGAATGGATTCCATAAATACAGATGAGAAGAATATATCTCTAGGTGCTGTATGGCACGTGGGAATCCCAGCTTAATTCCCAATTATCTTGAGTCACATAGTGAAAATACATCAGCCTTCTGAGACTGTTGAAATCTGTGAATTTTCATGGAAAAATTTGTTTCCATGAAATATGGGTGCAAAGGATTCCACTTTCACCACTGCTGATGAGGTTGGGTGGTGCATGGTGCTCAGTTCGGAGCATTGCGCTTTAAGAGAAAAACACACAGATAGGAGAAAATGTGAAGGAAAAGATAGAATAAACTGGGAATATTAGTGACATGACTAATAAAAAGAAAGGCATAGGAATGTAAGAAATCCTTACAGGGAGAGTGAAGACCTCTTACTCTTCACAATAACAAGGAGAGAGGCAAGAAACAGACAAATAAGAGGAAAAACTTAGAAACTTGATACAGTGACAACTGTATCACCTCAGTGAGATGAGTAATAACTGTCCCTAGCAGTTAAAAACAGGGCAGACATGCACATCAGAGGTGTGCTTAGTGTTCCTGGAGAGAGGTGAGAGAGCTCATCCAACTCATTCTGTATGTTCTTCATTGTAAAAGGCTGCAAAATCATGTAGGTATCTCCACTGGGCAACCCTTTCCTTCTGGCATTCTTGACCACTGCAGCCCCACACAAGTTTGCATGTGAGTTTTGTTCCAGCTGCCTCTTTGCTATCTCAGACTCTCCAGTTCCTCCCAGCCTCTTGGGACTGGGAGGAA
The DNA here is from genome assembly GCF_030490865.1 of Poecile atricapillus. Taxonomy (NCBI): domain Eukaryota; kingdom Metazoa; phylum Chordata; class Aves; order Passeriformes; family Paridae; genus Poecile; species Poecile atricapillus. The sequence continues at coordinate 78,003,536 of NC_081250.1, read as the reverse complement.
CCGAGGTCAGTAGGGTAACTTATCCTGAGAGAAATGCCTGAGGATGTTTGCAATTTGGAAGGCGCTTCATTTGTTTGTTTGTTTGTAGGTATCCCTTTTTCTGGAACTTTGTCCATACCCAGGGCCTTGAAAAGAAAATGGCTGTGTTGTAGCCTACTGTCCTAGCTAAGTCCTTTTCCTACTCTCAGCTAAGGGCACACAGCCATATTTGAAATCTATCAAATTCACAAGTCTCTCCTTGAATCAGCCCACGTTGTATCCCCTGTAGAAGCCTCTGTTCCCCTTTGCACCATTGATTGTAGCTGCTACAACCATTAAGTTCCCATTTTTCCCAGTTCCTGTGAAAGGAGAACTTACTTGGCATGCCTGAGGTTGGTGGTATTGTGGTAAAAATGTGAAGTCTATACCCACATTGCACTTAGTAAAATATGTGATATGTACAAACACTTATTGAAGACATGCTAAGCCTTAGTGAGGTTTTGGCACTCTGTGTAAATGCTTCTTGAGCACATTACTCTGCAGCTAACATTTACAAAAATGACAATTGCTTTTTATTTTTCTCAGCTGTACTGGCTTTTTCAGAGCTTGAACAGGGTTTGGTTTATTTCTTGCATTAGTTTTGCTAAAAATGTCAGTGGTGACAGGAGATCAACAGGGAGGATCCTTTTCAGTTGTGGGATAAGAATCTGAAGTTTGATTGATATTTGCAAAATTTTCGTTTTAATTTCCTTAGCTTGAAGAACTCAGTATAGTATTCATTTGAAAAAAGACTCATTCACAATACCATAGTGGAAGGTGTGAATGAATGGAGCCGTGACTTAAGCATGGAAAATGGTTCAACGTTAAAAAGTCCATGCTGGGATCTGGACATTGAGTGTCCCGTGTTAGTGTGCATTGCTGGAGTAATGGAAATAAAACATTGTTTTCTCTTCTCTGGTTCAGAAATCAGAGACTGCATATTATTGTCTATGCCAGAAGGAATGGAGACTAGATCTTGGCTTAAATCTTATATATTTAAAGGTTTTTTGTTCCCAGATGTATGTATTAATTGGGAAACAAACTGGGGAGAAAGAATCCTTTGAAATAAACCAGATTCCTAGTGGAATAAGAAAACTCCATCTAGTCCATTTTCTCCTTCTGTGTCAGCTTTTATGGTTCTGTTTCTGGCACTCATCTTTTCAGATTTCTTTAAAGATTGTTAAGAAATTTTGTCTTTCATCAACAAACAACTTTCAGAGCTTGATCAAAGCTTTAATAAAAGGCATCATGCACAGATGATTGGAGGTAAAGGGGCAAAAGAGGTTGTAGGAAGGGAAGTAGAGGGCTGCTTTCTAATTTGCTTTTACTTTCTAAGATCACAAAAATTAAAGTTGCATTTCTGGCTTGTAAACAAATGAGTTTACAAGAGAAATGCTTGTATAGGGCATTTGTGTGTATGAAGATGTGTATTGAGAACTGTAATCAGCAACTTCATTTGTACTTGCAGGGTTGTGTTTATTAATGTTACGCTGTCATTAAGTTGATCTTTCTCAGACTGCCCTGGCCTGTTGGCTAGCACTCAGTAAATGGTGAAGAACAAAATTTGAAACAAACTCCTAGAGGCTGAGATAGTGCCATAGGAAGCCCCTCCCAACAACATTAGAAAACTCTGGAAAATGTGCAGCAGACCAAGTGTTTTGCTAAAGTTTTAAATGCTAGCAAAAAACTTTCCAAGTTTTTCCTGGCAATAAGGCTCCTGGACTCACCTGCTATTTTTTTTTTTTTTTCATTTCCCCTTAGGGGTGTACAGTAAACAGTAAGCAGGAATACCTCCATGTGGAGTTCAGCTGAGCTACCAGCAAAATTCCTGTCTGGGAGCATATTGCATTATGGGCTCAGCAGAGCAGAAATGTGCTCACAACTCCTTTTTTTAAACACAATGACAACACTATGGTCTTTTTTCACAATACTTTGTGGACTGGAGACAGGGGGCATGTGCACGTGTCTGTATGGAAGTCCATGCCCCGAGGATGGAGGGAGCAAGTTTCACATGATGCACCTTCAGGACTGAAGGGAAAGGAAATACAGGATGCACATCTGGAACTGCTATACTAATGAGAGAATTAAGAGAGCACAAAGCACGGAGCATACACATAAAACAGAAGGTCAGGCCTTTTTTAGCTCCAAGTCTAAGTTAAAAAACACGTAATAGTAATTCATTACGCACCCAGAATGTCTAAGGTATTGATTATTCACAGTGCCCAGGAGTGACGAAGGAATGCCACTTCTGATCCAAAAGCAGTGGAGATTAGCCGTATTAGCTTGGAGCATTGCTCACCAGGGGAAGGGGGGGAGAATCATGGAATATAAAAAGCTTTTTTATGCTTAAGTAGAAATGGAAACTAATGAAGAATGTAGCCCGACAGAAATTTTAAGGTGTTTTTAACGATAACTGACTAAAAATGTATGTTTTCCAAATATGCTGTGTCTTACAGAAGGTACTCATTCCCACAGGACTAAAAATTGTTTAAAACAGGTGTTAATAATTAAAATTTTTTGCTTTTGATTTTAATTCTATTTTGTGGACTAGAAACACATATTTGTTCTGTGGTTTTTTATTTAAATCATTTTGTTTTCCTTTTTGTTCTGGTTTGTGTAAAACAAACAACCAACAATCAACCAAGGAAAAAGCCAAAAGCAAAGGAAAAAGTAAAAAGAAAGGAATTGACAATATCAAATACATGTACTAGTAGAAGATGCATCCAGCACTTGGAGAAAAAGTGTATATTCTTTTATATTAGAAACATTCTTGTATTAAAATCTCAAAAAAGCAGCAAAAAGTAAAGGCTCTGCCACATATTCCACACATGTTTAGTTTCAGGCACTGTCATTGGTTTTGGTGATAATGTGAGGGAGGTCAAACATATGGTAAGTCCTGGCAAAAATTAATCTCAGGGACTGTTGCCTAAGATGCCTGTGGAGTCTTTGCTTGTCTGCAGGAGCCTGGCTGCTGCTGCTTGTTTTTTTCTCTCCAGCTGTAAATCTCATTTTTAAAATACCAGCATATACCAGATGCTTACCAAATAACACTCCTCAATGCAATTATTTGCAATAGCTGCCAGGGGGGTATTAAGAACTCTCAAAGGGAGCAGGGTGTCTGCAAAGCCCACTCAGCATGAAGATACTCTTCTTGCTCATAAATACACAAATCCCTGTGCTAGGACCACATAGCAATAGCACGGACTGAGAAGCCTTGGGGAAAATATTTCCTTTCATTTGCTGAAACAGTGAGTTTCAAAGAAAAACAAGATGCAGAAGAGGAAGAGGGAAGGAACTGGTTTTTTCTCCTCAATGTGAGAGGATGATTTTGATCTCTCTGCAACTCAGCTAGGTGATCTTGAGCAATTGGACTTTGTGTCTTGAGTTCTTCAGCTAAATATTTGTGCCTCTTTCCCTTGCAGGCACACTGTGAAAATGCAAGGCCAATGGTTGCTGTTGTTGTGGATAGTGAGATCAGAGCAGGCCTGTGCTGGGCTAAATAAAAGCTTGACGGGGAAGTTTATGTGTAACCACGAAGTTCACCAAAAATGTATTTAATTCAAAAACTCTGCCCAGATCCAGGTGTGGACATGCTTGCTGAATGCATTTCTGACGGTATCTTGCTGAGCCCTTACCTGTGCTGTCACAGTCACACAGCTGCAGAGTCAGTGTCACTTAAGGGGCTGCCTTTGTACACAAAATCCTTTGTTCCCTGAAAGGAATGAACATTGATGTGACAGCAGGAGATGTGATGTGGAGAAAAGCTTAGTATTCCAAAAACGTTGTCTGTCTGTGAAACTTGTTATTCTACTGGTCACTAAATTGTGGTTACTGTATTCATTTGTGGGTCGTGCTTTCCTTTATGAAGAATATCTATTGAGATCAGTAGTGAGGTGGAGGGAGCATGCTCAGCAGCAGCATGCATCTCTCATACACTGGTTGTATCTTGTGTAGCATGCTACTAAAAAATCCTTAGAGTATTTTAGTACTCTAAAATACTATTATTTTAGTATTTTAGAGTACTAAAATACTAAACGTATTGCCCATGGCATTTGCTTGACTATCTAAGTTATATCTTAGTTGTCTTCCAGTATTTTACTTGGTTTGCTTCCAGTGTGACAAACAGCCCTAGCAATAAGTGTGTAAATACTGTACAACAATTCTCCAGCAAGTTTCCAGGCATGCTGTGTCTTCATGAGTTACTTTTCTGGGCTGGTTTTTTTTTTTTTTCCCAATCCAACTGAGGTTCATTTTAGTCCATTGGAAAGAAGTGTTTTCTGTGTGCACATGATGAACTAGTCACTGGGCTCTTGGTTGAACTTAAGAGTTTCAGTTTGCGTGACTGAAAAATTAACTTCTCTGATGACACATTGAAAATGGTGTTGGGCTTTTCCCATCTACCCAAATCTGTTGAAGGAAGCAGCATTTGCCTTGTCAGCTCTTTTTTGGCCTCCTGCTGAATGGCTGAAAGAGCTGAGAGATGAAGGACCGCAGCATCCTCTGCCCCTAAGAGCTGTGCCATGAACAGTTGCTTTCTGTCAAGAAAAAGTCTGAGACTCAAACGTAATAATTCCTTACAGCATTTAATTAAGAGAATAAAGAATTCTAATCCTTGGATTTTAAAAAATCATTCCACTGCTGTCTTCTATTCAGGACTCAGAACTGCATCATCTCCTTCACTAACATGGCTTTTGAAATACGTTTTTTCACTCTGACTGGCAGAAGTGACTGCTTAACCCCACAACAAACCTCCAAAGTCCATCTTATGCCATTAGCAAATGGGCCAGCAGGGTGCTATGCTGTGCAGAGAGCTCTGTGCCTGTCCAATGCTCATTAAAATTGTGTGTTCTATCTTCCAGATTCCGACCTGAGCATGCGCACACTCAGCACACCCAGTCCAGCATTAATATTTCCACCAAATTCCCCTGGGTTCCAAAATGGCAGAGGTTCGTCGACGTCTTCATCCTCAGTCACTGGGGAAACTGTTGCCATGGTCCATTCGCCGCCTCCAACCCGTCTCACCCATCCTCTCATCCGGCTGGCATCCAAGCACCAGAAGGAGCAGGCCAACATAGACCGGCTGCCCGACCACTCCATGATCCAGATCTTCTCCTTCCTGCCCACTAACCAGCTGTGCCGCTGTGCCCGCGTGTGCCGCCGCTGGTACAACCTGGCCTGGGACCCGCGGCTTTGGAGGACTATTCGCCTGACTGGTGAGACAATCAACGTAGACAGGGCTCTCAAAGTGCTGACCCGGAGGCTTTGCCAGGATACTCCCAACGTATGTCTCATGTTGGAGACGGTAATTGTTAGTGGCTGCAGGCGGCTCACAGACAGAGGACTCTACACCATTGCCCAGTGCTGTCCAGAACTGCGGAGGCTGGAGGTGTCCGGCTGTTACAACATCTCCAATGAGGCGGTCTTTGATGTTGTGTCACTGTGCCCAAACCTGGAACATCTGGATGTGTCAGGTAACAGGGAACACAGATGCTTCTGATGTTTGTCAACCTCCATAAGTGCACACTTATTCTTTCTATGTTGTTTTTCTGTCTCCTAACAGAACACCTGTGAGACAGGCACCACTAAAATCTCAGTGCCCCCAATGCCAGCAGCACCTCTGGAGTGGCCAGGCTGCTTCCAAAGGAATTGAGATAACAGAGACAACCTGTTCAAATGGCACGAGGATTTATTACAGGATTTTGCACAAAGCACCCATAGAAGGGCCCATGCTGCAGTCAGTGCTACATCATGTGGTGAATCCTAGATACTTCAGCAAAATTTGTTTTCTCTTTTTCACACACATGTATATGTAGATTTTCTATAGGTAATGAATACATCTGTATTCTGGTGACTTGAGGAGGAGCTCAGAATAAGTGCTAGGCTTTTTTTCTGGGGATTAATATCAGTTGTCATCCCTAGCTAAACTTCAAGGTCCCCTTATTTCCACTGCTATTTTAACAAGATTTAGCCAGCTTGAACTTTTTTCTCTTTTCTTCCCTTTTTTTTCTTTTTTTTTTTTTTTTAAAGCAGCAATTGCAGATGTTTAGACCAGCAGAAATATTTTAGACAATTTTCTTCAAGCATACTCTGGGGAAACAAGATATTTTTTCCCAAGGTCAGTTGCACAGAATTTCCTCTCTGCAAATAGGTTGGCACTTAATGGAAAGGATGCAGCCAAGCAGAGCACTGAAGTAAATTTGCTGCTTAACATTTACTTTGTGATCTCATCTGTTATCACTCTAATGCCATCATAAATCAGCTGAATCAGATTTGCCATTGCAGAGGTACCAGTGGTAACAAGCAGGATGAAGATGGGGATTAAACAACAGGGGATAGAAAGTGATGCTATTGAGTCTCTGGTATCACATACTTTTTCCAAGGCTACCTATCTGGTGTACACTGATTTGCATTATTTTCTCTGCCTTTTTTTTTTTTTTTTTTTTTTAAGCAGATTTATCCAACTCTCTCACCCCATTCCTAGGATGGCAGAATGTCATGGAAGGCATCAAAACAAATATCAATAAATCAGAATTATGCCCTTTTTGTGATTGCTTTCTGAAACCACAAGGGTAATAAGGAGTCTGTGGAACTCCACAGGAGTCTATTCACAGTGACCTTGGATATGAATTACTTGTTGTTGGTACACACATTCAGGTTGAAGCATCTCCAGTGCCAGGGGAAAATGTATATACCTGTGTGATTTGGACCTAGAGCTTAGAAGCTCACACTCTGAGTGTACCTTGGGGCTTATGGGTGGTTAAAAATGCTTTGGTCCACAGCTCTTATTTAGGGATGTGCTATAGAACAAAGGTGATTTTTTTCAAGGGCAAGGAAAAGGAAAAAATTATGCCAGATCTTGAAATAGCTTCTTTTGGGGTCTATCTTCATTTGTGGTTTTTCTAACCTTCTTACTCTCAGACCCAGAAGGTGTCATCTGTCCTTAAGAGCTCATCAGTTTGGTATAAAGTGTGCAGGGGGAAAATAAAATACCTGTCTTCCTTCATTTTGTCTCATCAATGAGATAGGAAAGTAATTTTAATTTATTTTTTTCCTAAGTTGTTCTTTCTATTTGGAGCATGTGAGGGAAAAATTCTGCTTTTGAACATGCTCAGAAGTCAGGGTTTGGGTATAGCTTTTGCTGCATGTACCATATGAATTGAGGATAATCAGTCTCCAGGCTCTTGTTTTGAGTCCACTTTTTTCATTCTGATGTGGGTAATTTTGGAGCATGTTTTGGAAAGAGGATTCCATTTTTCCCTGCTTCTCTCTGTAGTTATGAGGACAAGGCTTGCGCCTCCATACTCAAGGAATTCTCAGGACTGAAATGTTTCACTGGTTTGGTTCTATACTGAGCAAGAGGACGTGGGGGTGTATGTTGGGGGGTGATGCTAGTTGCTAGTTAATTAAATCCCAGTTCAAAGTTGTACATTTAGTTGAATCCTTTTCCCCCTTGGATGGCTACTTGGCAGCAAAAACTTACCAAAATCTTTAATGTCAAAACCAGATGTTTGTGTTAACTTTAGGAGCTTTCCACAATGTAAGTTCTGTCACTGTCAGCAACTACTTTGTGGGCAGGTCTGAGATATTGCTAGAAGTTGTTTGAGCTTGACTGCAAGTTATTATCTAACATTCTAGCCAATGCTTTTTGGTCTGTTTGGATGTTTCTCCTCATTTTTAGAAATCTGTTATACCTACTTTATGAAAAATCCCGTTACAAGAGCTTTATTTTTACATTTTGTATTATTTAGGACAGAAAAATTGTTGTGGACCCTGGAACCTGTCATTTTGCCTAAAAATCAGTCTGTGCTATACCAGCATGGACTCTCTTTTCTGGTGAAACCATTTTGAATATCCTTCCCATGAAATGTTTTACAGTGTAGCCAAAGTAACTAGAGATGGCAATGCTGAGCTTGACAAAGCAGTGGTCGCACAGGTGATGTATGTGACTCCAGCCCTGCTGTGAGACTTGTGACCCATTTACTTTCAGTTATGGTCATTAAACCTTCTTGAACTCTCAGCACACAGAATGTTCTCCTTGGCCTCATGGATGCACCATTCTCAACAAGCTGGATTTAAAACTGAATTCTGGTCAGAATATAAAATATCCAGACTGACTTCCTAATCCAGCAACCTCCTCAGCCAAATGCAACAGCAGCAGCTACATCAGGTGCAACAGAACTCTGCCTAGGTGCCAGCTTCTACTGTGAAACTCCTTTAATGAATTTTGTGTCACCTACTTCAAAGAATATACTAGAGGTGAATTTTTTACAGCATTAGTATTGTACTGCTTCCCTTTAGAAAAATCCTTTATTTTGCTGAGTGTGTATATAGTACTTACCTGAAGGCACAAGTATTCCCAGAGACTGCTCCAGAGCATGGATGGATCTGAAACAGCCTGAAGAGAAAAGAGCATTCAGTTTTAAGATGTTTATTGGACAGTGTTTTACTTCAAGGTCTTGCTCCTGCATGACCTGTAGGCAATTTGCCCATTTAATGTGTGTGAGGCCTAAGGTAAACTTCACATTTGAATTTGACTCACTTTAATTTGAAACCCAAATTAAAGAATCAGCATGAATTTAAATGATGAATGTAGAAATCTAGTTGCAAAGTAGTAGAAATCTAGGTGGCAAAGTGTTTCAAGTCCATATTGCACACTTCTTAGAGCATTTGTGTGAGTCCACATGGTTGTGTCAAATGATTTTTTTCCTTTTTGCTTTTAAGAGCTGAAGCATATTCAAACCTTCAACTAAGCCTCTGAATGACAGCTTTTAATAACAAGTGGTATAGCTTTGGGTCATGTAAGTTTTTGAGGCAGTCTCCATACATCACCATGCTCTTTAATTCCACACTACAGTATTTCTGTAGGGTTTCTGATACATGGAGCTCTAGGTCATCACTTTTTATTAATCACTTCATATTGCTTGGCCAGTGTTCCAGCAATACAGAAAAGGTCTTTTTATTTCTACCTGGAGGCACCTCTTCAGGCATAACCTGCAGAACTTCTCTGAGTAGCCATTTATGGCTAAAACTGTTGAGCCTTAATTACTAATGAGTAGACTCTCCCTTTTTTCTTGCAGCTGTTTCTAGCTATGCTAATGCAAAGTACCCAGCTGAACTTGGCACAGCTTAGGAATTTCCCTGAGAAGCCTAAGACTGCCAGTTTGCAGTACAGCAGAAACCACACTTTCCAAAAAAAGCTTTCACTCTCCACTGTGCAATGAGTGGAGGTTAAAAAAGGGGAAAGTCTGTGTGTGTTTTTCCCTTTAATCTAGTTCTGTGTCTCTCCTTGCAAGGTCTGGTGTTTCTCCTCTAGTCTAGTTACCTCCATTCATGGCCAGACTTTCTTGTTGGACACAATCCTTTCCTCTGTCTCTCTGTGTCCTTGCATGCCCTTAATAGTCTGTTGGCTCTTACTAATTCTCCCCATTCTCCTTAGGTTATCCAAATCTCCACCCTTCTGCAAGTACACAGTTGTGCCATACTTTTGCATCCTTCCCAATGCAGGCTTGGGGCTGGATTCACATCTGTTCTCCAAATGCTTGGGGCAGAAGGGGTGGGTGGGGGGGAAAGGGAGCAGGGTTGTGTTTTCTATAATGAGTTTGGATGGTGAAAGAGCCTCTGATGTTGGTTTGCAAATTCAGCCAGTCAGCAATGAGACTGATCAAAAAACTGCATTGGTTGTCACGTAGTATCCTTTTCTCTGACTGTCACTGGGTTCATATTGCAGTAACAGATCATAGGCTGTCCCCTGATAGACCCAGGACCACCATTTTACATTTGGGATATGGACAAAATCAGTCCATTGCCTTCCAGGGCTCACAATCTCAAAGCAACTTCACTGACTCCAGTGGAGTTTATTGTTTCCTCTGGTGTGGGGACTCAGCACAACAAATCAGAGGAGTCAGGCAGGGTGATTCCACTCTTGCAACATGAGGATCCCTTTATCACGTCCAGCACGCCATTCCACACCTGCCTTTCTGGTCCTGCTGTGTGATTTGTTTTTACTGCTTGCTTAAACTCTCTGTGTTTTTCCACTTAGGCTGCTCCAAAGTAACGTGCATCAGTTTGACTCGCGAAGCCTCCATCAAGCTGTCTCCCTTGCACGGGAAGCAAATCTCCATCCGCTACCTGGACATGACAGACTGCTTCGTCCTGGAGGACGAAGGACTGCACACCATTGCCGCCCACTGCACTCAGCTGACCCACCTGTACCTGCGCCGCTGCGTCCGCATCACCGACGAGGGGCTGCGCTACCTGATGATTTACTGCACATCCATCAAGGAACTGAGCGTCAGCGACTGCCGCTTCGTCAGCGACTTCGGCATGCGGGAGATCGCCAAGCTGGAGTCGCGTCTCCGATACCTGAGCATCGCTCACTGCGGCCGCATCACGGACGTGGGCATCCGATACATAGCCAAATACTGCAGCAAGCTGCGCTACCTCAACGCGCGGGGCTGCGAGGGCATCACGGACCACGGCGTGGAGTACCTCGCCAAAAATTGCACAAAACTCAAATCGCTGGACATCGGCAAGTGCCCGCTGGTCTCAGACACCGGCCTGGAGTTTCTAGCCCTCAACTGCTTCAACCTAAAGCGCCTGAGCCTGAAATCCTGCGAGAGCATCACTGGGCAGGGCCTGCAGATTGTGGCTGCCAACTGTTTTGACCTGCAGATGTTGAACGTGCAGGACTGCGAAGTCTCTGTGGATGCTCTGCGATTTGTTAAACGACATTGCAAGCGCTGTATTATAGAGCACACCAACCCTGCTTTCTTCTGAGGGGACACCCTACACCTGTCATTGCAATGCAGTATTAAAAACACTGATGTATAAACACACGCTCCCATATTCAGTAATGCTCTCTTTTCTGTCGCTCACGGGAGTCCATTTTTCTTGTACCTTATGGGTGAGGGGGTGTTTCTAGAGGACTATTTCGTTCGCTTTTTGTATGATCACTTTTTAAGGTGCTGTGGGTCTCTGTGGAGAGGCTGCCTTAATGCAAAAGCAATGAGTGCTCAACATCCCCGGTGGGGTGTCATTTCCATAAGAGCCATGATCTTGTCCCAGGCTACAGTAGCTGCCTCCAAAGGAAATAGCACATAATCCCTCCTTTGGAGATTCTACTAAGCTGTGTCAAATACATCTGAATTCTAGCTGTGCTCATAAAGCTGACTATGCAATATTGTGTCTGTGTTCCCCAAGTCTTTCCAATATGGCTGATAAATCATCCTCTTGTCTCCAAGAAGTATCTTTTTGGTAGTCATCCATCGTAATCCCTCAGGAAATACTGGGTAATATTCTTAAACATACTCATTTGAGGCAGAGTAAGACCTTCTGGCCATCGCTGAGCACTTCTGTGGAGTGAATCTGGAGATTGTGCCCATGCATGGATTCTCTTGGGAAGCCAACCTCCAGGTTACTTGTGCATCATCACTACTTGCCTTCATTTCTAAATTTGTCCTCTCCTGCATATGTAGTACCACCCTCTGGTAGTAGATAGGGACTTCTGTCTCTGATAAGCAGGGATGTATTCACCTGAGTGAAGGAGAACAAATGAGATCTTGGTGGCCTAGAAAAAGGAAAAGCCAGCAAGCCAGCCTGAGAAGCTGCTGTAATTCTGCAACAAGCTGAGATAGTACTGTAGGACAGCAGAGAGGCTCTGAGGCATTGTGGAGCAACTTGCACAGGGCAGTCCAAATAGCTGTGTGGCGTGGCTGAAACCAGAAAGTCTGGTTTTATCCCTTTGCTGTAGCTCTTCAGCAGCTGTGGCACCACTGTAGTGAATGCTCCCTGAGCAAACTAGGCTTGCATTTGAGGTGAAGTTAGTATGTGCCTTAATACACTTGGAAACCTGACCCTTTTCTGTGGCCTTCCAGTTCAAAGGATAGATGGCTGATCTCAAGATTTCAAAGACATTAGCCTCATGTTAGATAACACCCCTGGGGACAGAGGGGATTGGGGTGTTATTCACATTAGATTTAATTTTTTTGAGACTTTGGCTCTGTGTCTTCCCTTAGGCTAGAGATTCAGCTGCGTTCAACAAAGAATTAAACAGCACAGTTGCCCCGTGACACTGGGAGCTCCTGGTACTCTCAAGGTCAGTCTTGCTCTTGCATGAGCAGGGGTGTTTTGGAAGTCCCTCATCTCATTGGCTCCTTCCCCAGAGTGTGTGGTTGATTCATGGTTACTTTCTTAATAATTTTTTGGCAGCTGTTCCTCTGCATTTTCACATGTAATGCTCAGATCTGAAAGCCAGACACGTGAGGGGTGATGAGATTTTCAGGCAGGCCCCCTGTGCCTGACTGACAGGTGAATTCATATGTTCAGCTCAAATCCTATAAGTGTCTCATAAGAAGGGAAGCACTGTGTCTGGTTTTCATAAGCAGTAGTTCCATCATCTCCAGACAACACTAATAAAATCAGTGGTATGAAGTGAAAATCAATATGCTCAAGAAAAACACGTAACTGCTGAGGAAATACTTATAACAATGCTCTCTCAAATTGCAGGAAAAAAAGGGGGAAAAAAAGGGCAATATGGTTTATGTCCCTGGAGAGGGAACTTGTTGTACTGCTGCAAAAATTCCTGTAACTCATGTATATTCCTCCAATTTTGGATTTTTTAATATACAGGATGGCATCAGTTCTGAATTATAAATTAAGCTGTACTGAAGTTAAGAGGGCCAGGGAAAATGAACTTGACATTGCTACTGTTACTGATCAGTGACTAACATGAAATGATACCATCCCTTGGATGGTTAATTTCATTTTGGTTTTCCTTTCCATATTTCTAAAATTAGAGATTCTTCTCCAGCAAGTAATACAATATATTTTATCCGAGCCAGCTATACTCTCTGTTTATCCTTTATCTAAAAATGGCCTCAAAGAATTTAAATGTTGAGCCCTGAGAATGGTGGGATTTTGAGCCATTTGCACTCATGAAATATAAGGCCTCACTAGTAACATTTAATTGTTTATAAAAAAAAAAAAAGCGCTACTTTTCTGGCTATGTTAAATTGAGTGAATAGTGCTACATGGTTTTAAAAGTTTCTAATGTTTAAATTGGCCTGTACTGTACAAATCTCACTATAAAGCCTTAATTTGCTACCAAGAAATAAAGCAATATACTGGTAACTGATGAGCATGCAGCGTCATTTGCACTAACTGATCAACTGCTAGTGAAAAAGTAAAGTTTAAATTCTTGTAAAACTCAAAAAATTAGGTGGGTGATTGAGCGTATCAACCCATCAGGAAGGTGAATGACTATTAAAAGAGGGAAAAAAATTATTATGGATTATGACCTCACCTATCTCTCTCTAAAATTTGATTTTCCTCATGTGGTTCTTTTTGACCCTGAAGCATAATCAGAAACTGGAAGTGTAGGTAAAAGAAAATAAAACACATTAATAAAAGTTGTATAAAAATTTCAGGAGGGCCTCTGCATTGGTTTAAAGGCATGTTAACATATTCGATAAGTAAAATGGAACGACTGAAAGGGTAGAGCACTTGCTGGAGCAGTGTTATCTTTTGAATGCTCTAGAAAGCCTTTTCTGGGGGGCACTGTTGGAAAGTTAATAAAGGTAATTTTTCTAAGCCAAATGTTTTTAAGTACATAGTCTTACGTGATCTGAGTTGGTACTCTGAGACTGCTACTTATTTCAAGAAAATTTGAACTTAACTTATTGATGCAGCTTGCCTGATTTGACTTTTAACCTTTTTTCCTATGTCTACTTCCAAAATGACAGAACCAGAAAATAATGGAAAAAGCTGCACTGGAAAAAACTGAAATAGTGCATGTGGAGTTGAATTTTCTGGAAAGATTGCAATGTGTGACTGATGTGTCTTCTAGTTTAGGGTTAGCAAAGACTAAATTTCCTGAGTGAAAACATAGGTGATTCTTGAACCATAAAATTCATGCTCAAGTGCTGAGGCTTCCTCTGCTCTGCAATAGCATATGGTGATCTCATCAAAGAAAGGCAGCAATGAATCACATCAGTCAGGCTGGCATGTTGTTTATGTCTTTGGAATCATTTGTGTCCTCTAGAGAGGGGTCTCTTAGAAAAGGCACATCTAAACTACCATGCGCTGTGATTATAGCCAAAACTCTGTGTCTAGGTATTCATCCTTCCCTTGGCTTTTGTAAAAAGTAGAACTGTATTTTTCCTATTAGCAGCATGAAACTGATGCGAAGTGCAACACTTTTGCCTCCTTGAGCTGTGCTCGTCTGGCTTCCTACAGAATGCAAAACAGCTTCTGTTGGATGTCCTGAACTCAGAACCATGGTTCAGATGGAAAACTTCAGTAGTGGCTTATGCGGTTTCTCAAAACTTCTAGACTTTGAACTGAAAAATTAAAAAGCTAGTAAAATATCTAATTTTAGCACTAGGCTTGAAGCAGGTCCAAACTCTTACTAAAAAGAAACACAGTGATTATTTGGACTGCAGGCAGGCTGCCCCTCAGCTGCCAGTGTTAGTTTAGAGGGGAAAAGTTCTCTGACAGAGTTGGTGCATGGCTCTTCTTCCCCCAGCATTCCCCAGGAAAGTAACCTACCTTCAGTTTTTTGGTAATTTTGTCAGTTTAGCTATTCATGCTGAAACTTCCCATGCTGGGCTTTGAAAATGTTAGTTGAAATGGTTCATCTGGTTCTGTAAATAAAGCTGGAGGAAATGTCATCTTGTTCATGTTAAACTCCAGGTGACCTTTCCTTTGAGAATGGTCCATTGCTCTTCATCTCTAAGGCCTTCAGAGTGAAAGTGTGAGCCTTGCCAGGAGGTCAATTTTGGGACAAGGATGTGTCTTCCTGATCTCCCAGTAAGTTTCACCTAAATTTAGCTGCATTACATGTCTTTGAACATCTCAAACTCTGTAACCAGGGAGAAAAGGAACATGCTCAGATCTTTTGGAGCTTGTAGTCTGGGAAGGCTGAGGTTTGGCAAAGCTAAGAGGCGTTTATCACTCTGGCAGTGTGAAGGAGGAAATGACCTGAATTATATGGAAGCTGCCTGGAAAGTCAAGGCAGGGTTGAAAGATGGGGTTTTGAGAACTGGAACAAGAAGGACAAGGAGATTTCCTGGGCAGGGGGGACTGGGACTGAGATGACAAGAATTTGAATGATTTTCAGCAAAGAAACTGGGACTGGGGATTAAGAGAGATGGGTTTGTATGACTGGTTTAGCAGGGAGAGTTGGGCCAAAGGAAGTAAACAGTAAAGAATGAAGTTTAGGGTAGGAAAAGAAACATGAAGAAAGTTAATTGAACTTCATTTAAATACAGTACACTCCCTTGGCACAGGCTCTACAAGCTGTTTAGCTCTTTCAGTGAGGATGTGTCAAGTTTGAAACTAAAAATAAAGTAGTAATTTTGCATCTACTGCATCCAGTATTTACATATATATATATATAGATATATATAGATATATAGATATGTAGATATATAGATATATAGATATCTAGTGAGGCCAGAAAGTCTTTACCAGCAGAAGTATATAGCTTTACCAGTATATGAAGGTCTGAGAGATTGTTAGCCTCAGTGTCTTTTTCCTGCCTTTCTGTCTTTGTGTGAGAAGAGCAAGGAAGTCAGGTTTATAAGGTCTGTTCTTCTTTGGAACTGCATTTCAGCAACACCAGCTGCTCAGCTTTGCTAAGGTGCAGCCACCAGTGTGAACCCAGACTCATGCCATTTTTGAGGACTGTTAAAGGGCATAATAATCACATGTTAAAATTACTTCCAGGCAGTAGACATCAGAATTCAAACTTAGCCTAACAAATATACATTTGACTGAAAGCATTACTGCATGCTATTAAACAGATTAAATCCATTTTCTCTGTAAAAGCTGAGGGATGTTTATTTTCATGCACACTGCTGCACAGATTCAGAGCAGGTTTTTCCTCCATCTTTGTCTTCTGTGAAAACTGGATAGAAACATCAGGTCATTTTTTCCCTTGTCCTCTGGATGATCACAGAGGCACAAGTGAGATTTAAACTAGTCAATAGAAATCTTTTCCAAGTAGGCTCTGCTAATGCAAATTTTAAAAATACTATGTGTTCAATAATCTAGTTGGCCACAGATATGTCAGAATAAGCCAATATAGAAGTTACTAAATAGGCATCAGAGGAAGAACCAAAGGAACCAGAAGGAGGGATCTTTTAAAACAAATGACCCCCCAAGCTTTTATAAATTACTCTGGTACTTGTAATGCAGAACAGAAATCTTAGCCATTCCTTCTAGCACTAAAGCTACTGTGTTCTTTGGGTTAGAGTAGATTAGTTTTCCTTTGTTTTTTAAAAAAACATTGCATGCTGTAGCCTCAAGCTCACACAAACAGTAGAAATGGAAAAAGTCATCTTGCAAAGTGGAGAAAGAATGCAGAGAGGGATCTGTGCCAAAAGGAATGAATGTTTTTAACAGTTTCATGTTTCATTGTCTATCTTTGATGGCTTTTAAAACATGTTTTTTTAAAACAAGTAAAAGGCCATTCTTGAGATGTTTTGTTGCTTCTTCAATATACTCCATTCACACAGTTGCCTCAGCAGACACATCAGAGCTTTGGAAAAATTGAAATTCTAGCTATGAAAAATAAGTGTAGCTAATGTATAGTTTGTAATTCAATTTAATTTAAGCTTTATCAATTTTTTTCACATCTTAATCACTTGTCCTATAAAGGATATATCCCAAGCCTTTATCAGGACAACTGCAAAAATATTTCAAAATAGTTAGAACAAATTCTGTTTTTCTGACACCCCAATTTTGCCCTCATCGTCTGTTCCTGGTCTGTTGTATGCTGTGAAGATCCTTTCAAGAACAGGGTTTATTTCTGGACTTAAATTTCATTCTATTTGATTGCTTTATGGTCATGTATCTCATGTGGTATTAAAATTGTTGATGGGTCTTTTGTGACATGACACTGCAGAGTGACTGCCTGCATTTCAGCATGGAAATGCAATGGACTAACACATGATGTGATGTAACAGTTGGCTGAGCCTGCATTTCATGCTGTGGGTCTTAAAATACCCACCCATAGCAGTGTTGGTACTTTTGTGGTGATTTATTCCTTAACTGCATGAAGCATCTTCTGTTTCATTTGGCATCAGTGACAGGACCAAACTCTAACTACACCTGCTTTGGGCAAGGTAGTAGAGTCATGACCTTTCCTCTATGCTGTCCTTTTTTTCTTCTGCCCTCAGAGTTATGTAAGTTCCTGTGACAGACTGAGGTATTCCACCTCCACAGTCCTGGATAATTCAAATGATGGATGCCTCAGTATTAATAGGATGAGTAAGGCCATTTACTTGGCAGGCAATCCAGGAGATTAACTGAGGGGACTGACTAAAAGTTACTCAGTGGCCATCTTGCTGATGCTTCTCAATGGACGTGGTTAGTCCATGCACAAATGTCAGTAAATATGATGCTTTCTGATGCTTTTTCTTAAGGAGACATGTGGAACTGCAAGGTGAATCAACTGGGGGAAAGTGGTCTGCATAATCAAGCCAATGAAAACCTCTTTGTTAAAGTGGTGTAGTAGAAAATCAGGTATACATCTCTCATGATGTATATGGTCAGGTCATACCTCGGTGACACTGCTGGGCCAACACCACAGGGGATTTTTTCTCTCTGCCATTGTATTCCGATACCTGAACAACAGAGAAATTATCCAGACTTTCTTTATATGTGCCCCAAGTGACTCTGAATTTCTGGTGTTTTGCTTTTTAATCTCCAACAACGTCCTGTCCTCCCTCTCTCTCTCAGCAGCTGCTGTGCTGGGAAGCCATCCCAAGGGCCACGGAACTGGCCAAGAGTGTCATCTCTGCTGCTGCCACCTCCCCAGCTGGGCTGACAGATTCTCTTAGTGCTGAAACCTGAATCCCTGCTGCTGTTCCCTCTGAAATGTGGTTGCCTCTCCCTTTTCCTTTCCTTGAGACTTGCTCACCACAAATAGCTCTCTCTTCACACGGGCGGGAGAGCAGTGGTGCCACCATGGTGGGACCTGCTGCATTTTCCAGAGAACCAGGAGGAAAGAACTGTTCAAGCAAGCGCCTGGCATTTGGCAGTAATCGCAGAGCCATGAAGGGTCACTTGATCTCTCAGAAGGGAGAAGAATATCCCAGAAATATATCTGCTTGAAACAGCCTGGTGTGCAATGGAAAACCTGGCAAATGTTTAGCGGCAGTATGTTCTTGCTGCTGGGGCATTCACAGCATTTGCATGTTTATGTGTGCAGGGGTACCTGCAGTCTTAAAGACAACAATTCCACTGCCAACATCCAGTGAAACATTCCACTGTCATCATGTCAGTGAAAAGGGAAAAGAAATGCCATCCTTTCCTGTGGATCCAGGCTGGAGAGTTACGGAAGCTCTGGCCAGTCGGGAGGGACTCTGGAGTGCCCTGAGGCGTGCCGGGCCTCATGTCAGGTGTTTGGCACTCCAGTGCCATTCCTTAAATGCTGGAGTTACAAGAGAAAAGTCTGCTTGGTGGGGTATCCATCCTGCAGGAACTGTTGGAGGCCTGTCATAAACCCAGGACAGAAACAGGAGAAAGGGGTCAGGAGCTCCTAGAAATGTGCATTTTGCAGAAGTTTTCTTGGCATCTATCCCAGACAGATTTTTCTCCAAAGAGTTTAGACAGAGCAGGGACAGCTCAGAACAGCAAAGGGACCTGTGACAAGGCCGAGGTGACCATATCCTGATAAGCTAAGGGGAAGTTGTTGAAAATGCAACACAGAGACATGTTAAGAGAGACTCCAAGCTCTTAAATTTATTTTTGAAAAATGAGGGGAGGGTGTTTTTTTGTTGGTTTGGGTTTTTTTAAGTAATGACCTTTTAGAGTTGCTTGGTATTTACCCTTTGTAGGGGAAACCTCATCCAAAAGAACTGAGACTGGCTTATCTTCAGATCAGAGGGGTGTCTGATTTCTTAACATTGGTCTATGTTTTTGGAAAGCAAATTTTGATGAAGACACAAGATGGCCTTGCAGTCTGAACTTTGGAGTTCATAAATCTCTGGCAGGTTAGATTTGAAAGCATGACAAAGCAGCCCCTTTCCCTGCCAAAAAGTAAGAAAAAGCAAGGGATAATTGCATCAAAATTCCCCATAAAGAGAGCGAAGGAATTTGGGGCTGAAGGCTGAACTGCAAGTGGTAATGTGCAATCTTTTGCTTATAAAATGTTTTCTCCTGTGGGGGTCAAATGTGGTACTGTGAAGTTGAAGGGTAAATTGAAGTTACAAAGATTACATGAAGTGAGCACATGGATAAATGAGGCTGTAGGGAAGAACCATCACAGCTTTTCTACAAGAAATCCAAAGGGTTAATAAATACAATGAGGACTTGTCAGGCTGTAGAGTGAGGGTCACCCAAAAAGTTTTAAGAATGGTTTCTGCGTCTGTGTCATCACAGTGTGGGCTAGGATGCTTTGTCTGGAAAAGAGTTAATTATGGCGAGATGTGACACACATGACAAAAGTCATGTAATCATGGATGGCTGAAGGGATGAAGGGACTGAGTGTTTACCATGAATAATAGTGGGGAAAAGAAGAAGTTTGGGGCATCGAGTGAAGCCAGTAGGTAAGAGATCCATAGCAAATTAGAGTAGTTCTTTGTTTGCCATTTGTTAAAGCCTTAGACCTCTGCCATGGGGTGTTGTGGATGCTAAATGTTCACATCATTTAAGAAGAGACTGGACAAGTTTCTGGAGCAAAAGTGTGTGTGCAGCTGTTAAATACAACAGACAACCTCTGGCTCAGGAAATGCCTGAGGCACCAAGTCTTGGAGCCTGGCAGGCTATGCTGGGAAAATAGGCTTGCTCTATTCTTGTGCTTCTCTAGGCGTCTGGTTTTGGCTACAGTCAGCCAGACTGTTCAGCTACATGGGCCTTTTTGTCAGCAGCTGTTTTTGTATTTTGGTATCTGTCTCAGCAGATCCGTGACACAGAGCACATACTCATTTGTTGTTTGCAATGCCCTTATTCAGAGTTGCTCAAGGTTCTCCAAATCAAATGTTTTCATCACCATCTTTTCTGAAATCCTTGTACTTCAGACTGGAAAACCCAATCCACTCAGGAGCTAAGATTCTCGTCTGTTGACTCTCATGAAAGTAAGCTCTTGAAATTTTGCTGAGGGCTTGGTACTCTGCATATTTAAGCCATTTTGCTGCAGGCTGCAATGACAGCATATCTACATTTTGAAGAGAGAGCAGGGGAAGGAGAGTATTTTATGCTCCTTCCACCTCCTGAAATTTGGGATGCTAGTCACAGAGATACAGATTTTCCAGGTCTCTCTTACTTCTCTCATCTACAGCTAAAATTCTGGAAATCAAGAAACCTCCTGATTTCTGTAAGATTGCATCTTTGTAATCAAGACCAGAATTTGCCCAGAGCCTCTGCTCAGTCGAAGTTTAAGCATCTCTGCTTTCCTTTATTAATTTTTAGCAATGCCTGCCATGTGTCAGCACAAGCAGCTGTATCAGGTCAGTTGACCACTCAGTCAGGTCAAACTGGCTGTGATGTTTGCTGGATGATCAGAATTAAATCTTCCCCAGATGCCTGGAAGGCAGGACACAACCAAAGAATATACACATGACAGAAACTGTACTGTCACCAAGTGCCAGCTCATATGTTTCCCAGACTTCTCTGGAGGAGGCAGAAATTATCTCCAAATCAGCAACACAGAGTCCCTTCTCTGCTCCTTCAAATCCTTTGCCTGCTTCTGGCCCTGGGCCCACACAAATACCCAAACACAGCAAGGAATATAAATTTGAAAGGGTCTCAGCTTTCATAATAAGACTAAGTTGTTTTGATTTAAGTGTGCTCGTCTTGCCAAGATTGGAAAAAATTAGTCCATTCTCCTTATGGCTGAATGTCA
Organism: Poecile atricapillus; assembly: GCF_030490865.1. NCBI lineage: Eukaryota > Metazoa > Chordata > Aves > Passeriformes > Paridae > Poecile > Poecile atricapillus. Next base: position 77,982,673 of record NC_081250.1, on the reverse strand, counting down.
AGGTACACTCAGGTTTTCAGACAAATACCCCAAATGTGCCCATGTAAATGCACAACTGAACCAAGAGCATTGGAGAACTTAACTCTTTCTTTGATAATTTTTTTAGGGAAACATGGAGAAAAATAGGAAACTCTCTCAGTATGAGAGGATGAAGTCCTTGCATTGAACAAGGACTGAGGTCACACATGATATATCAAGAAAATGAAAAAAAAGTGCATACAGAATTACTGTGCTGACCTTGGAGTACTGAGACACTTATTTGAAACTCTCCTGGGCTTCATTTAATTTTCTCCACAGAATTTGCTTACAGGGTGGCTATATTTTGTGTGTTTAAGAACTTTGCTTAATTTGCTCATTTAGTGCATGAAGAAAAGGTAGAAAAAATGCCACTAATATTTAACTATATTCTGATTCTTCTCTAGGGTCATAAATAGCTACTTCTTGTTGCATAGTCTCAGCCTGCCTTTGTTTTTTTAATGAGGTGTTCTGCCAGTAATACCCTTACAGATTAATGTAACTGTAGATTCATATTGGGGAAAATCATATCAGTGCAGAGCAGCTGTTTGCAGGGAGACTTGTCACCATGAAGCCATCTACACATTTTAGAATCTGTGACACATTTGCAGGTTTACATTCATTTCTTATTTACATTAATGAAGGCCAGAGTTTTGGGAAAAGTGTTACACCAAAGGCTCAATTTAGTTGACAAAACAGAGGTACTGGATTCCATCAGAGATGTACGTGGGTGTCTGAGACATCCACAGAAGGCTGGTTGGGATGACAGTCCCCAAGGAAGATTTGTGTCCTCTTACATTGGCAGAGGGAGGCCAGGCAGATGCCATCAGGCATCTCAAATGCCTTCAATTGTCCTTCCTTGGGCAAAGATGCTTCCGAAACTTACCGGGAAAATGTTCGTGGTTAAGGTCAGACAGGGTGGGCCACAAACACACAAAAAATAAACCACAAATGATTGACTATGCAGGCAAGCATGGAAATTACTGTCATGTGAGGGTATGATCATTTGCTATTGCTGCCTGCCATAATTTTTGTGCAAATATTTATTCTTGAAGAAAGGACAGTTTGGGCTTCCTTTTCAAAACCAAAATGTTTCTGATGTTTAAAAGTAAAAGCAAAAAAGAAAATATTTGAGACATCTGAGCTCTTATGTCATTGCTTTGATGGGGATTCGAGGGATTTTCCAGGTCTTAAGGAGACACGAGCAGTTGATGGTTGCTAGTAGGTATTTATTGTATAAAAGCATCAGTCTCAAAGGCAAAGAGTTTAGAAAGTTACAGTCCTTACTTATGCAGCTTTGGCATAAAGTCCTGAGTTCTGAGCAGCAGCTCTCTGGTATAAGGTCCCGATGTTCAGGGCAGCAGCTTCTCAGCATGGAGTTCTGTCGTCCTGGGCCGCAAAAGCAGTTGGTGATGATGATGGAGCTGCTGTCCTTCTTCTTCTTTGGGTGTCTGTGTGTGTGATCCCCAGTACAGGGGATTAAATTAGTAAATCATCCAATCAGCTAAAAACACACTTCTAAAACAATACTTTCTACAACAATCTGAACTTAATTCTAACATGCAAAAGCAATGTTCTTTTTACCTAAATCTTAGTACAGGGTATTATCTGTTTACATGAATAATCCTATCTGTTCTTATCTAAGAATGCAAACTATATTTTCATCATGTCTAGAGCTAAGCTGAATCTGTGAAGGGTATTATCACTGAACTTTAAACTGGGTAATAAGGCTTTTCACTAGCTAACACAGACTCTTAGGGCACTTAAGTTATATTTTTACCTACTGAAGACTAAAACCTACCTATGGTTTAGTATATTTTAATTATTTTCTTTCTCTGAGGAGCTCAAAGAGGCTTTTATTTTGTATTCCAGCACTCTTACTGCCTGGGCTTTGCTGAAGGTCTCTGGGATTTGAAAGGTGAAGTCATCTCAAGCTGTGGCACTGGTTTCATCCCCAGCTGAAGGAGCAGGGATGTAGAGTCACAGTCTAGAAGTCACTGAGAGCATCCTAATCCCTAAAATAGCAGTGAGGATATAACCCTGCTCTTCTCTTGAGTCTGCCCTTTAGCTGCTGAAGAAGGAGCTCCATGTGCTGGAAGAGCCAGCTGCACATCATGGTTACAGCCCTGCTCAAGGGATGGTGTGCAGCTCGGTGTGCCCTGCCGCAGGTGCTGTGAGGGATGGGTGTCAGGCAACACCTGCAGGGCTTGTCCCAGAGCCTGGTGTAGGACAGCCCCACCTCAGCCCATAGCTGGGGACATCCACACGGCAAACTGCGGGAGGTCTTTGTGTCCCCTCCTTCCTCTCTTTGTTCTTCTGCGCATCCCAGGTGAGTGGAGATCACAGGGGGGGAGGGAGGGATGAAAACCTGAAGCCCAACTGAGTTCTTGAAGTCAGGACTGCAGCACAGGTTCCAGAAGCTGCATAACATCTGTTTGCAGCACACTCAGACATGAGCTTACTTTTAAGGGGTTGCAAGTGTTATCTTGGGTTTCCATTCTTGCACAATGTTCTACAAGGTAATGGCAATTTACACTGCTGCCTGTTCTTCAGTACTATATAATTTGCTATTAAATAGTTCTTTGTTCTGTCTGCTGCTTATTCCCTAGGTATTTTTCCTTGTTGGATTTTTTCCTACCTCATTTTCCCTGCTTCTGTGGTGGCTTTTACACCCTTCCTGCTTCATTTTGATTTAAAATTTTGTCTCCATCTAGGAGATGCCCTGAAGGTCTCTCAGAAATCTTCCTTCTTTTCTTTTTTTTTTTTTTTTTAAATTTTTGAGTCAAAAGGCCTAACTAGGAAGATTTTACTATAAAGCAAAGCATTAACTGCATATATAAAAGAGAAGTTAGAGCCTTGCTTTCCAGGATTTCAGACTATTAAATTCTGAAAGCTATCCCCCAGATGTTATCCCCCAAATGCTGGTTTTTTTTTTCTGGTAGCTAAAACAGTTGATAGATCCTTTGCAAGTAAAGGCTGGTACGTGTGGAAAAATCTGGCAGCTGATGACAGCATGAACTTAATTTACTTTTGTGCATGAATGTTTTACTGCAGAAGAGTCATCCTGGATCATTACCCAAGTAGAAGGATTCATGTGAAAATTATAAATGTTTCTGCTGGCTTGCAGTGTTTGGGATACTCATTGAAAGCAGTATCAGCTCTCGTTGCTAACCAACACTGCCTATTAATGTAAGAGGTAGGAATGCCTTTTCTATCTTCATACCATGCAGAAAGATTATCCTAGTTTATTTTGTAGGAAGAAGGTGTTAATTTGCAGAGCAAATTTCCCATCTTTCCTTCTTCATCCTTTCTAATAAGATTAAATTCTCTTAATGAACAATGCAATTAAATTTATATTTCACTTAAGTAATAGATATTACCCTGAATAAAGCCACACATTGTCACAACAGTGTTAGGTTAAAAGCTATGGTACATATAAGAGTCAATTCTCATAAATCACAAGGAAAAATAATATCAACTATGAAAAGATACTTTATATTTAAAATACTGAATTATACAAGTGCCAAATAGCAAATATAATAGATATAAGAAGTATTCTGGTTGTATGGTGCCTAAGCACTCACGTCAATTTTGACTATTAGACTCTTCATATTTCTTTTGTCTTGCAAATTTGGTATGAGGACTGAGTTCTGCTGCCTTTGTCTTGCTGAGAAAAGCAGTGCCTCTGAGGGCAAGGAAGACTTCTTCCAAAGACCTGCTGTCTGGAGACAGTGGTCCTTGAGCAGATCCTTGCAGTCCGAACAACTTTCTTCTGCTGCAGAGGGCATACAGTGGTTCACTGGAATTCTTTGCCTTTTCAAGGAAGGGAAAACCTGTGTTTTGTCAGATTCACTCAAGACAAGTTTTGGGTGAAAACCTGGGAGGCTCAGTTTCAAATTGATGAAATTTGTGGTTCTGTAGCACAAATAATTAATCATTTTTGAAGCATCATACAAAGTTTTACAGTTGTAGGGGCTTGTACTTCATTGCTCACCCAGTGTGAAAGCAGTGCATTCAGTACATACATTTAACTTCATCATGTTCTCTGAGTGGTGACATTACCTAATGTCACTGCTCTGGATTTCTCTGGAATGTTCTTGTGTTCCCTCATAGCCTGATGAGATTCAGAATACTGAGGACTCTCTCATACTGAGACGTAGTTACTTCTTGGCCTATACTGTTATTGATAACATCTGTCTCAGTACTATAATCTAGTTCTCTGCTGCACTGGCAGCCAAGAAATGTGGTGTTCCGGGATCAAAAATATTGCTGGGTTTGTTCTTGAAATTTTTTTTTCAGATGAAACTATTTAATTCCCCATGAATTGTGAAATTAGATCAGTTTCACTGACACAGAACCAAAATATTTTCAAAATTATTTTAAAACTTCTTTTAAATGCTGAAGTTTTCATTTTGGCTTGGATAAAACCTGTGTTATGTTCCCTTTCTTCCAAGTCTGACCTGTCTCCTGACCAGCCTGACCAGCTTCCCTCCAAAAAATGTCTCCATTCACTCTTCGAACAAAACCACTTAAGAACAATTCAATGAAATTATATCAGCTTCCAAATAAAACATTTGGAGTTCATCAGCATGAATCACTTTTACTGGGTTTAGTGGGATTCACTTGGATGTATAGCTTTACTCTGAGCACTTTTAAAAGTTGTTTTTTCCTAGTTGAGGATAAAACAAAATTTGAAACCTGGAGTGTTTTAGGGAAAAATTAATTTGCAGATTTGTGTTGGCTTTTTCCAGGAATCATGGCTTGCTGGGCTCAACCCCTTGGTTTTCCCTCTTGCATGAATAGCATACACACCCCACTCCTCTCACCTGGGCAAGTACAGAGTTATTCATAAATGAACCTTGCAGGATGGTTAAGGGCTAATGACAGGCAACAATAGGAAAAGGGATCAAACCATCAAATTTTACAAGTTCCTGCAGAACTGTAGAGTTGTTTTTTTTCCTGGGGGAAAAAAACAACAAACAAACAAGCAAAAAGCCCCAACAAACAGAGTTACTTGACAACTCTGCATTCATACTTCTTTTCAATTCCCCCTGTGATCCTGATCCCCTGTTAGGCTGGTACTGAGCTGCCCTCCCTGCAGTTCCCCACCATCCTGGCTTCTCCTGGAACTGGCTAATAAAAGCAGCTTATTTAATGCAAATGTCTCGGAGTGAAAATAAAATCCCAGTCTGATAAAACCGAGAGCAGGAGCAGCTGAAACCCGCCTGTGCTGCAGCCCGGAATTCCCCGGGCTGCGCTCAGCCAAGGAGCGGCTGCTCGCTGGGACGAGGGCTCCATCTGCGGGAAAGGACCCGCATCCATCCCCAGAAGGTAAGGGCATCTTACCTTCTGCAACAAAGAGGAAAGCCCTCAGGGTTTCTCCTCCTCCAAATGCAGTGTGAATTACTATTGAGCTGAGACGTATTGCCTACAAATCCCACACAGGAAAACTAACTCTGAGTGCATGTTCCAGTAGTGAGCAGTGCAAGCCTGACTGCCGCACTGATGCTGGTAAGTAACCACATCTTTGGGGTTTGCCTGGAAACTTACGCAGATTATCTGAGCATTTCCTGTGTGAGAGCAAACCAGGAATGCTTCTGTTCTTGTTCTTCCTTGCCATCTGCATTCCTACTCTTCTTTGCCGTACACGCAAAGCACAGCATTTGGTGTCGTACCTGTGAGAAGGAACATGCTTTCTGTACATGACCCCTGCCATGGCTGAATCTGTTCCAACACCACTTAGCAAAGGTGGCAGCTGGCATTCCTAAATAATTTTACAGTGGGAGAGCAGCTGAATGTTGATGCTTCTGGAAATGCCTGGCAGGATGAACATTTTCTCACAGCAATTCTTCATAACAATCCAGCAGGCAGTTCCCTGTTACTGTGTCTTTGTAACTACCTCATGCAATTTTTCTATGAGCTGTCATCTTCTGAGTTAACATATGGCTAAGTGCAAACACTCTGTTCAGAAAAGGAGAAATGTAACTCACTGGTAGCTGGGGTATCTTCTGCCATTATGAAAACTATATTGGTTTATTTTTGGGGAGAGAGATTTCCATGCCATAGCTGTTACCTGTTGTTTCTCTCATGTGCTAATGAAGACTCCCATCCATTACCATTATTGTTGCATATTTATTTTTTTCTGTAGAATACCCAAGCTCAGTTCCTTGCTGATAAAATAGAGAACATTTTGTTCAAGGTCACCACACACATCCTGCATTTTGCAGTCTAAGCTTTACAGGATATCCACCTGGCTTGTAAAAATTATTCCTTTGGGCCTTAGAGGCTATGAATCCAGTGATCTCTTCACATGGAAATCTTCCTATACCTTGGCAAATGGTCTAGTAAGAGCCTGAAGTCCACTGACTTTGGGTGAAACATGAAACAGTCCTGTAATTTCTTTGTCTCAGTCTGTGTAATTTTTTGTCAGAAAAACAACAAACCTTTTAGGTCAGAGTCCACACAGCCAAAGGCAGCAAAATCCAGAGCTAGCACAACTGTTTACACAGTGTCCAGTTTTCAAACCACATCCTCTCCTAGCCAATGCTGTGCCAGCTGAGTAGAGCCAGCCCTCAACACTCAGGCAGACTCCCTGTCCTTGCCCCTTTTCTAGAAGGTCATGCTGCTCCTCCTTCTCATCCAGTTCTTGGGGTGGGGTTCCACATGTATGTGGAGGAACCAAGCCAGGCTTTGCTCTGGGGGCTGTGTGAAGGGCTGGAGCACGTCTATTCTGCTGAGCTCATTTGGTGACTTACTCAAGAGAGGGATACTGATGAAAGGATTTCCAGGCTTTATTTCAACAATATTTTTATTCCTTAAAGTAGATAACGTATTTCTACCAAAATTAAAAATGAAATCCTGGTAAGCAGCCATGGTAAATGTGATAGCTTTTTTACCTGAAGTATTGGGAGGAATGTCTTGTGTCTTTACAGCAATCCTTTTAACTCCATGGATTATTGCATCTGATGAAAAGGTGTCTCCTAATTATTAACCACATGCAATTCACTCTGACTGTAATAGGAGAAGGTCTTTCCTTGCTAGAGCAGGTCAGTTTCTGAGTTATACTGTGTATTCTTTTCTGGTTTAAGTTTTCTTATGAGACCCATCACAGAGAAGGTAGGAAATCCTTTTGCTGGTGTCCCTCTGTAGCGATAACTGCTGGCTTCCCTTGTGAAACCTCAAGGCTATCACCATCAGCAGCATCACTGCACCATTTCCCCCTCAGCCTTACTGAAGTAAACATTTCCATAATAGGTATCCTGAAAGCTCTCTAGGGAAGAAAAGTATGTATTGTAACGTGGGAAGATTTCCTCTGCTTGCTTTCAGCACTGTTAAGGGGCATGTCCTTGCTGTGCTCTGATTAATTACCCTGCTTTTATTGTGATTAGCACATTCAGCATTAGGCTGGCCAGCTGTCAAGCTAAGCTCTGTCATAGCAGACAAGTGCTCACTGCCTTTGTGATTTTTCATCTCTAACTGATCATCCCAAGAAGATATAAGGCCCAAATCTTCCAGCCCTGCTTATTCAGGGCACAAAATATCTCATCCCTGTGCAACTAATGGTACTGGCTTAATTAACCTAATGTGAAGAGGGCATTGCCCAACAGCAGAATTCAATTTTTATTTTAAAGAACAAACTCCATGCAATTTAAATGGGGCTTTCTTATACATCCAAATTCATTTGTGTCCAGCTCTAGAGGAGAAAACACCCACTGGACAAATTGATTGTCACTTTGCCTACTTCAGAAATGCAACAGAAATTGGGAATGCAGGGGAGAGGGGAGATGTCTTGTTACAGGTCTTTGCATCATTATTTATTGCTTCATTCTTACAATGGAGAGAGCAGACACTGCTGCCATCCAGAAGCATCACCTAGGAAAAAATTAAAATGTATCCTTCTCTTTTCTTGATTATGGGGAATTTATTCTATGTCTTAACTGAGACAACCCTGCTGTGATTTGAGAAAGTTTAAATCTACATTAAATTCCAGCCCCTTTATTATGCAGCTACTTGGCACACATATGCCTTCCTTTACATTATGGACCACCTCACCTGGTGCTGCTTCTCTTTGCTGCTCTATGGTTTTTGTCACTGCCAATAATGCTAGAATTCTTCTTTTCAGACAACATATCTGTGGCATGTGTCAGATATTGTGGTTTATCAAGGTTAGTTTCTTTTTCAGATTTCAGGGATAAACAAATGTGGGTATGTACACTGGGAATCCAGTCCAGATTTCATGGGGAACCCCTTAGTCATCAGGTAACCTGAGCTGCTTGCAGACTGCAAAGCTTGATCTTTGATTCAGAAATAACATTACTGAAGGGAGCTCCTTTGTGCTCCTGTCATTCTCCTGTCATTGTCCTGTCATCTGTAGCAAAACTCTTCTCTACACTACCTGGAGTTCAACTCTGTTTGGAACAGTTTATGGCGGTAGGGAAGGAAGGTCACAGCACGTTGCTTTTGCTGCCTGCTAGTTTGTCTCTACTGAAATGTGACTTCCATCAGGATGAATCAGTCTCTGACCACTGTGCAAGAAAAAAGAATAGACTTTCAGTACCAGAACAGCAATTACAGTCTATGTCTAATTATGTTGACTTCTAGAGATTTAATGTAGGTAAATTCAAACAACCTAAAAAGCATAGCATAGTTGATGTAGCCCAAGTATTTCACTATCCCAAAGCAGCTGGTATATGGGTGGTTGGATTTTTTGCAGTTGTTTCTTGGTAAATGTTATTAAGATCCAAGTTCATTGCAGCAAGGTCAATTGATGCTGTCTCTGACATTTACATGTTTTTTTCTAAGCCTCATAGGAGGCTTTTCTGGGTTAAGTAAGACCTGCCTGTCACTACTGAAATTCACTTTTTCCCTTTTTGGTACACACCACCATTTAGGCTTTTCAATCTTTTAGCTTCCTTCAAAACAATAGCCAGCTGGTGGATTTGCAGTATGCACACGGAGAAATTCTCTCGACATGCTTTTGTTCTTTTCTCATAATCATGGTCTGGCTCTGGGCTCAGGGTCCTAGAGGTGTGTTTCTGTATTTCTTTTTCCAGATACCATCAAGGCTGGCTTATCTAACTGGCAGATGAGACCAAGGAAAGGTTTGACTGTAAGCATCAATGGATTTCCCAGTAAAGTCACAGTTGCCCCATCCCTGGGAATGTTCAAGGCCAGGATGGATGGGGTTCTGAGCAACCTAATGAAAAGTGTCCCTGTCCATGGCAGTGGGATTGGAACTAGATGATCTTTAAGGTCCCCTTCAGCCCAACAGAGTATATTTTTTTTTAATATGAATGGAAAAAAATATGTAATCATGGTATACTTTTGCTGTGTGTGCTGTAGCATTCTCAGTGTTCTAGGTTAAATAGCATTATTGATTGCTTTTTTATAACAGCAGCATCTCTGGCTTTAACTTTGCTGAGGAAACTTCTCCATCACTGCTGATGCTGGGACAGTAGGTACATTAGTCCAAGATTGATAGCCCAGAGCAAGTGTGACTTCAGAGAAACCAAAGCAGAGGAAGAAAGGTTGCATAGAGGAGCCAAAGTGCTAATAATAATCACCTACTGCCTGTTCCACTTTACCAAATGCTACTGAAAATAATGATGTACCTTCAGCATAATGAATTTCCCCCAGCTCATCTGAAAATCTCTTCATCTGGGTATTTTGGCTGTCTTCCACTTTGGCTGAGTAGAACTGTTCCGTCATTGTGAAACCACTTGAGAATTTGAATTGAACAGGACAAAAGGAAAAAAAAAATCAGAAAGAGCAAATGGAAGCTCAGTCTGAAGAAAAACTTCATGTAAGCAGAGAGGTCCAAGCTAGCCAAAGCTAAAATGCTGCAGGGTCTAAAGTTTCCTTGTAACATCTGGATGATAATTTTTTCAGAAATATGCCTTCCTTTTTATAACGAAAGGCTCTATAAAAATATTTGGGGTTTTCTCCTTTCTAAATCAATCCCCAAAATCTCAATCACTGGTTTTATACTTTCTTTTTAAATTCCCTCTCAATCGAAGTGATGGCAGTTGAATGTATGCATTAGAACCAGAGCTTCACTAGATACATGTGTTACTGTAAATTTTTCCCTCAAAACTGTAAATCTGTATTACTGATTACCTGTATTTACTGAATCTGCATATATTTTTCTACACTGTATATTTATTGAATTAGTTGTATTCAAGCCAGCATAAAATTCTGGATTCATATTTAGTACAAGTTTAGTATGATCCTGAAGGTCTTGAGTGAGAATACTGTCACATTACACATAATGTTCCTTTTAGGTAGGCTTTAAAAGGGCTTTAAAAAGCCCTGCTGAAGAGCAGAGGCTCCTTGTGATGTGATATGCTATGTGTGCAGAAAGAGGAAGCTGTATATGAAAATAAAAAGATCTAAGAATCTAAAGATCTAACTACACAAAGGTTGGGGGAAATCCAGGCACAGAGGAGCAGAGTGAGTGAAAAGTTCTCACTGGAGCCGGGGTGAAAACCTAAGTTCCTGTTTGCCTCTGTCCCTTTCCATCAATAACTTTGTTTTTACTGTGCTACCTTGGCCACTTACCAACTCAGCTGAAGAGCCTTTGGCCTTCATGTGTGATTTCTTCAACCAGTTGATTCACATTGTCAGCTTGCTGGCCTGTGCATGGAGGGGGTGAGGGAATATTTGGGCATCCTCAAAGTCCCTAATGGCATAAGAAAGCAATCTGTCCACTGCCAGGGAGCTCAGTCTGTCCTTCCTTGCAGAGCATGCCTGTCTGTGGCTGGTGGCAGTGGCTCAGTCAGATGCAGCAACACCTGGAGGACTGGGCTTTGCATGCAGCCCCTGTCCCGAGGGGAGGGCTGGTTTTGAGTTCACAGAGTGTAGCAGTGAAGGGATGCAGCACTGCAGCCATCACGGCTCCTCACCGCTGCTGCTGCTGCAGCTGAAGGGCTGCACAAGACAATGGGCCTGGCAAAGGAGAGTACAACTTCTATCTCCAAGAAATCTGATCACAGATAACTTTCCTTTTTCCTTCTAGTGGGCTATTACATTTATCCATGCCTGGGGCAAGATGAACAAGGTGTGCTGATGAGAAGGTAAAAGCAGAGCAGAGAGATGTAGCAAAAGAATGAAGCCTGTTCTGCTGAATTGTGCAGTGTGTGATTGTGTTTTCAGTGCACATGAGGGGACAGCTGCTGGCCTCTGATGGGTTTTGTAGAGCACAATGTGTCTCAGTTCTTGAGGTTGCTGTGGTATGAGTTGAATTCATATCAGCTGGGGAAGCAGGCAAATGCTGACACACAGCTCCCTAACTACAGCATTTAACCCATCTTGGAGGTGCTTGGGAAGAGACTGACCCCTACAGTTTCCACTGACTGGGTGACAGAGCAGAGCTGAATGCTAGCTTGACCTAAACGGTGAGTTTAGGGCTGTCCTGTCATGTGAAGAATACACCTTGCCGTGTGTGAGGCATGGGGTGCCTGGGGCTTTGCTTGAGTGACAGGTTAGAAACTGTCAGAGAAAGCATGAGAATTTGGGAAGAGGACAGGAAAACTGATTTATCCTTATGAATTACTGTAATTATGGATAGGTCATTGGGGGCTGCTACTTAACGAAACTGTGTTTGCATTTTTTAAAAAGTGTTTTAATTGATAAACAAAATTAAGTACACTTTTCTCCATTGGAGTAAATGGGGGGTTTGCTTAATATGTAATACCCAAATTAATATCCTACAAAGGTGATAAACAGTTGATCTGAGGATAAATATTGCTTTTCATTGCAACCAAATTGTTCTAAAATCAACATATATATATATATATATATATATATATATATTTATAAACACTGAGCACTCAGTGTCATGTCACACTAATCTGCCCCAAGGGATCTATTAAAAAGAACTTGAGTTACTCTCACCTTCTGGTAGCAGGTTGTAACAGGGGAGAAGTACTCTTTCCTCAAGAACTAGTGCTGATCAGGCCTAAAAACCAGCATATTTAGATAAATCATTCAACATAATTTTTGCTTTCAGAAGTTTGGCTGTTCTTTTTCCAGCTTCATGTGTAAGACAAAGCAAGGTTTCAGGCTAGGAAGGAGCAGTGGACACTGAAGAAAGCCTTGTGGGTCACTATTCCATCACTGTCCAAGTCCCTTTCATTTACCTTAACTCTCCCTCCTCTGGTGGCCTTGGTGCCATTTCTACTCTCTGCCCATGACTCATCTCAAGTTCTGGCATTCAGACAGACTTGCAAGCATAGATCTAGTTCAGTAGAGTTTGCTTGGTCTGGTGTTAAGTTCTGTGGTTGAATCCAGCCCACTGCTTTCTGCTGAAAATCATTTTATGAGGCTTTTACGCATTTTTGGCCAGCTGAGAGGTCTTCTGTTGTTCATAGCCCACTGCTTCTAAAGTAAGGGAGCAAATAGTGACATGTCAGGGTGAAATTCAGATAAAGTTTGTACATGAGGAGGCTCCAGGAGAAAGCACAGCTTTGGTCTATCAGGAGAGAACTCATTCAGCAGGAGGATGTTCATGGTTTCTACAAGCCTGCAGGATAGCTGACTGGCCACAGCAGGAGGAAATTATGCTAATGATTGCTTTTTTCCTGTTATCTGCAGGTGATCTTTGAAAGGTGTTATGCTTTTCAGAGGTCTGTTTCCTAGTGCTTCCTTTTTATTTTTTGCCATGTGACTGCTTTTAATGTATGCATCACCTTTAATACAGACTGTGGTTGCACTCTATAGAGCTTTATAAATATCTCTGCTTAAATCTAGGAGGAATGTTAGTACCACCTGACAAATTTCTGAATATGTAAAGAAGCAAAACCTCTTTTCTAATTTTACTACATAAAATCCAAACATTATTGTTTTTTAAATATTTTTGGTGTCCTCTTTAAAGTAGTCAATTCATCCCTGAGCACTACTTTATCTCCTCTTATACAAGAGGTATGTCGAGAAACTGATAACTCACTAGGGTTTTTTAAAAGAGCTGTGAGGCTTATTGAAATTATTTTTTTATTTAAGGCAAACAAGAAAGATGAAATGTTTTAAAGAGCATCTTCATTTTCTTTCACAAAACCTGTTCAAAGTTCATATTTTTCAGTCATTAGAATATGTTCGTATTCCTTGGTACACAATTTACAGACTTGCAGATCTGACAGATAATTAATTATTTTCAAATTCCATCCACAAGAAATCTTCAGTTCTTTTTAAAGCACCGGTAGAGTTTTCAGAGGGAGAGCTATGCTTTGCAGTATGGTAGCATCCACTTGTATTGTCCTATGCTCTGCTGGACACAGACTGGAGTTAGATTTCAGTACTGGTAATTATTCCACTGATATGTCATTTACAGAACAGAAACACAAGAAACACAAGAGACATTCTGTAGTTAAAAACCACCCAAATATCATGAAGCAACTAGTATGAAAGCCAACAGCAGATCAAATATACCTGTTCCTCAAAGTTGCTGTAGCACTGGAGACCAAGTTGCAAATGAATTCCTGAGGAGCCATTGGCGGTTTGCTTTGCATTCATGACGGCTTCCATGGTACCTTATGAATGGAGTAAAAAAATTCCTGTCAAACCACTGTGGCTTTGTCTGGAGTATCATCAGAGTGGCAGAGCTCAGTTAACAAACACAGGAGCCCTCTGTAACTACATTTGGAAGGGAGATAGAAATTATTTAAGCATTGGTGCTTAAAAGTTCCTTGTGTATTCATAAACATTAATCCAATGAACTCTACACAGAGCCAAGCATTCTGTGTTACAGTTTCACAAGCTCGAAGTTACATTTACTAAATCTACAGATGCCTTAGTGCTCTCTAACAAATTCATGAGAAAGGCAGAATATAAGCCAAGAACAACAAAATGCTGTCTCAAAAAACCCAATTTATCTCCTGCATGGCAAATTACCAGTGTACAACAGGCAATCTTCTTGAGAAACTGTGAGAATTCACTTCTAGGTTATCTTTAAACAATTTCCCAAAGGAGGAATTTGGGGAGAAATAAAAGATGAAACTATAACTTGGGAAACGTGCTCTATCACTGGGAAATACTTGTTCTTAATTACTACTTTAATGAAGGCTGCTTTCCCAGAAGGACCACAGCTCCACCTGACCAAACTGAGATCACAGTCAGTATCCCAAAAAGCGCTTGCAATACCAGCATAATAAAGTATGCTGTGATAAATACACTTATGTTTCACACCTTTTAGGTGAAATACTGTGATTAATATACTTACGTTTCACACCTTTTAGGTATTTGTGATCTCTGTGATTTAAAGAATATTTAAGTGGTCTTTTACAGGATCCTAAAAACAAAATTGAGAACTATATGAAAACATTTCATTGTAAAGAAATCTTTTTGATTCACATCCAAATGAGTAAGTCACTGGGGGAAAACAATACTCACCAAAAAAAAAAAAAATTCAATAGATGTCATTTAAGAGAGAACAAGATTTCTGTGCATAAATATTTGAAAGACAATTTTAATGGTAGGAGAACTCAACATTAATTTCTGTGGCATAATAATTTTGCATAAGACTGCATTTATGTATTTCCATATGTAGAAAACAAGAATAGGAAATTATAAACAGCAACAGGATTAGTACAGGTATGATACAGGTGTTAAAAAATAATGGAACTCTGTTGTCCTGCAAAATATTTTCAGTGGTAAGAGTGCCTAGTGCAGGATACGAACATTTTTTCATTGACCTTGTATTTGGATTTGTACAGTACTTGCAATGCTGTAATCACCTACACACCAGAAGATGAATTAAAATGAGAACAGGTGCATAGAGAGGATATTAGGATGAGAAAGGAGCAGGGACTCTATTCCAGTCACTACGGGGAGGGGAGGAGGGGTGTGCACAGAATTAGAAGAGCCTGGCTTGTTCTGCTTATGAAAAGTTGAGAGCAAATGTTATTGTTCTTAGTTAATACATTGCAGAATAAAATTTATTTTAGGCAAAGGACAAGCCTAAGACTGCAGAAGAACTCAAGGACGTAAATAGATCAGAAATAAATTTAGCTAGAAGTTCAAGGTACTTCTAAAATATTCATGGAATGAATCACAGACAACAATTCAAGCTGGAAGGACCCACGGGAGGACATCTAATGCAAGCTGCAGTCAGCTCTGAGGTCAGACCAGGTTGCTCAGGGCTTTAAGACATCAGATCTTAAAAATATTCAAGGATGGAAGTTGCACAGTCTCTATGGGCAACCAGCTCCAGCTCTTGACTGTTCCCAGAGTAGTATTTCCTTCTATCCCACCTTTTCTCCTGTTAGAGCTTACACTTGCTGTCTCTCATTCTCCTGTAAAGCCCCACTGGGAAGTGGGTGGCTCTGCTTTCTTGATAACCCCTCTCTGGATCCTGGCTGGCTGCTGTTGGGCCTCAGCCTTTGCTCAGTTGCTTCATGTCTTTCCTCTACGGGGCTGCTCAGGGCTCTGCAAAGCATTAGAAGATGAAAGAGCTCAGTGGTGAAGACAAAGGCAAAGAAGGCATTAGGGACATTGGTCTTCTCTGTGTCCACTGCCATAAAATCACTTTCCCCATTGAGCAGTGAGCACACAGATACTTGTTTGGCCTTCTACTGCTCACACAGAGGATTAAGTTCTTTGTCTTGCCTTTGATGTCCCCTCCTGTTCCAGCTGAGCTTGGCTTTCCTAACCCCACCCTTGAAAGCCCGGCCAATATTTCTAAGGCCCTCCTCTGTAGCCTGTCCCTGTTTCTGCCTCATTTTTGTGGTCATTTTCTAGAGTTCTCTTGTGAGTTCTTGGCTTAGCTGAGTGGGGCTGCTGATAAACCTGCTTGTTTTCCCAGGTATCATGATGAACCATTCTCATGTGTTCCATATAGTCATGGCAGTTTCTCTCAATTCTTTCACCCTACAGTGCTGTTACGTGATCTCAGCTTCCTCTACATCCTGAACATCAGTTTTAACCTGCCATGGTGTGTAAATCAAATTCAGTAATTCAAAAAGCACTGCAAAGATATAAGCAGGCTGTTAACTGAGCTCTGCCACTCTGATGATACTCCAGACAAAGCCACAGTGGTTTGACAGGAATTTTTTTACTCCATTCATAAGGTACCATGGAAGCCGTCATGAATGCAAAGCAAACCGCCAATGGCTCCTCAGGAATTCATTTGCAACTTGGTCTCCAGTGCTACAGCAACTTTGAGGAACAGGTATATTTGATCTGCTGTTGGCTTTCATACTAGTTGCTTCATGATATTTGGGTGGTTTTTAACTACAGAATGTCTCTTGTGTTTCTTGTGTTTCTGTTCTGTAAATGACATATCAGTGGAATAATTACCAGTACTGAAATCTAACTCCAGTCTGTGTCCAGCAGAGCATAGGACAATACAAGTGGATGCTACCATACTGCAAAGCATAGCTCTCCCTCTGAAAACTCTACCGGTGCTTTAAAAAGAACTGAAGATTTCTTGTGGATGGAATTTGAAAATAATTATCTGTCAGATCTGCAAGTCTGTAAATTATGTACCAAGGAATACGAACATTTTCTAATGATTAAAAAATATGAATGTAAGCCTCTTATGAAAGGAAAGCATGTATTGAATTCAGCACCATGTTGTTTATTTGTGAGAATTTTCCAGCCTCAGTACTCCATTTCCTGCACAAAATAAAAATTTTCAGCCACTGGATGAACTTATTTTGAAACATAAAAATGTTTATCTGTGTGCTGGGTACAGGTGCCCAGGAGGCAGGTTGTCACCCTGAAAACTCAGCTTCTGAGCTTGCTAACATAGTTTTCTAAAGACTTTCCCAGGACAGTAACTGTAAACATAGATATGTGTACATTCTTTCTGTTACACGTCCTGTGATGGGCATCTCTCATGGCCAGTGCAGTGAGAAAGTGTTATCCTGACCATCCAATCCCTGGCTGTGGTCAGGAGCCTATAAATCCTAGAGGGAAAATAAACTCTTTCTTCTTTTCACCACACCTCGACCTGTGTCCGTGTGATCTATTCATCTTCAGCGGCAACAGCAGGTGGGGATGAGAGCTGCAGAGGTGACCTCTGTGAGGAGAGGTTGGGACTGCCCCGTGCCAAACACAGTTGGTCCGAGGCAGAGATTACCCTGTGACCCTGGAGAGGTCCTGGTGGAGCAGGTACTTCCCTGTAAACCCTGGACAGACCATGGTGCTGTAAATATCCACACTGCAGCCCCTGGCAGACGTGCTTCAAAGGAGCTGTAGCCCATGGAGAGGCCATGCTGGAGCAGGTTTATGCTGAAAGACTGGAACTCATGGAGAAGCCCAAGGCTGGAGCAGAAAGTGTGAGGAGGAGAAAGGAGCAGTATAGGAACTGTTATAGACTGACTTCAGAATCCCATTCTTCATCCTTCTGTGCTGCCCAGTGGGGAGAAGGTAGAAGAGCTGGGAGTGAAGGGTTGAAGCTGAACCTGGGAAGAGGAGGGGTAGGTTGATGGAAGGTGGTTTATTGTTTCTCAACACCCAACTTGATTTTAATTGGGAATGATTAAAAATAATTTTCCCTGTGCTGTCTCTTCTTTTGCTTGAGCCAGTAGCTGGTTAGTGATGTCCTTGTCTTTGTCTTAACCCAATAGATTTTTCATGTTATTTTTCCTCTCCTGTTGAGAAGGGTGATAGAGAAGCTGGGTGGGGATCTGACAGCCACACAAGGTCAACCCAACACTCCATCCTTGACCCAGTTCTCTTCAACATCTTCATTCATGACTTGGACACAGGACTTAAAGGAACACTAAATATGTTTGCTGATGACACTAAATTGTGAGGAGATGTTGACCCCCTTGGGGGCAGGAAGACCCTGCAGAGAGACCTCAACAAATTAGAGAGATGGTCAATCATCAACAATATGAAGTTCAACATGATCAAATGCTGGATTCTGCACTTTAGATGGGGCAACGCTGGATGTGTTTATAGACTGGGGAATGAGATGCTGGAGAGCAGTGCTGCGGAAAGGGCCCTGCAGGTCCTGGTCCATGGCAAGTAGAACACGAGCCAGCAGTGCCCTGGCAGCCAGGAGGAACAACCCTGTCCTGGGGGTCATCAGGCACAGCATGGCCAGCCAGGCAAGGGACGGGATTGTCCTGCTCTGCTATGAGCTGGGGTAACTTCACCTCCAGTGCTGAGGGCAGTTTTGAGTGCCACAATGTAAGAAAGACATGAAACTATTAAAGAGGATCTAAAGGAGGCCCAAAGGAGGGCCACAAGGATGGTGAAGGGTTTGGAGGAGAAGCTGTATGAGGAGCAACTGAGCTTATTTGGTCTGTTCAACCTGGAGAAGAGACTGAGGGGAGACCTCAGTGCTGTCTTCAACATCCTCATGAGGGGAAGCAGAGGGGCAGTGCATTGGTTAAGGTGGTGGTTACTGCAATTTTATTGAACAGTGGGCACCTGGCATGATGCAAATGCTACAGAATAAGGGGTGGAACGTGCTGGGTTTGGCTGGAGCAGAATTAAATGTATCTGGTACAGTATCTGTCACAGTATCTGGTACAGACTGTGTTTTAGATTCGCGCTGAGCACAGGGTTGACAACAGATGTTGATAGAGATGTTTTTGTTATGGCAGAGCAGGGCTCACACAGAGCCAAGGCATCTTCTGCTTTCCGTACTGCCCTGCTGGTGAGGAGGGTGAAGGTTATTGGGAGTTTGGGAGGAGACAGACAGGATAAGTGACCCAAACTGCCCAAATTGATATTCCATACCATGTGGCATCATGTGCAGTATATAAAGTGGGGGGAAGAAGGACGAAAGGGAGGGATGTTTGGAGTAATGACTTTTGTCTTTCCAATTAACCACTATGTATGATGAGGCCCAGCTCTCCTGATGGCTGAACACCTGCCTGTCTACGGGAAGTGGTGAATGAATTCCCTGTTTTAATTTGTGTGTGTGGCTTTTGCTTTCCCTCATAAATTGTCTATCTCAGCCCATGAGTTTTCTGGTTTTTACACTTCTGATTCTCTCCCATGTCCTACCGGTGGGGGACTGAGTGAGTGGCTGCCTGGGGTGAAACCACAACAGATGGATACTGCTTCACTCCAGTGTGGACCAGTGACAGGATTCTAGGAAATGGCCTTAAGCTGAGTCAGGAGAGGTTTAGATTGTGTATCAGGAAAAGATTTTTCACCAGAGGTGAACTGAGCAGTGCAGCAGGCTCCCCAGGGAAGTGGTCACAGCACCAGCCTGACAGAGCTTAAGAAATGTTTGGACAAAGCTCTCAAGCACATGGTGTGACTCTCAGGGTATCCTGTGTAGGGCCAGGGGTTGGACTTGATGCTCCTGATGGATGCTTTCCAAATCAGCATATTCTATGATTCTACAAAATTGTTTTGAGTAAGCTAGTGCTCTCAGAGTAATTTCAGCCTTTCTATCTCAATCTTCAACAGGCTTATTATTAAGTTGAAAATTATTTCCATTTCCATTACCATTTGATTAAATTCTATTAGAATTTTTGGCATGAAACAGAAACAAGAGAAGCAAAATTCACAGCATTGATCTATCATGACATTGGCTCATTTTTAACATGATGATTTGTTCCCTGGCAAAATTAAGGTTCTGTATAAAGAGGCAAAAGAACTGGGAGTGATGCCTTAATCTTCTATCAGGATTTATTATTATTCCAGAGGTCGCAATGCACTTTTTTTTTAGATTTTTTTTTTTTTTAAAGGGATGTCAATGACCTATAATTAGAATGGTACTAAAAATTCAGACGTTGCCAATTCCAGCAGCGCTGCTCAGAAGGTTATTTCTGTGCACAGGCACAGCACCAGCACTCTGCAGATCTTAAAAGACTCGAGACACAGTGCAAGACTCTTCCCCTGTGTCATACTTGTGTCTGATATCCTGCATAGACATCTGGGAGAGCTAAACGAAAAGACTTCCCATCTTCCTTTAGGTTTTGTAGAACACTTACTGGATTTCCTGCTTAAATGCAAAGGACAATATATCCCGCACTTACTTTCACACAACTCAACTGAGTTACAAGCAACAGCAAAATAAAGACAGAAAGGGAAGAATATTTGACTTATGTCAACATTCTTATTCTTTTTGGAAGAATGTTGTCCAGTTTAATCCTCATGTAAGTGATAAAAATAATAGTAGTGGATTAAAGCCAGAGTTTAAGAAAATACATTTAAATATATCTTTTTACTTAAAAATTAGTTTCCCCATCATTCAAAGACCTAAGTTGCGCTATATTACATACACCTCAGGTATAAATTGAGAAAAGATTCAATAAATCAGACTATATAAAAAGCAAGAGACTTTTTTTCCCCAGAAAAATGTATTTGTGTTTTATCTGATCATATAAAAAACATGAAATTTAAAAAAAAGAAGTGTATATATTTTTTCAAGTGTTAATGGTTTCACCATTCATCATAACTACATTCCGAAGTCCTGTAACACCAGGACATGTTATCCTTATCTGTGTAGCACAGTGAGCACAATCTTTACACTGAGGTCACTCTCATCACTACTTCCCCAGAGCAGTTATCCTCTGATGAATCCTCCTGAGGTCTTATGCGGTTGAACAGGTGTAACAACACATAGCCACACTGAAATCTCGGTGAGGTTAACTGTGTTGGATGAACTAAACTTCTGTTTCTAAATGCAGTCAGTGGCAGCCACAATGTCCTCCCTGCTGAGGATTCTCCTCGATTGCTCTCTTCTATGTCCATGGCTTTGTCATAATTTAACACATCCCAGTGTAGATTCACAGCCCTCCAGCGCTTAAACACTCGATAAACAGATGCACCTTCATGGACTATCAGTCCTGAAAGTAAGAGGGGGAAAAAAAGCATTTATACAAAATGTCAGTGGATACCATTTTGAGACCAAATGGAGATTTAACACATTTTAATGACTCTGACAATTTCCAGATGCAATTAAATTACTCATAACATAAATAATTCAAACAAACTGTACATATTCAATTTAACTGGTTAGTCATTTGTCTGGGAGGCAGGAACATGCAGAGGAAATAAAGTTGTTCTGAATGAAAGCTCAACATAACCAATACTGCAATAATCTGAGCATACTCAACTAAAAAAATTATTCAGATTTAAGAAAACCAATGCAAAAAATTTGGATATAGACTGTTTATTCTAGTGCTGCCCTTGTTCATGGTAAGTACTTATTTACATGGTAAGTATTTATTTACTGAGATTTGTACTGGTTTAAGAAGACCTTTAAGTAGGTTAGGCCTTCTGTAGTGAACAAGATAGTCCTAAATTTGTTTAAGAGTGTTTTGTAGAATTCAGTACAGATACAGACAAATTTAACTGTGTTCTTATGCCCAGTTCAAGTGAGAAGCACAGAAGATTTATGAAACAGCTGTAAGTATAATGACCTTCCTGTCCTGCTTCTTTAGAACAACAAGAAATTAAATGTTATTATTAACTACAATGAGCATGGTAAGGATGATAGACTTTCTTCTTTCTCTTCAGTATTCAATAGGAAAAAGTTGCAACTTATCTTTTTCTTGAGACCCAGAAATCTTTTAAAATATCCTTTAAGGAAAACACAGAATTTCTGGAGTCCTCAAGTGACCAATCTGCTCATGAATTTCCATGTAGCTAATATTTATGCCTATTGTATGCATTCAAGTTACTTATTTAAAGAAATTTAAAGAAGCTCCTAACTTTTTGTATGTATGTATGTTTGTACTCACACTCTTTATAAGTGAGTATTGCAAATATGGATCTACTGGGGAGACACATGGGACTTCTGCCTTCTTACTAATTTTTTCCTCAGCCAGCCTGGTTGAGGAAACTTACACGGTTCTGAGCAACACCACCTGTTTTCTCTGGCTCCCTGCTTTGGGAAGAGAGCAATCTGCCTAGCCAAAAACATTTTAAAATCTTTTTGTCCAGTGTGCTCCTTGCCTAAAACTTTCCTATACATGGCCACATCTATAATATGATCTGTGGTGTCCTTTAGCCCAAGAGATTGTATATCATCTGTCTCTACACAAGAAAATTGTGATTTAAGTGTCTGAGGTCCTTTAACACTATTGACTGATACCAGAAAGGAGATGCTTACAGAAAGATGACACAAGCAGAAAGGGTGGTAAAAATATTTACATGAACAGCAAACCTCCCTTTCAAGTGCAATGATTTGCAGATAGAAGCACCTACTTTAACACATTTTTAAAGATCATTACACTGAAAGATGGAGAAACACAAAGATTTCATTCAGGACATGATAGTGAATGCAGCATCTCTGCAAGGCTTTCAAGTTGCCTACAATTATTGAAGCATACAGTACAGCAAAAGTAGCATAAAACCAACTTAATTAAATGGTAAATATTTTAAATGCACTTTGTAACAGCAAAGCATTTTAGTGGGTTTTTTACTTGATTGCAAGATTTCTATCTTTAGCTTCTCAAATATAAAGTAACCTGTCTTTAAAATTTAGCATAATTATAATTTAGTCAATACATAAATGTACCTTTAACACTGGCTTGATTGTATAAAAAAGAATAAATGTATTTGATCCCGTACAGAATCTACAAACCAAATTAGCCATGGTTTTACTGCTATGACAAAGATTCCTCTTTTTGTGTTCTTTTTGATTTCCTATAAAGTTGATAAAGGAGATGAGAATAATCTCCCTCAACCTGTTCCTGGAACACAGCATTATTTGGTCCAACTTCTCTCAAGTCTGTGATGAAGCAGAGTTAAAAGAACCTATTTAATCCAAAGTAAAGGTACATGTCTGCATTCCACTAGAAACTGAACAACATATTTCAGAATAGAGAAGGAAGTCCTTGAGAAAGGATCATTGAGATACATGAAGTGCATTTAAAGAGTCAAAATATCTTTCAAAGATTACTACAAAAAAACGTTGTAGGATGACTTCTCTCAGGGAGCTCTTTTTTACTGTTTTGGGGCTTTCAGAATTTATTGAAATTATGTTTCAAAGTTTTTAAACATTGGCAAGGATGAGATATTTTCTTTATAGTGGAAGCAGTCACATAAAACAAAAAGTGCTATAAAACAAAGGATCAAATATTGCAAGCCTTGGCATAAAATTGTCAGATTTGGCAGTGCTGAAGGAGAAAAGGAGCGTTTTCTAAATTCCTTTCATGAAAAGTTTTAGCTCCCTTTTTGATAGAGCTATAGATTGGAAAGATACCTTCATAGAAGAGGCAAAAGAACTGGGGGTGATGCCTTAAGTTTTAGCTTTCATATTTTTCAGATTCTGTGCTGTCTAGGTGTGTAGTTTTGAGCTTCATATTAAATGCTAGTGAGCTCTCTTCACAGAGTAGGTAGACAAAACAATTAATTTTCTAGTTTGATACCAAGGACAATCATTGCAAGTTTCAGGCCCAAAGCATAAACAATGGTGAAGAGAGAAAACAAGGATGAGACTTCATAACCTGAAGCAGTGATTGGACAATTAACCCTAATATGCAGATGGACCAAAACTTATAAAAATGTGAGACCTCGTGACCAGTCATCCATTTTGTGACCATTTTTAGGTCCATCTTGGGTATAGCCATGGCCAGGCTCCTGTACTGCCCAAGGTGTATCCTTTAAGGCCTTTCAATAAATACCTACTTTATTCTTAATTCTGTCTAGCCTCGGTTCTAGGTCAGCCTTCTCAAGGCATCAGGGTGGAAGGGAAAGTTCTTGGCAACACTTCCAAGATCACAAACAAGAGGAACTCCAGGTAAGTTTTAAATACTAGAGATTTTCGAGGTCCAGGGGAGTTCTGATGCTCAAAACGTAAGTAGTTAGTCACTGAAGTGGAGCTGTAAGAAAATGGCAAATAATTGCTTTTCTCCTGAGGTTTCTACAGGAATTAATGTAGCAATGAGAGAGAAACCAAGAACAAATCCCTGAAGAATACTGATTTTTCTCCAAACACCATGATTTCAACAGCACAGAGGACACAGCTGAACACCTGTAGGGGGAAAATATTTGTTTGACTCAGATGATCCCAAGAAGAATTACAATTCATTATTGTTAGCTGTTCAGGTGTTGTGTCCAATTAATATATTCAAGAAACAGAGTTTTTGGATGATGGACCCATATAAATATCATATGGTCCTAAGAAGATTTTATCTCTAAGATGGAGGGACTGCAGTGGGATCCAGCCAACAGGATTATGAAGAATCTTAATTTTATAATCTTTTCTTATCTTTTTGCCAAGTACTATTCTTTCACTGTACTCAAGGGTTTTCTTACCCTGACTCATAAGATGCTTGAATTTTTTACTACTGAATGTCTTTACAAGCAGTCAGCTTGTCTTATATCATTCATATTTGGTGGTATTAGGTTACAGCTTCATCTTATTTATCACCCTAATCTTATATATAATAATTTAGGAATGCTCCTCCCAGAAACATCACAAGATTTTATCAAGGGATAAAAGATCATTTTCAGAAACAGACTTTATCTCTGGACAAAATGTTATGTCTTAAAACTATTCTAGGGCCCACATATATAAAAAAAGAAAGCAATCAATAGCTCACAGCATTAAAGTGAAATATATCCATGCTAAAAATAGTAATATAATTCTTTATAAACTATTTAGAATTAGATCTAGTGTGGGAGAAAAAAAGACTTTTTGAGTAAAGACATATGAAGTGCAGCTAGATGTGTTCTTTGTAAATAACTTCAGTCTGTTCCTTTTTACAACCAAGGAGTTACAGGAATGTTGCAAGGCATCAAATTCCTTAGCAGGGAAGAAAGAGGCTTTCAGAAGGCAATTCACATCTTGCATACTCGCTCCCATCACTTACTCCTTTGCACTACTGGCACCAGTTGTGTCTAGTGCAATGTAACAGCTGCTTTTCACTGCTGGAAAAGGAGCAGCACTGTTGTTCTGGGATTGCAAGTCAACTGTTATTATTTGTAAGAGATTTTGTTCATGTTAGAACCATTTATGACCAGTAGGTATAACTATTTTCCAGTGAAAAATATATAAAATTCTATGACTTTTCTGTTATGCAAAATAATCTAGGTTTAGAAAGTAGAATGGCAAAGACTTGATACACTGTTATTCTGTGGGTAGATAAGGGATTTATATAATTCATTCCTTTCATGAACTCACTCCCTTTGGTAATCCCTACATGGATGGTCTGATCCTAGCACTATCACTGGAATAGCTCTGGGTTTCACAGGTTGTAGTTCTGCTTGATCAGGGTGTTCAAGGTTTGCTTTAGGAAAACTACCGATAGCAAATTTTAAAGAGAACAGCTTTACGCTCAGCTTTGATGCAGAAAAGTACAAGGTAATGACTTGTAGTGTTAAAACCAGCACTGATAAGTTAAAACAATCCTATTTGTCAGGAAGAACTCTGAAAAAATTCTGATTAGAAGAAAGAGAACACTGGATACCAATAAAACATGTACACTAGAATGAACAGAACATATTATTCTGGTGATCTATAATCTTCAGGATCTTTCTTTTGTTGAAATGTAAAAACAAGGAATAAAAATACAAGATAGGTGTAATTTACTTAATAAGAGAGTGATTGGTGTGATACATATGATATATAAGTCAATCGTTGAGTAAATTAATTTTTACATGCACATTTTCAAAGATGTCATAAAAATGTCAGTAACTTTAGGCAAACTGCCTTTTAAAATTATAGCAAAACATTTCAAAAAGTGCTTCACACTTTTTGTGTGGAGATATCTACACTTCACAAATGACCAAAAGTATTTGTATTGTTTCTGCAAAGGTGTCGGGAAACATAACTGAAGGCAGGTGGAATAAATCTTGGTCATACCACCAGTATCTCAAGCACTATCTTGAAATAAGTGGTGCACAGGAAAACCTGTACATCTGCACAAATTTTTCATTGAAATAAAGGGAGATTACAGTGGGAGTAGAGGCATTTGCTCACTGTAAATCCTGTTGAAAACTAAGAGAATGCCATGGATAACTAAACACAAATAAAAGGAGAGGGGATCTTAACTGAGAGCTGTAGCTGGTTGTAAGCATTAAAAGCTTTATGATAGAAGAGATTATACATAATAATAATACATAATAATGGTAAAATCATAAGTTAATAAGTTAACTTCCCAAGTTAACTTGGGAAGTCATCAGCATAATGGGAAGTGTTTGGGATTTTTAAAATAATTTATAAGTAATAAGTACATATATCTATTAGAGAATATTATTTGAAAATTTTAAATTAAATTTATCAGTCTAAACCCCCTCACTTTATCATTAAAGAAAAAGATGAAATTGAATAAGGTTGACTATATTAAGGAATACTTTTAGGAGCTACAAGAAGATCTTACAAGCTAACAGAATGCAAATTACTTGAAATTATATGCAGAATAAGTGAGTCTGAATGAATCTGGATTATCAAAATTCCTCAGTTACCAAACCTCCTTTATACAGCTTTCTGAATTTCCAGATACAGTCTAAAAAACTCCTAAGTCATATCTGCAGTGAATTTTGTAACTACAAAAGTGTCCAAATAAATTTAATAGTAGTCACTTTTACATTTAAATTTTCATGTGTTATTTATGATTGTTCTGTAAAATATGCATTTATTAAATTACAGGCAAGTCGGTTTATCTGTGTGTTTGCTTTGCTCCTGCAGGCTGTACTTGAGCCAGAAGCTCCATATGAGGCACACGTTTGTTCAGCAGCTTCCCCTTCAGTGGTGGCTTGAGCCTAGCTGGCTTGAAAGGCAGCTAAAGAACTGCATGTACCAATCTATGGAAGGTCGCCTTCCAAATACTTGCTTCTATGGATAAATAGAGTAATATTTCTGATCACCCACAGACATTCTTGGATGATTTTGAGTTAAATGTGGTTTAGGTGTTTTAAAAGTAAAACAAATGGGAAAAATGAAAATAATTTGAAGTAACTGGTTAATTCAACTAGCTGATACATACCAAATTTAATTTTTTTACTGGGGGAAAAAACCCAAACAAACCAGAATTCCATATAAATGAAATGTTTGGAATGTCTGAAGCACATTTTATCTTCCTTTAGTGTATTTTTAAACAAGCAAAGCCCTCAATATTGAGTGTTAAGCTGGAAGAGGTGATATTCAGAAATCAGCATCTAAGAGGACATGTATCTGAGTCCTTTTATTAATTTAAAAGATGAGCACTTGTCCAAAGTATGAGATTCTGCTCACTTTTCTGTCTGAGATTTGGATTCACAGAAGCAATTCTGTGTTACACAATATTCCAAAGCAGGCTTCTCTAACAAAAATTACAAAATGAACAGAACTGCTGATGTAGCTGAAATATAAATACTTTGGAGTAATGGGATGGTTTCAATAAAAGATCATGTGGCTTTACAGTTGAAGCAAACGCCTTGATATTAGGAGTCATTCTATTTCTTTGTTCCTTACAAGCAGAATTCAGCACTGTCCTAATTCCCATATATAAGATTCAGGTAACATTTATCTCTCAGAAATATCAATGCAAATATCAGATGGCGTTTGACTTCTGGATTTTCTTCCAATTAAAATTCTGTTAATGTGGTTTAATGTAAATAATTATTACTAATTATGTAAATTTAATTCTCTAAATTATATAATTAAGTAATATTTAATGTAAATTTTCTCTCCAAATAATCATAAATATTCTAACAATCAAATCACGTTGTTTTACCAAATACTAAAGGGATTTCTATTTAAATATTCCCAAGTCCAGTGTATTTTCAGAAATTTCAAAAGTGGTTAACACAGTGTTGCAGTACAATGTTCAGTACAATGAATTCTTTTACAAGATTTCAGCTAAATGACTTGGGACTTTTCAATAGTAAAGCAAGTTACTATAGTTAGCACTGTGTGAGTATTTCATAATTGTTTATGATGTGCAAAGAACTCATGCCTGCCATCTCTGCTCCCCTCCATTTCTAGCACAGTGACCTATATAAATCTGAGCAACCTAATTCTGGGTGTGCAGTTTGTTGACATCTTCAAGGGCTTCTGTGCTTCAGGATGGTACAATCTAATTTAAACTGGCACCAGAAGATGACAGTATGTAATTTTACTAATGATTTTAATGATGTCTTTCATATTTTCATCTGTTTAACTTCCTGAACTTTGCTAGTTGTTTTATCAAGAAATTTAAACTGATCCTGTTCTCACCACTAAGATTTTAGGAATACACTGATGAATCTGAGAGTAAAGCTTCTTTGATTCTTTTCTCTCTGCAATATTTGCAACACTGTAAAAAGCAGCACTTGACAAAGGGTATCAGCTGAGAATAAATCTGCAAAGAACTGGAGTGATCAATTAGAGTGACCAATTAGAAAAAATAGAAATAGTCACAGTCTTAAACCACAGTCTGTGCTGTTTAAAGATTTTGAGCTTACCTATGCATACTAGATCCATAAAACCATACATTCCATAGCAGATTTGAAAAAGGATGTCCTTTCTTTGCCATACTGCATAAGGGCTGAAGGCTGACCATAGAAGCCAAGTCACACTTGCTACTAAGAACAGTGATCCTAGGATTACAGCAACCATCTGCACTTTCTCAACCAGTGTTATAGTAATGCTTTGCCACTAAAAGAGAAACAAAGTTGTATAAGATAAAAATGTTATTGTCCATGGTTGCACATTCAACTTCATCTTTTTTTTTCCTGAAATTAGAAATTATTTTAATATTTACACATATCTTCATAGATATTTACTAATATCCTTGATACTGACATCTTATATATCTTTTTTCCTATTTCACTTTTAAAGTGAAGCTGATTGTTGCTTCCCCATTTCCTCCAGTGTCACTATCAATATAATCTAACTGTGAACTTCCAAAGAGTTTTACTTCTGTTTTGAATATGTAGGCAAAAAAAATATTAAGTCTTAGGAATGGAACTCAGTCTTTCATCTTTGGATGGGCAATGAACAATAAAAAGGGAGGAAGACTTTTGCAAGTATGTGGTATGTTAGTGTGACAGGTTTTCCTTTCCATCCCTCCCTCCTGAAGTGTGAAGCCATTTTCCACTTTCAGGTTTCTCATCAAAGAAGTTCCAGACGTACCAAGGGAGTTGTCTTTCTCTGCATAAACCGGTGTAAACAGTACAAAAAGACTCCTGCAACCTAGTGTGGAAGCAACATGAAAACTCAGGAGGAGCCCTGAATATAGACAGCTCAAACATTTCTTTTCAGTGCACCCCAAGTATATCCATCTTTCCAGGGAAGGTGGTATCTTCCATGTGTGAAGTGACTCTGGTTTATGGTGTGACAATATTTAAATCCAAGAGAGTGTGTGTACTGACTTCTGTCAAGTAAAGAGAAATACAATTCTGTTACAAGTTACAAAAACAAAACACAGCATAAGGAACAAATTGTTCTAGATTACTCTTAACATATATGTCTTTTCTTGGACATAATTATCTAAATTATTTTGGTAGACTCTCCACTCCAGCCCCATCACTCCTTCCAGGGCTGGTGTGAAGACTTTGTAGACAGCCAGCTTTCCTGTTCCTAATTTTGGATGTACCTGCCTCCTTCTATAGTTGCAATAGGGAACAAGTGGAGAAAGCTATCGCAATAAGGGTTTTCTTGCCTCTTTTCCCATCTGGCAATAATTTTTCCTTTTTCCTATTACTCTACTAAAGCCTTCTCTCTTTTGCAGCTGTTGGGTACCCAGTACCATATAATCATAGGATAAAATAATAATTCAGGTTGCAAGGGGCTGTGGGAGCCCTCTACTTCCTGCTCAAAACACAGTCAGGGATGAGATCAGACCAGGTTGCTCAGGGGTTTATTCTGTGACACCTTGAAAACTTCCAAGCATGGAGGCTGTTCAGCCTCTCTGTGCAACCTGCTCCACTTCTTGACTGTATTCAGGTTGAGAAAAGTTTTTCTTCAAAAACATTTTTTCTTTTATTCATTCTGATCCTCTTTTGTGCCACTTACACTCTTCCTCCCATCAAGTACCACCACAAAGAGCCTGGGTAAGCAATAGGTCCTCTATCCCTTTCTTCTCTTTCAGCTTTTCCCATTAACTTTTCTGCTGTAGCCTAATATACACAATTGATGCTGCATTCCTTCTCCTCTTGCAACCTTCTGAATATAACAGTACAAAAAGATAGATGTATAACAATTTGTAAATTGTCTGTCTTGAAATACTATCCTTTCATAATGAACTCATATAATGAATACTAGATTTTTCATGGAACTTGAGGGTTTTGAATGGGGCTATTCATACTAAATACTATCTTTTTAATGGTGAAACAACTATGGATACTCATTTCCTTTGTTAAGTCTTTTTATAAAGGTTGAAGAAGGTCATTAAAAAGTGATGCATGACGGAATGGTGTGAGCTTTTCATGACTCAGTATACAGGATTGGAAGTTCAGGACTGAAATTCAGTGAACATTCTTTAGACTCCATAGGGCAGTGTTAAACAGAATTATTTTTCACTTCTCAGCTGAAGCTACATAGTGTGACTTGGCAGAAAAGTGTCAAAAATTCTGTTGGTTATGTATGTCTATCTTCTTCCTTTATCAGTGTGGGACAGACCTGTATTAAATTTCTTTGGAATGCCTGAAATCAAAGTCCATTTACATGAAGCAAAGCTTTAACTGTCACAAAATATTACACTGTCAAATTCACAGAAGAAGCTAGCAATAAATTGAAAAGACTTAAATGAAATCTGATGGCAGATCTATCACAGGGCAATTTCAGCAATGCAAAAGTTCCCAAACTCATTTCAATTTATTTATTTATTTATTTTTAACTTAGATTGATCAGAGTTAGTCTGCAAAGAGTAACGAACAAAAGGAAATGCAATCCAAACATTTGGGAAAAATAATATAGCATGCACTCTAGATACAAAGCTTATCCCCTATTCTGGTGATGCCTGACAATCAGGATCTCTTCCTCAGTGTCAACCACTCCCACCACCCATTTCATGAGGGCTTTTTGTTGGGTTTTCCCAATTATTTACTTATATAAAAACATGACCTTGAAAAGTTCTAAGAAACATAGATATGATCCTCGCCTCTTCCTAGCCTCTTCTAATGAATAAATTCTAGTTATTTTGCTCTTCTCCTGATCTGTGAAGAATGCAAGCAATTGAGTCTCTCAACCTCAGTAATGTCAGTAATTCCAAAGATTCAGCATATTAGCATGCTATCAAATAATTACAGTTACTGAGAAAAAGCATTCCAGAGGTTTTTGTTCCTAACTTTTCTTTTTTAAAAATCAAAGAACAGTTTAAAAGAAACTCCCCAAACCAACAAACCAAAAACCTCATCAAAATAATAATAAAACAAGAACCCCAAAATGGGGCTGGATATCTTCTTCTATTATCCAACTACTTCAACCTTTGTGGTATTCACTATCTTTGCTCTACAAAAGAAATTTTAATCCTCCAACTTCTTCAGTATGAAGGTCAGCAATAATCAAGAAATTCAAAAATTTTAGGAAATTTTCCTCCCTAATACTGTAATCTGTAAATTAAGCTAATTGATGATACTCCTTAGTAGAGGGATGAAGAAAGAGTGCAAGACAGAAGACATTTTAGTGGCCTAGAAAATTTATGTGAAACCACAAACTTGCCTCCTTGTGGTCAGCAGTCTGCCATATGAATCCAGTGCCCTAGGAGTGATGGGGTGGGATGAATTGGTGCTCAGCTCTAACGTGATGAGCTTGGGGACCTCATCTTCTGTCTATGTTGGTCCTTAGGTTCTTGCCTAATGGCAAGAAGACTGTGAATATTCCTGATGGTTAACTTTCCTCAATTGAAATTTCCTCCTTCTTGCCCCACTCCAATGAGTTTTGATTTGTAACAGTCTGAGATTGCCTCTTGGGAAATGAGTGTCTTGATTTTTTTTTCCCAAAAGTTTGACAGAGTTTGGGTACAAATTATAAAAAACAGAGCAGATGTTACTGGGACAGGTATATTTTTCACATAATAAAGGTGATGTTATTCACATGTGGATAGGCTTGGAATGTTCAGTCCTTCCTTAAACATGGCCAGCATTAGCTATTAGACAATGAGATGAACTGCACAGGACTGTATTGTTTGGTTGCTTTGCATTTCATAACAGGGCTTGTGTAGAGGGACTGGAGTTGTGGTCACACCATTTGCTTGTGCCTGACACCTCACTCGCAGCATGGCTAACGTGTGAGAATCCAACTGAAAGAAGCCCAGGAAAAGAAAGCTCTAAGAATAAGATTTTTTTTTATGTCATCAAAACTCAGCTAAACTTTCTTTTGATTTCTCAGTCATTTTCCTTATTGTATTCACTGTTATGTTATAATCACTTCACCTTTTAAGGTCAAATTAATAGCTTACAAGGTCACAAAAATAATAGAGTAAAAATCATTCAGTGACAGTTAATGTTGAGAAATTACATTCAGAATATAACAGACTGAATTATTTAACATTGTAAATTGAATGATCACATTATTAGTGTCATGATTTAAATCCATTCTTTCCACTCATGTCTTTCTCATTTTCTTCATATAATTTGCCTCAAAAATTTTAATTGCTCATGATTATAAATAGTATTATGACTTTCTAATTTGTTAATTTCTAATTTGTTTTTGCTATTTGCTGACTATACATTCCACAATCAGTGAAAATTACTTTAGCTAAGTATTTTGCCAAGTTAGAAAATATCTAGATAGGATTTTAATGTCAGCTTCTGTAAAGTACATGACCCTAAGAAATAAATATTATGAGAGAGATTGTCATTTTTGCTCAATAACTAGAAATGGAAAGAAAATGTGAAATATTTTGTATCTAGATAACTATAATAATACTGTAGGTTTCAGATATAATCATTAAAAAAACCTCATTTAAATTTCTATGAAATAAGATCCCATTTCATATTCCTTCCCATCATATCTGTAGTGTTATGATGTACCATAATTGCCCATGAAAAAAATGCCATGAAAAAAAATATTTTTATTTACAATGATGGCAAAAACTTATTTGAAAATGGTGTTTTAAACAAAATATAATTAATGTTTCTTATTTTCATGTAATACATGTCTGCCCTTGAAAATTTCTAGACTTTTACTTCTACTGACACTTTATTATGTTTGGGTCTTTTAAACTTTTATTTACTACTGGTCTTCTCCTGATAAATCATTTGGGAGTATAGTACATTAATGGTACTCTAGAGTTCAAATTCTGACCCCAGAAACATTGCTCCTCTTTTCTTCTAAAGTTTATGTCTAACAAAAATACAAATATAAGGAAATGATTCCTTATTTTTGAGACTGAGACTTTCAGAAGTTCAAGGAAACGTATTGCTTTGATGGACTAATTGTTAAAGAATAAAGTTAATAAAGTTATGTGCATGTCCTTACTAACATAAAGATGGATAAAATACTCAAAGGTCTGTAATCTTTGTGATGAATCAATATTAACTTGGCTTTGTTTTAATAAGGCCTTGTAAAAGCCCATTGATTACTGTATAATACATGGCAGAAAAGTGATCTAAAAAGTACTGAGACTGTACTTGTACTTAGAATACTTTGCATTAAAAACATCTGCAAAGAAATTATAGGTTTTCCTACATCCTCAATAAAGAACATATGAAATTTCCTTATGGCTACCCAAATATGTATCAGCTTCAATGGTACGAATTTATAATGCATCAAAATTCCTTCAGCCAAAGAGCTTATGGGGTTATCCCACTCTGTTCTCTCAGAAATACAGTTTATTATGGGCACTGCTGACGGGAACCTCTCAATCCCTTCACTCATTCTGGAATGAATGTTTTACATAGCAGTAACAATAGGCTGATAATGCCTGGCTGTGACCTACTGTAACATAACATGATTAACCTGAAGACATACCAAATAGACAACCTCAAAAACCTTTTGTTAGATTGCTCTAATTGCTAGAACCAACTTTCACAAGAAGAAGTTCTTTCCTATTGTCACTCATTATCCATTATAGGATTTGTAATCTGCATGCATATGAATAAAACTCATAGAGAAGCAAAAGACTGGTTAAAGTCCAACAAATCACTTATGAAATGGCTGTTCCTTACTTTATCTTGTTGGTAGTCTATGTGATTAGATAATTAGGGTTTCTAAAATGTTCTGCAGTAAGCACACACTGACTACATGATTCAGTATACAGTGATAGTATACTGACTGACCAGGCTGGACAGAAAATGTGTAGTTTTGAGTATACACACACACAAACATTAGAAATGTCGTTTTTAGCTATAGGCTTCTATTTTCATGACTTTTTTTTAAAAAGAATCAATGTCACAAAAATTTCAGCACACCATTAATGGCTGCCTATTTTGATACATTGTTAACAGATAGAGTGCCTGGAGTCATGATGCCCATTATCTTTTCATCTGGCAGAGCTCGTCAATACAGATACTTTGGGCTGTACATCATTTCTCTGTCAGCTTGGAAGGCTGCACCAGAATTTTACTTGGGACATTCTGAAAACATAACATTTACTGTGCAGATACTGTCCATCTGTGCACCACTCAAGCAATTTAGTTGGCAGTTCCTGGAAGTGTTGAATTACTGCATGCATACAACTGATTGAACATCTACACCTACATTGGGTACATCTTGGATTTCTGGCTGTCCAGAAGCCCGGACATCCTCATCAATGTACAAAATCTTCACATTCTATTTCATTCACCTTCCAAAATCTTACTACTTAATAAGCAGGGCAGTTCAACCTTTTATCTTAGGATTTTTTAAATGCAGAAACAGGATCTGAGACCATAAGCAGAGCGGTAATGTCAACTGCATTAGGCTTACATTATTTTTTCTGTGATAAATTATCAGTATCTATTTTTTGCCAGTGGCCAAAATATGTAAGGAATTAGGCAAGACTGTGTGACCAGCTGAGGCAGCTGCCCAGGCAGAGCTCCAGTGGGAATACGCTGACACGCTGGTGCCAGGCTGCAGAGTGTGCCCTGCTCTTGTGGCAGTAGGGGCCAGCAGCAGTGAGCATCCCTGTGGGAGGTGTGCCCGGACATGGGAGCTGCTTCACTTACTGACAGAGCTCCAGGAACAGGCAAGCAGGTTGAAGAATATCGGAGTAAAGAAAGAGTTCAACTACCTTCCCTGGGACAGGCCCAAAAGGGCAGACAGAATGCAAGATATGGAGAATTCCCTATCCTCTGTCCAACAGAATGCAGCGACCTAAATGACAGGAGACAATGGTGACAAGTTCTTGCTGAGCACAGCAGGCAAATCTTTGCAACTCCTCCCTGTAGAATTTTGGGGTTTTTAATCATGGGTCAATTTACATCATGTTAAGCCTGCTGGTGACAGACAGGGTGCACCTACTGCAAAGCAGGAAAAGGATCTTTGCATAGGAGTTTTCAGGGTTCACTGAAAGAGCTTTACCTAATCTTGAATGAAAAGGGATAAAACCACGCTGGCTAGAGATCAGCCTGGGGGTAGCAGCACACCAGTGTTACAGGGGCAGAGTGTTACAAAGGTCCTTTGGTCTGCCATCTCAGTAGAGGCAGGAATGAAGATCTATGTGTCAGCAACATTTATTACAAGTTATTGATACATTAGAAAGCGCAGAAACACCTGAGAATGGTCATGTAGGAATTAGGGCTTCTCCCCCCATAAAGGTGGTGGGATCAATAACCCAGCTGAAGTGCATCTACATCAATGCATGTGGCATGGGCAACAAACAGGAGAAGTTGGAAGCCACTGGGCAGCAGGAAAACTGTGGCATCATGGAAACATGGTAGGATGATTTGCACAGCTGGAGTCCTGCAATGGATGGATGCAAAATATTCAGAAGGGATAGGCAAGGAAGAAGAGTTGGCAAGGTAGCCAGGAATGTTAGGAGTGTTATGACTGTCTAGAGTTTAATGATGGTGCCAACAGTTGAGTGTTTATAGGCAAAGATTCAGGGGGAAGGGTGACAAGGCAGACATCCTGGTGGGAGTTTGTTACAGGCCATCCAAGGAGGATGAAGATATAGATAATGTATTCTGTAGGAAGCTGGGAGTAGTCTCATGCTTGCTAGCCCCTGTTCTCATGGGGGACTTCAACAAACAAGAACAGATGTCTGCTGATATACAACACAGCAAAGAGAAGACAGTCTAGGAGAGTTCCTGGAGGAAATGAAACATGTACAGCTAAGTAAATTATTCTCAAGTTAACTTTTAACTACTATGAGACTCAAACTAAGTTTACCTTAGTGGCTTAGCTCATTGGTATTTTGCACATTCCATGGATGTGTATATTTGGTGAAAATGAAATTACCATCCTATGTGAATAAATAGTATTCCTACTGTAAAATAGGAACTGTCCCATTTCTGTTGCAGCTGTATTAGAAATAACTGAATTTCATTGCAACCCACGGTACTTTTGATAGCATTATCTGAAAATTAAATATTAATGCCTGGAGGAAATTAAAGCCTGCCACGGTTGTTGTAGTCTCTGCAACCTAAAGATGATGTGCAAAATTAAGCTGAAAGCTTAGCTCAAACATAGTCTGTCCTGTTATGGTCAGGTCTACATTCCTGGAAGAACACTGAGAGAAAAAACATTCATTATAATTGCACCAAGGAAGTAAACCTCAGTAAGATCATAAATGAGTGATATGAAGGAGGTATTAGCAATTTTCATTCCATGTAGTCATTTAGGAGAGTTAACCACGTTTTGCCTATACAGCTCTCTATTTTGCTTTTTGAACACAAATAGGCAGTAGCACAAATGGCTCTGGAGTTGCTTTTTCCTTCTCTCCTGGGAAAAGAACTGTCAGTAATTCTAGACAAAACTGTTGACAACTTTTAAATTTTAAAAAAGTGCTCAGCATGAGGCTAAGATTGTGCAGTTCATGATGATATTGATGCACTTACCAAATGTATGTAAAAAATTGCTCAACATGGAGGGCCAGAGCAAGCCTCTTCCACAAAAATACCCTGGACACTAGTCACTATACAGAAGGATCATCTGTTCTTGCTTGTTTCTATGGATGCCTTCTTGTCTATCATGTTGAAAATATTCAAGTATTAGTTCTGATTCCTTTACTGAAATTCACATTTCATTTGCTAGATCAACTTCCCAAAGGTGCTGGCTACTCTTCCTCTGTCTTTTTGACTCTGTGAATAGTTAAATAATTTTTACAACCTGCACAAAAGGAAACATAGAGAGTTTATCTGAGAATATTGTACACTTTAATGGTTGGTCCATTCCCTTATGAGAACCTAGCCTCAAACCCATTGTTCATCTGAGTTAAAGCAAGGTTTTAAACTTTCACATCTAAGGATATTATTTTAATAATGTAGATTTCTATGTTATTCAGGATGTTTAATAGTAGAACTTCTTCCAAGTAATTCATTGGAACACTTCCAGTTCCCATACAATATATAGATATTCACTGCACCAAAGGGAAAGCAAATGAAATTGATTACTCTGTTCACATAATCTCCATAGGGATAAGTAGGGAAATTATTTTAGTATGGTACAAAGACAGTGTTAGGAACTACTTCTGACACTGCCATATTTCAGTGGGCTCTGATGCAGAAAAAGAAGCCATGGAAAGGCTTTAATGGAAAAGAGCCATAGAAATTATGTGAAAGAAATTCCATGTAATTGGAATCTCAGAGTTCAAAGTTTCCTGTTCACTGAAAGAAGACTGGAAGAGGACCCTCAGAATGTAGATGCACAAACCCATTTGATGGGATAAGCACAGTTTAGTTGTAAAGCATAATTTTGTTTAAAGTACATCATAATTACTGCTTCCCACTATCTGCTCCTAGACATTCTTTGAATCCAAAGACATGCAATCAAGTAACATCACCATGTATTGTCACTAGATTTCCCTTCACCCTGCAGCAACATTAGTCACAATAGTTGAACCATAGCTCTGGAATAAAGCAACTCCCCACCTCCAGTTAGGAATATGCACCTTCCCTGCTCAGTCTTCTTCCTGCTGCTATATAGCAATGATGTGTTTCAGCAGTGAAGGATACAACCTCACCAGCAATCAACTGAGTACAAATCCTGGCCTCTGCTCATTTTGGCCATGAGAAAAAACTAATTCACAGACTGAAATCAGAATTTTCACATAAAAATCTGGAAGGTGCTCATGAGAGAAGAAGCAATTCTGATTTCATGTGTTTCTTTGTAAGATGTGAAAAAAAGAGTACTTCAGATTTTAAGGGCAACAAAAAGACTCTAGAAATATATCCTGAGTTCAGGTTGTTGTCTTGTCTAATCCCAAAGTAAGATAATGCATATCTTGGACAAAGGTTAGAAGGCAGGATGGTAAGAATACCAAGCTATCATACGCTAGCACGTAATTATGAAGAAGACAATCCTGGATTTTGGATTGTATGAAATCTGGCAGAATCTGCTTTATAAATCAATTTGAATGTAATTTCTTGAATTAATAAATCAATTAGATTGATTTTGAAGTCAATTAAATTAGCAATAAATCTTCACTTAAGGAGAAGTTAGTCATAATTATAAAATTTTAGACTGTATAAATGAATATGGTAAATAATACACTGCTTGAAAATTTGGCCTAGTGGAAAAAATAATTTATTAACTGTTTTGTATATCACACATTATGTATAATAACTAGAAGGCTTTAAAAATATTCATTATACATTTATAAGAATTCATATAATGTATTCATGTTAAAATTATGCTTAATAAATATTTTATTATTAATTTTTTATTTAAATATATATTAAACAGCAAAATTTCTACAGTCAATTGCATTAGTTTTTTCAAGTACTGCTAAATAATCACTACTACACACTAATAGATGTTGTTGTTTGAATTAGCACCGAATTTTTTCTAATAGTTTGGGTAGCCATGGTTTTGATCACTCACTTACTTATGAGATTCCATTTTTATAAAAACATATAAGCTGTAGTGCTTAATTATGGAGAATGGCAATTTAGATATTACATATCATCTAATATTATAGCTCTATCTCTAATAGATAAAATAGTAAAAAATAGTAAAAAAGAGAATAGCTGCCTTTCGAGTATACACTATACCAGAAACTCTCTATTTCTCTCTAACCATATAATGAATATGTCTGAAATCCCTTGGTGTAATTAAATTAAATTCCACAATATGCTTTTGAAAATTTCCAGCTGTCTGACTTGTTACACTGTGCATCAGCAATCATAGTGCTGCAAGCAACAATGGTTGCAATATATATCACTGTGTTTGAAAATTTCTAAAGTATAAATTGTTCTTGGCTTAATGGTGCTTACATAACCTATGTACCATCTCTTGCAGTACAAACACAGACATAAAATAAAAATATCATCAGTTTCTCTCAAATACCAAAAGCATCGAAAAGAATGAAAGACAAGTATACACTGTTCATATGGAAAACACTTATGGAAGAACAAATTACTGTTCTGCAATTGTAATTTTTTAAGTTTTTGACTATAAACAGAGTCACATTTTGTTGTTTCTAGATAAAAGTCCCCTCTTTACATTCACTAATTACATATGATGGAGCTAGTGGTCTTCTTTTCAGAACATAAACCCATGAGATTGTTCTACCTTATAGTAATACAGCACTGTATTCTGGATTCCTTATCAATATTAACAGCAACATCTGAGCTCTGACTGAACTAGTTTAGGACACTCTTCGAAAAACACCTTAGTGGTCCTGTAGGATATAAGCCCTGAAACAACTTGCTACCCAGTTGAAAAAAATGAAAATTAGAAATTAGTTATTCAGAGGGTGGTGAAGTACTGGAACAGGTTGAAGGCCAGGTTAGATTGGATCCTAAGCAACCTCATCTACAGAGTGGCATCCCTGTCCAAGGCAGGGGGGATTGGATTGGACCCCTACAGGGTCTTTAAGGTCCCTTCCAACCCAAACCATTCTATGATCCTATGATTCTTTTTCATCTCTCTGAACAGATAAAACGGGGAAGTTTTAGGCCCTGGTTCTGCCACTGTAGCCAGACTAAAATTTCTTGATATCCAGAGTTTGTGGGCAACTCATCCTTACATGAAGGATGTCTAACAAAAAAGCAGGGAAGGTTTCTCCATCTCGGATGGAATTCTCACTTATTCATTAGACTCTGGAAAACATCAAGCCCGTGAGCTGAGAAAGTGCAGAGCATCTACAACTGGTGACTGCAGGCAGAGCTAATGGAACATTAGGGCTGTGAAACAGGTAAAGTAAGATCTCATGGCTCAAAGCACTCAAAGAACTAAGTGGCTCAGACATCTGGTAAATAGAAGACCTAATACTCTTCTTCAGGTAGGTTTGCCCAGTCAGGCCTGGCTGACTTAGTAACTTATCCAGCATCCAACTCTGAAGTACAGAATATTGACTGTGAATCACTATCACAAACCATACAAAAAAAAAAAAAAATCATTAAAATGGCCAGTATACTGACACCAGACAGTTTTTTGCTACACTGCACTGAAGAGAACTGTTCCTGTTGTATTTGCCTTAACTCATACAGGATTCTAAGAGAGAAGAGAGATTGAAGGAATGCGTCATTTCTCCAGTCAGGAAACTTGGAATGAGGTGTTGAAGGTGGAAGGTTGGTATTTTTTTTGTGACTGTGAACACAAGCATAAGCAACTTTCCAATAGTACAGCTTTTAAAATGGCACTCCATGAATGCCTGCTCATGAAATGAATTTGCCAAAATGAAGCAGCCCGGACTCTCAATCAACAACAAAATAACCAAATCCAGCAGTGGAATTCTCCAGCAGGAAGCTAAGTAGCTGCGACTTTGGACCCATACCCTTCAGAGACGTTGATGGCCACAGACAGTCTGAACAGGTGGGAGTGCTGTCTTCCAGCACATACAGACGTTTTCTGAAAGCGCTTTTCCTTTAGTGATAAAAATAAGCACGAGAGGTGCAAATTAACCATCCCTTTGGAGACATGCAAATTCCTGCATGAATTTGAGCTTGTAAATAAAAGCTAACTTTCTAAAGTAATTTTATTTTTCTTATCATAAAACATGTTCTACAAAACTGTCTTCCCTACAGGAGGGACAACAGGAAGTATAGGGAGGGACTCTTTATTGGGGAGCGTAGTGAAGGAAGTGTATAGGATGAAGTTTAGTGAAATTAAACTAAAAGAGAGTAGGTTTAGATTAGATATTAGGAAAAACTTCTTTGCAGTGAGAGTGGTGACACACTGGAACAGGTTGTCCAGAGAACTGGTGATGAGAACAGAGAGAGTGACACTTGGACAAAGACATGGCTTCTTATCCACACTTCAGATATACTAATGCAGGATTGTAGGATATAACACTGCAGAAATTCTAGATGATTTTTAAGTAAATAGGTTAGAAGCCTCTCCCTCTGAACCCAAACAAGGAAGGAATAATTTTAAAGGTTATCTTGAGGACCTGATATGTGAGTTGTACAATGAAGATAAAGACTCACTTGTGTCACATGCTGACCATCAAGACATCTGGGAGTACTTAAACTACTGAAACTGCTTTCTATTCTAAAACAACCTAGACTAGAAGACTGAAGTCCTTGGATCTTGTAGGTTTAATTGCTGGGGCTAGGTTCACAGCGATTGCATCAATGACATCCACAAAAGCAGGACGAAAAGGCCCAGGGGAAAGATAAGCTTTTAAAATTCCAACAGCCATAAACTCTTCCCACTGAATGCACAATAGATTTTCCACAAATTTCTGAACACAGTTACGTACATGACATCAATTCTCAGTGTAGAAACTCTGAAGCAGGCAGATTTCTGTAGAACAACCAGCAATTTTACATATTTTCTAGATTTTTAACCAAGGCGATAGGAAGGAAAGGACAGGATGAAGTAGTGAACTTTGAAACACCCAGAGGTTATAGTATCATAGAATTTTAAAGTTGCAAAAGATGTTTAAGGTCATCAAGTCCAACCACTGACCTAGCACAATTCCATTCAGCACTAAACCCTATTCCCAAGTGCCACATCCACATGCCTTTTGAACACTTCCAGACATGGTGATTTCACTACTTCCCTGGGCAGCCTGTTTCAATGCCTGACCACCCTTTCAATGAGGCAATTTTTGCTAATATCCAATCAAAACCTCCCCAGGCACAACTTGAGGCCACTACCTCTTGTCTTACTGCTTGTTCTTCACTTGGGAGTAGAGGCCAAACCCACTTCACTACAACCTCCTTTCAGGTAGTTGTAGAGAGCAATGATGCACCCATGAAGGGATTTCTACAGGATGTATTTGAAGGTCCCTCTGTTTACACTGGGTAGTGGATGATATGAAGATCTTTTCTGTAAGTTTGACAGATATCAGGAAAGCATCTGTTATTCAAATTTCTATTTGGTGCAAGCATTCAGAAAACAATGAGATGATATGCAGTACTCTGTAAATGGGGGGTGATGAGGAAGTGACCTCTTTATTAAGTCTCAGGATGATTTTAAATCAGCCTGTATGCTCAAATACTATCAAAGTGTCCTTTTTGGAAGGTGACATCCAATGATTTGCACTTACAATGATTCTTGTGGTCACTAAAGACAGTGGCTATGTGGAGGAACAGTGCTGCAGGTGCAGAAAAAGGCTGAAAGTGTAAGTCTCCCATATTCTATTTGGGTTATTCTGATGTGGCTCAGGGAGCTCACATCAGCTGTTATACTCATTCCTTCAAGTCAAATTTGTCATACTGCTCTCCTCCTATGAAAGAGCAGCACTGAAACAGATGTGGTCTTTAGTCATTCAAGGAGGAACATAATGTGCTGGGAGTAACCACAAGCTCTAGTAAATTGTAAATTGGAGATTGCTCAGATAAAGCAATGAGAGATACATCAAGTATTCCATTAAGATGTAGACTCTCAGTCTATCTGTTCTTGCCCAGGGAGCAGAGGGAGTCTCCTTAGCATGCAAGAAGAGAAGGCATACTGAAGTTTACTCTTATTTTCTTCAGCAGCAGTTTCCTGGCTGCCAGTTTTATGGAATTTGCTTTTCCCAAAATCCTTGTAGTGCTTGATGTAGCGCTTCCAGTGTTAGGAGAATAGCTAAATACACATAAAGCTAGCTAGCATGTCATCTTGATGGCAAGGTTCACGACTTTGTGAAACTACTAAGGAATTATTTTATCGTATCTGTTCTTTAGCCATAAAAGATGAGAAAAATGAACCTGAGCTTAGGAAATAACCCCCATCCACAAATATGGTTTGTGTGGGTAACAGTATGGTATATTCCTGTACTAGGAATATGCTCATCAAAGAACTGGTGAAGTTTAATTCTGCCTTGGAGGGAAGACTGCCAGAAAAATATACAAAAATGGGACACATTCACACAAATAGAGTAGAGGGTAAGGGAACAGCATGTGGTCAAGAATCAGAATAGTCATTCTCCATGAGCTTCACTGAAATGTAAACAAAAGGAGGAGAAAAAAAATAAATGAAGAAATAAAAGTAAATAAAAAAGAAAGTTGAAATAAATTAAAACAAGAAGCAAAGAACCCCATGGCAAAAGAGTCGTGCAGGCAGAACACACAATGAGGGTGCTCTGACTCAGACAAGTACTTCAAAGGCACTGAGGTCAAAGTGTTCCTTCACTATTGCACTGTAGGCACAAAAGCAGGCAGGGGCTATTCTCTGCACATTATGCTGAAGCAATAAGAAAGAATCTTCCAAGTAAACACCAAACATCAGTTTGGGACAAAAAAATCACATGGGACAAAAAAATTTAAAAATACAAGTGCAATAGGTGCAAAATCTGTCTCCCCAATAAAGCAAATTAAGAAAGAAGTAAGTTGGCATGACTACCAGTCATTGGGATGAAGTGCTGAAGACTTCAGTGAGAACAGACCAACATTCAAAACCAAGAACTATTAAAAGTAAGTTTTCAAAATTAATTTTATAAAACTTCCTTTGACAAATTTCAGTTGTGGATAAAACTACAGGGACACTTCAGCGTTAACACAGACTGGTAGAGAAGTCAGGATGTACTGATAGTATTTGGTGCTCAAAGCAAGCTACTTGCACTGCCAAATAGGCATAAGGTAAGGAATCACAGACACATGGTACGAAAGACGTACACCATCATGTATTAATAATTTTTCATATTAAAGAATAGAAGAAGCCTGCTAAAAGAACCACTTCTTGGTTTCAGTATTTTAACACTCTCCATAATCTCTCTTGATAGGAATAAAAGACTTGAAGTACTGAGATTTTTGATATACAACAAAAAGACAACAAAATTGTGAAACTGGGAAAAAGTATTGCAAAAACTCAGAAATCTTTGATCACCAAAAAAATTTCTAGCAAATCAGACCATTAGGAAAACACCCAAGCACAGAAAATGACAAAAAACCAGTAACACAAAGGTTCCTGAATTGAGGTCCAACACCGTACCTTAAGCCTTGCATTGTTATTTTAGCTTTCAAATGGCAGCAACCCTGATTCCCATTCACAGCCTTTTCTACTTCTGGATTTTTTTTTATAATGAAGTCTGTCACAAATATGTAATTTACGCTTATATTTCCATCAATAACTGTAATTTGATATATTTCCTCTGAAAAACAATCTGGCACTGTATCTCATGCAAGTCATTCTGCCCCAAGAAAATCTTAGGCTGAAGGAATCCACCTTTATTTCCTTGAAGAACCCATTATTTAATATATCAAGATAATGCCACTCTTTAAATCTGCACAATATGTCTTACCACTAGATCAGGATGACACTTGTAATTAAAAGATTATTTCCGAGTACCATTCACAGTTTACATTGCACTGTTTTTTCACACTATTCTAGTAGTCAAACTGCCTTGAGCATAATCTACACATCTCACAAAATAAAAACAGAAAGCAATTTCTTTTTTAAGAAGCTACATGAAAGAGTAACATATGAGGGGCACACACCCACCTACTTTTAATACTATTCTTTTTTTAAAGCATGCTCTGCTTTTTAAAATTT
Source organism: Poecile atricapillus (assembly GCF_030490865.1). Taxonomy (NCBI): domain Eukaryota; kingdom Metazoa; phylum Chordata; class Aves; order Passeriformes; family Paridae; genus Poecile; species Poecile atricapillus. Next base: position 77,937,894 of record NC_081250.1, on the reverse strand, counting down.
TGTGTTCTATTTGATTACCTTAGGATATACTTCAAAGTCTGACAGAACTACTAAACTGTTTGACTTTCTCTGTAATCCTCCATATTCCTTCCTGATGGCTTCAGCTCCCATTTGATGTCTGCTCTGACTGCTTAAGATGAATTTAATTTCTTCTCAAAACTTGCTTCAGCATTCACAGTCAATATCTGATCTTTTGTTATTAGTTCTTCTCTATCCCTACCCAGCTCTCACTGTGATGACAGAATCAGTCCCTTTGTTCATCTACGAGTCTTCATTATTTCATGACTTTCAGATCATTGGTACTTATGACATTCTTCCATCCTCTGTTCTCTCTTACCTGTCATTAATTATCAATTATATTAACTTTTCCCAAGCTTCTAAAGGTTTGTTCTTTCTTTTCACTGTAATGTCCACTTTGCACTCCCTCAGATCTGTATGCTAACAGCCAAATATTCAGCTCCTAGTGTGCTAGCAGTGCACCAGTGGCCTGCTCACTTACTCTGTGAAAAAATGTGCTCTCTCATCTGAATGGCCAACCAAATGTTTTTCTCAAGCTAAACCAACTTGTCTCCACACCTTTTTGCCGCCTTTATTTGCCAGTTTTCTACTCCTTTTATCTCCAAGTCTCTCTATGCATTAATTACAAGAAAACAAAGAAAACACAACATGAAATTCATTATCCCATCATAATTTTCTCTTTGCTGCATTCCATTTTTTGCATTTCTTTCTTTAAGTTGTGGCAAAATTTTTACTGTCCTCTCTTTTATACTCTCTGTATTCTGTACCATTGTCACTTGCTTACCAGATTCTTTTTCAGTCTCTTATTTACCTTCAGATCTTTAATAGAAAGCAGACAGAAATGCATTTTGTCTTTCCCACCACAGAAAAAACCCTCAACTGCTCTCTCCAACAACTCCTTCCTTTTGTTTCTAAACTCATTAAGCATGCTACTTAGAACTGATCATAATAACCATCTACACAGTGCAGTCACTGAGACAACTGTGAGTGTATCAGGTGAAAAGGTCTATCTAGTCTAGTAAATTCTCCCTAGAAGTGGCCAAAAGCAGATGCTTACAAAAAAAAAAAAAAAAGTGTGATAAGTACAGCTAACTATATCTATGCTGATGACTGACATCTAGATTTCTATTTCAGATTTCTCTCTCCTGTCAAAAATGAAGTATTAGTTTTTTTCTACCACTTTTTGTACAGATTTTACCATTCAATTAGGTTCATTAAAATCTCTAGGATTTTCGTGGCCCAGCTTTCCTCAAGCAGTATGGATTTGTCACTCCAATATATGAATTTGTTCTAGGAATGATCTTAAATTTATCAGAAATTAAATATATCAGTAACCTTAAATTTAAATATATGTTTAAATCTTCCTGTTCTCAATATTTCTAAAACTTCCATGTGCTTTCTAAGTAGCATATCTAAGACTATTCATTCATAAAAACATAATTTCTCATCATCACTTTTGTCTTATGTCTCAATTACTGTAACCCATCTTTTAAGCTCATGACAAAAGTAATTTCGTCAGCAAGTACAAAACTGCTTCAAGTACAATTCCTCTTATTTCACTACTTTGACCATGTTACTGGCCTTCTTTCTCCACTTTGATGGACTCTTACTAATTACCTTCTAATGACTACCCACATATTGAACCTCATTTCCATTCAGTTTATGATACTTAGCTCAGCTCAGTATTTTATTTTCCAACAGCCCTTGCATAGTGCCTTCACATTCAAAGGCTGTCTGTGAAACTTTGTTATTTTCTTTTCAAGAGGCTTCTTAAAACGCATCCCATTAGAGATGCCAGAAACTCAGGTAGAGGTAGAAATGTCTAGTGTACCAGGGGGCTCGGTACCAGGGCTAGTGTACCATAGAATTGTCCCTTATCTCTTGTTCAAACTTATTTGGAAATTCTCCAATATTGGAACAACCCTTTTTGTTCTTTTTTGTCCACTAACGTATGGAATAGCACAATGTATCCTTCTGGATCTTCAGTAGAGAGACATTAATAGATTGTTCTTAGTACATTGTGCAGTTTAGAATGCATAATTGGAGATTTCAGCCTTTCCCCTTTCCCCTTCTTAGTTATGCCTAGAAGAACTTAATACTGTCATCCAGCTGAGCATAGTCAGCAAAAAACTTTTACTAAAAATTTACTACACATTTTTTTCTGGACACTGGCCTCCACACTGAAGTATCTGAAATACTTGACTTTCACATTTTTTTAATGTAACATGCATTCACATACCTGCAGTCTGCTACAGTTTTGCTCATGCTTATCTAGTTGATGCCAGTGAGCTTCCTTAAATGAGTGAAGATTATGCACATTAACAAAATCTGGAATAGTGAAACCCTACCTTTCGAAAAGTACCACCTTATTTTTTTTTCTATTTTAAGAAATCAAGCCTAACAAGTAAGCATTTACTTTTTAAAAGAAGTTTTGTGATTTTTCTGATTTTTCAGAAGAGGTGCTGAATTGCCACAGAATTAGGTTTTCAGTTAGCACCTCCATCTACTGTATCACTTTTGGAATAGGTTCATTTCACTGAAGTACCAGAATATAATGTTTTAATGAACAGGATTTATTAAACATCTAATGTAACACTATTTTATAACAGACTACACTAACAGTCTAGAAAAGGCTATTGTCTAAATATCTTTACTGCTCACTTATAGAAGTGACAGTTTTTAGCACCAAAGTATATATTCTCAAACTTTACCTGATTTTATTCCATTTTTAAACATTATTTCTGAATCTTACAAGAGCACTGACATTCTTCAATACACATTCATACCTAAGTGCAAGTGAACTAATCTCTTAACAGCTTAAAAATTAGCACAAATAAAAACAAAACACTGTGTTTATATTTCTTTTAGGAATATATTTCCTTTAGGAAGGAAATTATACAAATCATAACCTTAACAAACTAATATTCCTTTTAGCACTTTTTTCTTTTTTTTACTCTCAAATATAATTCTAAATGGGTTTAATTTCTCCAAGTCATACATTTGAAGTTTCTCTCTCCTTTTTAAGTCTTTTAAAAAAAAATTCTAAAACTCCCTGCCCAAAACAGTATTTGTTCCAGCTCCCCTCATTATACTATGAGGGGAAGGAAGGGAATTTTCTAGTTATTAACATAGCCCTGCTTATTATTGGATCAAATTCCACCCTGCCAATGCAGCAAGTCCAGCAACATGAACATGTGCTTTCATTAATGGACAAGTGCAAGGTTAAATACGTCTTTCTGATGTGATCCTAAGAAAGATACTGAAAAATTCCAAATCTGTGTTATATATATATCAAATGTCACCAACTAGTTTGTGCACTCATCTTCCACTGTTAGCCCATGGGTTAATTTGGGGGGGGGGGGGGGGGGGAGGATATGTTTTAAGGTTTATTCCTATAATCAAATCTATGTGTTTCCAGGATTAGATTCTTAAAAGTGAATTATGTAGTAGCTGCTGAAACTGGAACAAGCACACTGGAAGAATTTCTATCAGAATAGAAATATTCTGTTTCTTGAATGTACTGTCCCAAAAGAGGTTCCCCCTTGGATTTACTTTGCCTTCCAGGAAGCAACAGAAACCACAGAACATGTTAGATATTAACTGGAATATTCACATCTATTCCAATGTTCTGAATGAAAACATAGAAAAATCTCTTCCTTTTTAAGTTCCTACACATTGTTACATTCCTTAAATACATGAGGTGAAAGCAAACCTGAAGAGCTGGTGTAAATCTTCATAGACCTGCGTGTAAATAGAGCAGGTTTGCATAGACCTGATGTAAATCTGCATTTACTTGAGAAAAAGCTATTTTTGTTAATAGCACCAGTTTTCTCTCCTCTGACACCGCCTACAAAGTTCTAATAAGTAAAGAACTGGTAGAGACAATTCTGGGAAGATGGACTGAGGCAGACTACTGGTTGTTCAGAGGGTAAACTACTCTTGTCCAAATAGTGTATCTAATATAATGCAAGAAGTTCTGCTTTTTTGGGACACTTTTTAAAGTACATTCACTACTTCAGCTGAAGTTGTTTTAAATTCCTTCTCTATTGAAATGGTCTCACCCTTAGCTTTTTGCCAAAACTAACCAAATAGTTACCTTAAAACAAGCTTTTGTGTAGTGTAGAAAATGACTCAGAACCTGTCCAAAATTTTAAGCCAAGATAGTTGTTAAAAACGGCCAATACTATTACAATCAAGAATATGGGGGAGTGTTGCTAAAGGACACAAAATGATTCCCACGAACACTCTCAGTGTCAGAACAAAAAACAGTCTTTTATTCTCTGACTCCAGTATTTATAGATTCTTGACAATGATCAGGGATTGGATAATTAAGTTACCACCTTCCCAAGCACACTGGTCATGAGAAACATCCATCAAAAGACATTTCTTAGAAGGAATGTGATAAACAACTTATGTTTATAGTTACTTTCATGGGAAAGTAACTAAAACTATGAAAACATTATCAGAAGGCTTAATTTTCAGGGCAACAGGGGAGAGAGTGAGTGCATTTTAAGACTGATTCCCCTTATAAAATTACATGGATGACTGCAGTTTGAGACTTCCTTTTAGATTCTGTTACTATAAGAGGAATATTCTGTGTAGGAGACTGAGAAAGGTACTACTGTGTTCCCTCAAAGAGATGGGTGATCTTTTGTCTGTCAGGAATTTGACCTCAGGATTGTATGTCTGACTTATTACTTGAGTTGCAACTCCATGAAATCTTTTGTATGCTATTTTGTCAAGAAAGAAAGGACAGACTTAAATGACTTACCTAAAAAATGAAAGATGGGGTTAAGAATAAATCAAGTATTAAGCTATTGAGTGAGAAACATCAATCTGGTTTCTTTCCTTCCTCCCTCCCCCCAAAAAAGAAAAAAAAAGAAAAAAAAAGAAAAAAAAAGAAAAAAAAGAAAAAAAAAGGAAAAAAAAGAAAAAAAAAGAAAAAAAAATAAAAAAAAAGAAAAAAAGAAAAAAAAAAAGAAAAAAAGAAAAAAAAAAAAAGAAAAAAAAAGAAAGGTGAAAACTCATGCAGTGAATGACATTTAACTTTTGTCTCTTCAGTTTCTCTTTACTTCGCTTGTAAGCTTGGCCAGACTTTGTTGCCTACTGTGTCATCCACTGACTTCTCTTTTCCACAGAAACTGAATAGAAAGACTGGGCTTGATTCTGCTGTCCACAGATAGGTATCTAATGACATTTCAGATGTCCTTTAATATCCATGTGGCCTCCATCTGCAGTTCCAGAGTCCCTCATAAGTTCTGTCATATCTGCTATTCTGTGTACATATTTTGGCTACCTTGGAACATCTCACACAGTACTCAATGACTCTTTGCAGGCAACTGCGTCATGTCTTTGCAGTCTTAACAACAATTTTCAGATACTATAATTTCAATCTTTGCTAGGAAAAGGATGAGATCACTGTGTATATGCAAGAAGTGAACATTTTAAAAGGTTAAAAAGATCCAAAAGGATCAAACCCCGCGACAAACCATGATTGTGTAGAAACAAAATCTATCACCTTCATTTTCTGGAGTGTTTTACAATTCCTTTACTTTTTTACATTATAAATAGTCTACCCAGGAAAGTTTACCAAAAACTTTCCTTTGAGGATTTATTAAGGAAAAAAATTGAAGTCCACTGGCTCTGAAAGTACTTGCCCCTAATCTGAACAGCTGTAAGCAAATAATCCAGATACTCTGTATCCAAGGCATGCTTATCACGTTCACAGAACTGCCATTACCATCGAACCATGTCTTTTCTATAAGACTCCAATCAAACACAGGCACAGAAAAATGACCCAAGTGCTGTGGCCTTTGAGAGCTCCATCATCTCTGAGCTCTTAGGATCAAAACTAAAAAAAAGATACAATTATCTTACTAAATGTGTTCCTCAGATGTTATAAAATACAATTTCCAAGATGGAATTTAAAGCCTCTAAAGAATTCTGATATGCAAAGTGGTATCAAGGCTTCTCTAAGAGATCTGCTGGAGCTTTGAGTTTCTCCTCCCACCTCCCCCTGAACATGCTACCACTACAATGCTCTAACTTCCAGCTCATGTTTTGATGCTGCTGAAACAGAGCTGTGGAATATATAACTGTACATTTCAGCTACTGAAACAGCTACTGGTGGACAGAATTTTAAGTGTTCTACTACTCTGAATTCTGCCAAGACTGCAAAGTCACCTCCTTTTACATTTTTACAGTAGATGAATACATAGACAACAGAAGCCTTCACCTCTCCCCTCTGAACCCTAAACTTGAAGAAAGAGTAAACTTTGAGTAAGTCTTTAACAAAAAATAAAGACGTGTTTAAAGTTTAGAAAGTGAATCTGTGAGACCCAAGTTTTCTGTCACATCTCAGCATGACTTAACTACTTAGAGATTTTACCAACCTCTAAAGAACATTTCTACAGTAAACCAAAAACTAGAAGAACATAACAGAACCAAATCGCTACGTATTTTAGTATGTAACTGGTGTTAAAAAACAACTTCAAGTGGGTGCAAGTGCTAGCTGGTGAGGCATATAGGATCTTCCTCTGTGTTTTCCAGAAACCTTGGAAGTAAAAGTAAGAATCATTTTGTTTGAAAAAAATGACTGAAAATACATACTTTTTTAAAAAAAGAACAAATTACCTGACAAGGCTTTTTCATTTTAATGGCTATAACATGGTATCTGTAACAGCAGAGTTCACAGGTCCATGACCCTCTTTCACTTATCCACTTTAAAAGGCAAAGCTGATGCGTGTATCGCACTGAGCCATCGCAGCGGCAAGGGTTTAACAATTCACCCTGGAAAGGCAATACAGAAACATCAACTTTAAAGGAATCTTTCACATACATGTACACTCAATACCAAAATATTTAGGGGTCTGTAACAATGATCTGGTCTCAATTTCACTATATGGAAAAGCATGTATTTTTGGCCATGAAATACTCAAAAATGTAACTGTCTTAAAAATATCTAGCTGCTTCTACTGAGAAAAGCCAGAAAGCTGTCTACACATGTACACATACTTATGTGAAACAACTGAAATATTACCATGTGTTAAACCACAGTACCATCAGCCCTTTCAAACACCTCAAAAGGTACGAGAAGTGGTTAGATACATTTCTTCAACAGCTATTTGCAGTCATCACTCAGAAAGAAATGTGTGACATCACGATTTCAAGGGAACCTTGCTCTTGGAGCATGGCTCTGTGCTGTCCAGCTAGCCAGCTGTCAGGCAGGACCTTAAATAATGTAACTAAGCACTGCCCCCAGTAGTTTCTGTATTATATAAATCAGCTACTCTCTTCTTTCCAACTCCAAGACAAGCTATAAAATGTTAGTTACATATCCGTTGCTGATGCTATGCCCGGTAATGTCACGACAGTGATGATACTTGGAGGTCTTCTCAGCATTACCTGTAAGCTAACACTCTCATTTTAAAGTCTAACAGAAACCTGAGAAATTCGTAGTGTGTGGAGTCCCTCAGAGGTGAACCCGGGAGCGCGAGCGCCAGAGGACACCCAGCGTGCAAGCCAGACACGACAAAATCCCTGAATTCTCCCAAAGCTCTGCGCCGGCTCAGGTTCGCCCCAGGCGTTTGCCACAACCAGCTCTCACAGCGGCAGCGGGGGCTCGCACAGCCGCCGACGCCGGGGAGGGCGATTCTTGCCGGGGAGCGACGCCGAGATCAGCACCAGGGACAGGGCTCGGTCCCGGAGCGCAGGGGTGCGAAGGTGTGCGAGGTGCCTGCCGCCCGCCCCCGGCGCCTCTCCTCACCTGCTCGGGGCCCTGGAAGCAGATCTTGCAGATGGGGCCGGCCCCGCCGGCGTGGCCGCCGCTGCCGCTCTCGCTGCTGCTGCACACCGAGCGCGTCTCGGGCTTGTCGCCGCCGGCGGCCCCGCTCCCCGAGCCGCCCCTCGGGCCCTCGCCCTCCTCGGGGGTGTCCCCGCTCGCCTCCCCCGCCCCGGCCGCCAGCTCCAGCGGGGCGGCGGCGGCTCGCGGCGGCTCCCCGGCAGGAAGCACGACGCTCCCCGAGGCGCAGCTCATGCCCCGGGGCACCCGCTCCCCCGGGGCGGGGACGGCCCGAAGCGGCGGATGGCGGCGGGGAGTGGGCGGCGGGGGCGGCTCTGGGCTGCCGGCGGGCGGGAAGGTGACCCGGCGCGGCCGCTCCCTCACGGCCCGGCGCTGTGCGAGGAGCGGCGCGCGGGGCCGCGGGCGGCGGGGCGGGGCGGGGCGGGCGGCACGCGCGGGGGGGAGGGAGGGAGGGAGGGAGGGAGGGAGGGAGGGAGGGAGGGAGGGAGGGAGGGAGGGAGGGAGGCGCGGGTCCGGCACTGGACACCGCCACTGTCGCCCCCGCACCGCTCCGGGAAAGCCGCCGCCCTCGCCAGCGCTCTGGCGCCTGCCCAGCCGGGCGAAACCCCTGCCCCTTTCCGGGACGAAGATCGCTGTCTGCTCTCCTGAGAAGACCCCGGCATTCCTGCCCTCAGCACCGTCTTCCCCCGCAGCCCGGCGGCCGCAGCCCCTGCCTCTCCCCTCGGGCACTGCCTTGCCTTCCCTTCGCGGCCACCTCCTGGCCCTGCTCCCGGCGCCCCGTGCTCAGGGGACTCCTTAACCACGGGCCCCCAGCGCCGCAGGATGCCGCCCTTCGGGGACACCTACAGATCTTTCTACTTTACCGGGGTTTTGGCTGCGGGAGGTTGCAGAACGAATATTCAACAGTTGTTCTTTGGTGTGAAACAGTAGCTCTCCCGGTCTTCTGTGGCTGGCTTTTTTTTTTTCTTCTTCTTCTTTAATTCATTACATCACCTCATTTTCAAAATTAAATCTGCTAAAAGCATCATGATCAAATACCTTCTAAAAAAATCCTCAGCAGTTAGAAATTTTTTAAAGTTTGGCTGGGGCTGCAGAAGGAAAGTAGGTGTGAATTTCAGCATCAAGTATGACACTAGTGCACATTTGATCTCGTGAAGATGACAGCAACTGTCTGTGCAGGGAAGGAGAGAAGTAAAACCTAAAAAAAAACAAACCAAAAAACCCAAAACCAATTGTGAAGCCATATGCTTTTCCATAGCTACATTTAGATCCAAAGTGCGATGAAATCACACACCTTCCTCATCGGCCGCTTCTATGTAGTCTCAAAATGAGGGAGTACCTGATGAGCTCAGCCAGTGCCTTCACTGGCTGTGTTGTGATAGTAGTGGCTTTCTCGGTGTGGATATTTTATCAGAAGACCGACCAAAGCAGCGCTCCTCAGCCCGCGATCTCATGGCACCACATTGCTCTGAAGCTCTTCAGAGACGCCTGCAGAGTACATTCCAAACACCTGGTCCGACCTTTTGGCCTGGCTGGAGACCAGCTCAGCAATGTGCTGTTGGCAAAAAAGCACCAGACCCATATTGCAGGAGAGTGACATTCAAACCAGTTGGGGCAAGGTGCTGTTAAAGCAATTTCAGTCCCCCTAAAGTCTGCATCTATTAAGCTATTTGTGTATATACTAAATGCTATTTACAGTATTGCTCTAAAAAAATGAATATTCGGAGGTTGACTTCTCATAGTGGAATAAGAAGTATCATTATAACTTTTCTCATCAGCCACTAATTCCGATTCTCATAAAAATATATTTTTCTGCCAGCTCTACATTAGCTAAGCCAGTGGTGGCCATCTAGCTTGGCATTAGAACAAGATGCTCCAATCCTAAAATTACATTTCTTCACAAGGGGTTTGTTAAGCAGACAAATAACATGGATTTGTCCAGATTTGATAATGTAAAGCAAAAAAAAAAATGGCACATTGACAGAGACATTTTGATGAATAGCAGAACAGTTAGGAAATTCTCCACATATAATTTTTTTTTCATAACAATGTAGTACCTGAAGGGGTTGCCAGAGAGGCTAAACAAAAGTGAAGAGAGAACTAATCAAAGAGATTAATTCTAAAGAAAGAAGAGGTAATCAGACAAAATGACTGGAAAAAAATGAAGTGTCAGAACAAACAGATGAGTCAAAAATACTGGGTAGAAGAGAACTAAAGCAAAACCAGAAGGAAAAGGCAGTGGAACTAAAGTAGTGAAGTGAGAAATGAATGCTAAAAAGTTACTCAACCATATCTGAGTAATACAGCATGCCCTTGCCATTTGCTGTATGTGGAGTTTATGTCATTTTTCTTTCTCTTCCTTTTGTTTGTCAGCAAAAGTTCAGTAAGTGCCATGGCTTTAGGAAAGGCTATAAAAAGAAGATAAAAATGTCAACACAGAAATGGAATGACTTCTTAGTGAGAGAAAAAGAAAGAAAGATGTGACTGTAGAGAATAATGGAGTGTTTTAAGAAGGTCAATCATTTCTACCTAATCTTGCCCAAAATAAATGTATAACATGACATTTAAAAGAAAAGACATCTGACATGAATCAGATTTTTATTTTTTTTTCACACATATGTAATTATCTTGGAGAGCTGATTGTGAGTGATCTCTTTCACAGACATGAGTTTTTTAGTACATCACCTGTTTGCCTATCAACAGCTACTGGCATGCTGGCTAAAACAGAATTACAAAGGCTATCGATCCCTGTGCTTCAGAGAGCACTGGAGTTGTTTGGCATGCTGGGGATGGGAGGAGATGCCAACAAAAGAGCAGAAGGGGTGGAGAACATTCTGTTACACAGCCTCCAACCGAAGCAGTGTTCAGCCTTCTGCTGAGCGAGAGAGGAGGACTGGAGCCAAAATCAAAGATCGAAACAGAAAGAAGAAAAATTTAAAGCAAGAAAGGAAAATTCACTTCATAACAGCAGTAGTGTAGGTGGTTGGGAGAAAGAAAAAAAAGAGAAGCTGAAACCAGGAAGAATTAATTTGTGATTAAGACAGTGAACTGGAGCTTATGGGATTTATATTGAAATACAGCTTTGCTATGCATTTCTCGAACAACCTTGAACAAATGACCTCAAGTGGGCTGAACAGAGGCATCTGGTTGCCTATACACAGGCAGCTCTTCACACTCCCAGATATGTATCCAACAGCCTCCAGAGGGCTGTGGCTGTCACATCTTCCATCTTTTGGGAGCAGTGGGACATTCAAACCAGAACTAGACTCCCAGATGCGAGAACACCTCGCTTAGTTTGGCTAATTCTCAACATAAAACTGAAACAATAATGTTCGCTTTCTCTGTTCTTGTTCCTACCTCTTCCTTTATAATATGCGACATTTTACTGGCAGATTCAGGCCATATTTGTACAGTCTTGATCTTGGCAGAAGTTTCTAGGCATTTTAACATGACAAATAATAGGGAACAGTGATATGGATAAAAATAACACCGAAGTAATAAGACTGTGGGACAGTGAAATGAATTTCATTTCCAGCAGGCAATGGAAGAGGCAGGAGGAGTACAGCTCCTGGAGGAATAGAACTTGTTGCTACTCTGTTTTCTTCTACTCTAGGTACATTCTTTTCTCCACTATGCCAGATCAGCACTGTGCAATATTTTCCTCCAAATAAAATAATGGAAAAATCATAGAAATTCTTTTACCTGAGGAGAACCAGCTGTAGGTAGAACATCCAGGAACAACAACAAAAACAAAAAAACCCAAAAAAAACAAAAAAAAAAATAAAATAAGGAAGGTGTTTGAACGAATGGAAATGTTCATAGAATAAACAGAATGGGGGGTATTTTTTGTTGTTTGTTGATTTTTAAAAAATTATATATCAATATAAACACTTTATGCAAATCTTTATGTACAGAAAAAGTTACACAGGAATAAGGTGTGCAGGCAACAAACTACTTGGGGGTGTTATAGGAATGGAAGCATTGTGTTACTGCACACTGAAAAGCCAAACACCACTCTACTTTTTTTTAGTAAAAATTTCCGTAACACATTAACCTTATCCATAAATAGAGGAACAAAACACCTCAATGACGAGTTTCTTCCTTTTTGCTGCTTCCTGTACCTCTGAGGAAAACCAGATGATATAGTCCTAAAATATTAATAAGGAGCAAAGGGAGAAATTGCCAGTGTATTACATTCAAAGCAAAATACTAATGAGATAGTAGAAAGTTAAATCTACTTAAATAATAATACGGGCACATCATTCTATCTGCTGAATACTATGTGTACACCCCTTCCACAATGAAACTCATGTTGGTGAGATCACCTGTACACAAAAATAAGGCATTTTTGGCTGTAAACAGATATTTCATTTTAAATACATTTTGTATGTTTAATGCAACATAAAATGCGCGCCTGAGTAATAAGGCTATTTGCCACATTTCCATGTCCAGATTTATTACACTAAAAGATTCCTGCAGATGGTTAATAGCTGTGCTAGTGAAGTGGATTATTTGCTGGTTCACTGAGTGTGCCTGATTTTTGTTATGAACACTCATCCTGCGGTGGAAGATTTTACAGTTATGTCAACCAAATCAAATCTCATGCAGGCAGAAACCACTTGTTCAATGAAAATCTTTATTTTCACACTGCTCTCTTGCATGTTTGGAAATGCATACCTACTTTCCTATCCAACCCAGTATTGCTCAGCACTGATACAGCCCTACATAGGCAGAAGCATTCCGCCTCAGCAGAAGACTGAGGTGTTTTTCAAACTTCCATTACATGTTGGGGCTCTAAGTGCATTTCCCCATCATGGAGGAAATATGGAAATTTTTGGAAATATGAAAACATCCCCTTCCTTCTGTGGCTGAGGATGCTGGGGAAACTACAGCCCCTTTTTATGGGAGCTGCTTTTAAGCTGAGTCTCTGCTGTTTGGCCCTGACCTGAGCCACAGGTTCCACCATGCCTGGCCAGTGCCAGCCTCACCCCGGGGCTGTGGCTGCCCCAGTGCCCGAGGGATGCCCTGACTGCCACATCCTACATCATGCACCTCTTGGCACTCCTGGAACAGGGGTCTGTGGTGTCCTGACAGATTTCTGTAGGGCTTTTTGTTTGCATTATCTGAGAAATGGTGGTTGGCATTCTTTTCCTTTCCTTCACTAATTATTTCAGCATGTTTTCAAATACTTATGTGGATAATAATATAAAAGTTCTGAATTTTGATTATAATACATTTTTCTTCTTGAAATGCTGTCATACCATCCATAATTGCTATGTTTTTCTGTTGGAATTCCTGTCTTAATTACCAGTATGCTGGATTTTATCAAAGGTGCTGATTTATTTTTAAAACATTTGAAACAACCTATGACTAATTTTTCTCAGCCATGATCTTCCTGTGGCATATAGTCTCCCTTTTGATCTTTAACTGTTTGAAAGCATTTTCTTAACATTTTCTCTTGTACCAGTTGATGAGGACAGAAAAAAGGCTTAGCATGGATTCCAGAATGAGGTAATCTTTGTTTGCAAATAAATTTAGTTTCTTGGTTTATTCTGGAAATAGATCAGCTGTCACGAATTCTAGAGGGCGGCATCAGTGAGTTCAGTTAATTGAAACAGAAATAACAGAATGTCAATTAGCTTTTCCATTAGATGTTATATGAGCAAAAGCTACTGTACAAGGCCAAAGCTATTTTAGTATCAGCTGAACAGACCCTTTTTTATATGTTTACAAAAAAAATAGCCCACTTTTTTTAAAAAAAGCCCAAACATTTTCTTTGTATTTCCTTGTCTATAAGCATCAGAATACTATAATATGCAGTACAGGCAACATCAAGTATTGAGAAGTATTAGTGAGACATCAAAAATAAGGTAACAGCTTCCCAAATCCTTATAGTAGTTGTCCTTTAGTCCATTCAATATGCCTCCAGTCTATGTCTGACAACTTGAAAAACTGCAAACTATCCAATGTTTGTAGCAAGGCAGTGAAATGCAGCTTCTTATATGGAAACACCTTCTGGGGGATCCCACCATGAGCTGAACCCTGGTATAGTCAGCTCCTCCCCACACAGGGCAGGGTGAGAACTTCACAACAAAGACTTTTTGATTGTGGGAACTGGAACTTGTCATACTTATACTGTGATGTCAAAACCCAAGTCAAGATACCCATTAAGTGAGAATGAAAATTTTTCTTGGTAAACCAAACCAAAAAGAGCAACTAAGAAGATATTTTGCTGACATACTTCACTGCTGTTTATGTGGTGAAAGTAAAAGGGCATCCACTCAGATCTGATTATTTCTCACACCACAGGTAGGTCTGTTTTGTCTTAAAGTGATTAGTCTCAATTAAAAATTAAAAATACAAGCCCCTGTTATTTGAAGAAAAGACCAAGTCCTCCACCCTTGATGCAGCAGCAGTTGTTGCAGCCTGTGTGGTCTCATCCATAGAACGTGTCATGGCTAAGACAAATCTGTGTAACTTACAAAATTACCTAATCAACCATTTTCTGAGAAACTGTGGCAGAAAAAATGCAAGCTGAAAGATTTTCCTGGTTGGATTGAGAGTTTTCCAGCTCTGCCAAAAGTGGAAGTTGTCAGTTATCTGTTATTTAACTCCTTAAAAAGAGAACAGCTCCTACAGATATGAGACCTTTCCTTCCTAAAAGTTCCAAAATATTACTGACATTTAATAGAAGAACTGGAGATAGACTTTATAATTTCAAGGTCACAGTGTGATTGTGCTTTTCTGTGAAATAATCTCTTGTCCTCTTTCTCTTTCTAACCCACATCCCCCCAAAAAAGAATTTAAAAAAATGCTATCTCATGAGATCATCCATATGTACTGGGAGCCAAAGTTCTCTTTCTTACGATAAATTTGTAGGAAAATATATAAAAGTCACCACAAAACAGATGAGGTTAGGAAAGTTTTACATCACTGAAGAGGATCTTCTAGTTCTTACAAAATCCACTGTATCTGCTAATTAAATCATCTTATTTAATAATAAATATAATGATAATATTTAATAAGAAAGACTTGTTTTGGGAAGTTATATAAACTGGAAGTGACATCTTTTGTGCTTCTTAAAGGGGAAACAGTAAATACTCCATTCTCACTGAACTCAGATTCCTACCAGATGACTGAGATTTTGGCTAATTATTTAGGGAATTTTTAGCTCATTCTTCCTCTGAAGACTCTTGCAAAAATGCAATGTAATGCAGGACAATGTTATCTGGTGTGGGAAAGGAAAAGAAAATGGTTGGTGGAAGCTCATGAGTGTTTCATCAAGGTCTGAAATCCATAGTAAAGGAAATGTAGGATTTTGTGTACCTTGCTAGGAGGTGTTTCTGGAGGTGGATATTATGCAAACTGAAAGATAATTTTTAGGAAAGATTCTTTATTTATGGCTTGTGATACTTTTCAAGCAAGGTAGGACACGGCAGGGACAGAAAAGGGAACCATGGAAATGCCTACAAGTGCAATAAAACCCAGGGCTGGCCTGTGGCAAGGATCACTGTCTTTCATTGACATGACATCCCAACACACGAAGTACACAAATGGTTGAGCACAAGTCTATCGGATTCCTGCTTCCTTCACTGCACACTGTACACAACAGGAAGGCATGTTAGGGATGAGTGCTGTCACTACCAGATGTAGCTTCACACTTAGAGTTTGCAAGGCCACTGTGCTTACTGCAAACTTGAACCTGAACACTCAGTTGAATAAAATCTCCTGCAAAGATGAAGGCATGTGCTATTGCCATGTGCCCCTTTTGAAGAATGGCTGCAGTAAAAGGATAGATTGTGGGATTGTCCTGCAACCAGTTTGAATATTCTCTGGCAGTTAAAACTGCAAAATATAACTTGCCTGAGTGATACTGGACAGTGTGGAGACACTGGCTTCAGCCTCAGTGGCAGACACTTCAGTGAAAACTTTAAGTGTGCTCATCTGAAATCTGTGTCCTCTGGATGCAAGCTATGATTGCATTCACACCAATCTTGCAGATATGCCATAGGACCCGTAGGAAGTCTGTGCCTTTCTAGGGCAGCATCTGGGGATCTGGAGATCAGGCAGGATAGCTAAGGGCATTAAAAACTGAACCAAATGTGCATGCAAATAAAAGCTTAATCAACCACCTTAGGAATAGGAGTGGGGCAAAGTCATCTCAACCTCTCACTTTTTCTCTAGACTTCTCAAGAACTAAACCATTACCACTTCCACTTCTGTTTTGTCACAGTTCCTCTGCTACTTCTGTCGTTTGGGGTGGTGATGGTGGAGAAAGAGATACATGGAAAATACTAAGCTGGATGAACTGATCCTGGATACAACTTCAAAATTTTCCTAGATTAAGCCTATTGCTAATCATGAATATACAGTTAGTGATCTTGACCCTTGTTCTCCTGGTAGTAAACTCTTCTTTCTGGAACAATTGCTTAGAACAGCAAGCAATTACTTTCTTCTGTACATTTGAATACTAATTTCTTACCAGAACAATAAAATATAAGTAACTTCTCTTCCAGTCCTCACATTATAATTTTATTCCTGCTGCCAAAGCGTGCCTGGCTGCTGCTTTGTATATTTGATGTGCAGCTGTGGTAGGAAGCCACAAATAGCAGCATGGCATTCTTGAAGAGCTAATCTGCCAAGGGTAAAAGGATCCTGCAGGGCATCTCTTCTTAGGGAGCCATCCTAACTATTTGGAAAATAGCAAATCTTGTGGTGTGGAAGATGCAGAATTAAGTAGAAAAGTGTTTTTTTCTCAACCTTCTCCATTGCAGGAAAGAAAGTGGTTTTGGCCAGCATACACTAAAGAAATGGGTACCCTTTCTCACTGGTTTGAAAGGCTGCCATGGGCTGCTCTGGCTGCACTATGTATTTATGGAGGCATGGTGCAGGAGGGAGGTATTACTCCATAGATGGCTGTTTGGTTTTTTCACCTGCTGTACTAGATGAGGGATATTTACAAAGCAATCAATTTGTAGGATACCTCATAATCACCTAAGAGGCTTTTTTCATCATTTACAGTAAGCATGTGCCTTTTACACTCAAGACAGGAAGGGGAGTATTCTGAATTTGAGCATAGTATAAGCTAATAGCTACCTTTTATTGAATTAAAATTCATGAATATGCATGGGCAGCTATGTCTGTCTTCAGATAATATAGGGTGGCCTTTATAAAGCTTCCATGACTGGCTGTGAACTTTTCAAATTGTGCATGTCCCAGAAACTCCTAGCTCTTTTTAGCCAAGTGCTGGAAGCATATCACTACTTGAAAGATAAACCTGGGTGTTTAATTAAAATCTAAAGAAAGATGTTTGAATATGTTACCTTAAATTTCATCCCTATATATATTTTCTTCTCATAGATGCTTTTCTTGCTAGCATCACCTCTTTTGAAATCGATTTGAAATTGGTCTGTCCTTTACTTATAGTACACATTCCCAGCCCTCTCTTGATAATATTGCAATGAATCATTCAGAGAGTGGGGTGAGTTTGGTCCAAAGTGGGGATGATTTTGTCCTAAGTAAAAAGTAATATTCAGTGATTTTTATCTTTTTATGTCTGGATCATGTTCCTCTGAATCACAGGGAAAAGGAGGTTTACCATCTTTAATAAGAAATGTTCCCTTGCAAAGCATACCCAATTTTCAATGTTACACAGCTGATGCACATATGAGAAGTCATCAGCTAACCTTAATTAGCACCTTAAAGCTATAGGTCCCCAGAGCAAAGTTCAGCAGTCCAACTAACTGATCTTTCTGCCTATTTATGTACTTTATTTTCTCATGTCCATATACATTCACTAGTAACTGGTATCAAACAAACAAAAAAAATCATGCATAGATTTTTGTCCAATTGAATGCCATTATTGAATTTTTATCAAACTTGATATTGTGTTCTGAATAGACATGAAACCGCAGTATAAAAATCCCTAGGGGATTCTGAGGCAAGAAAATGAACAGAAGCCTATGGTAACTTCAGATGCTCATAGGAACATAGGTCTCAACAAGACAGAAAAGCTCAAGAGAAATGTCCTGCCTCCTGCAGTGGTCTGTAATTAACTTTCAAAGAAAATTCACATGGCCTATTTCCATACTGAGTCAAGAGTACCTGAAATTTATGTTCAAAACCTAGTTGCAGGGTTGTTCAGCTTGTGCCCTAAAGCATTTGATTTACTTTCCTAAATCATTCTAGTATGAGTTTGTTCTTCTTGTTGCCCACACACACTGCTTCTTTAATCTTTGATACTTAGGAGGGAAGTCAATCCAGAAAAATGAGATTCCTTTAGCTAAGTGTTTCCACATTATTTCCCCATACTTATTTTTTTTTTCATTAATACACTGGCTTCACTATAGGACATGAAAAATTCTAGTGACATAGAGTTTAATTTCTGTACTTTTTCTCAAGGGATCTTCATTGTAATCTGTATCACTACTATTACTGTCTTAAGTAATAACTAAAAGAGGTCATGTTCTAGGCTAATAGCCTGCAGCTGCAATGAAGAGAAGTCTGAAGTACTAAATGCAGCTATCCAAATAAACTAGATATAGCTAATAGTGCTATCCAATGATGGGAAGTATTTTCACACAGATGTTGACATTAATCTGAAGTGTCAGTTCACTTCATTCTGATTGAGTTTACTGTATTTGCAGCTACACTGAAAAAAATAAATAGGGTTTGGAAACAAATTGACCAAATAATTCTTTCAAGCTGAGGAGTTTCTTAAGCTGTCCATCTGGAGAGAAAGGTGTCCAAAACAATGATTTACAGGGGATTTCAGTCATCTTAACAGTCTTCACTCCTAATGCTTTTACACTCACTATCAAAACTGACTTTGTAAAGACTTCTTCACCTGTGTGTTTGATGGAAAATAAATCACAAATCCTACATTGACTTCAGCAATACTTTCAGATTTTTAATAGGAACACTGACAGTGTCCAAAATTATGTTATGCTCAGTATTTGTATAGTTCAGTAGTCAGTTTCAATTCCCTTTCCTGTCAAACCTAATAGTCAAATATCTGCATACATCTGCTCAGCTATCAGGAGGGGGCTTACAGTGAAAACTTGATGGAATCAATGGATTGTCCTCCTATATTTAACATGCTCAGTCCAAACAGTCTCACAATCCCTACCTTGCACCTTCACAATTCATTATTATAACTCAAATACTGTTTGCAGCCAGATGAAGGGTCTGTCTTTTTCTTTCCTTACAGAAATTCTTTAAAAGACACAAAACGATTTTTGTCATCCACCAAAAAAATATAACAAAAAACACTCCAATTTTGAAACTGGCATTATCCTCTTTGGAAAATGTTGTTAAGGAGCAAATACTACAAGAGCCTGTTTTTGTGGCATGCTAAGCAAGCAAGCAAGCAAGGATGGAGACTAACACAATAGATGAGATTTTATTCAAGTACAGATGAGTATTCTTATTGTCTGAGAAGTTCAGAAATACGGCAGAGAGAATAAGATATCAAGAGTATAATTTTCCTGGGCAAAGCACATACAATTGCAGTGGATTAAAAGAATTTTATCTGGCACAGAAATTAACACATATGGCACTGCAAATTCCCCTTGCCCCCAAGATCCTAGTGTAATCTTATTTATATGAGTACATTCTGGTTGTACAAATTAGCCTGTCAATTTCCAGAACTTTCACCATATGGAAAGAATCACTTAGAACTACAGATGTTGCACAGAGCACAGATGATCAGAACAGCAGAGTGCACATTTTGAAAGTTAAAGGTGCAATGGTGGCATTTCCAAAGTACCCTCTGTTTGGTATGTCTCAGTCCATAGATAAATGAAACTCAGTGTGGCTCCACAGACCTTCTCCATCACCAGACATCAGTCTGATTGACTTACTACTATTAATTAGCTTGGTTAGTGGAGTAGTAAGTGCCAAGGCAAGGATGGTACCTGTAAGTCCTAGGACACGTCTTGAACTGGCTGATGAAATTTCAAGGCTATTAAAAATCACTTTTGACAATTTATGGATAATAGGTGGCATTTCATCCAATGGGAAGAGTAAACATGTTGAGAGCTTTAAAAGGACAGGAGGAAAATGCAACCAATTAGCAAAGCTCCTGCTTCTAGAAACAGTAGTAATGGAACAAGTAACTGTCAGACTACCAGGAGGGTAAGATATAGAGGGTAAAAAACAATGTGATTTTGTGTGTGAGTGTTTGAGTATAGATTATATCAGGATAATCCACTTTTATTCTATAATGGGTAACAGATGATGCAGATAAGGGAAAAGCAATTGCTATTGTATTATATTACTTTAGAAAGGCCTTTGATGGTGGTGGTCACAACATTCATCTTAGCAAATTAGAACACATGATGTGGATGAGTCTAGAACAGAACAGTCACAACCCACACTGGAAATTGGGACAGAGACTACTGAGATGCACAGTCAGTGTGCGTGTTTGTTTTGAACGCGTTCCAGGAAGGTCCAGCAGCGTTCAAGTGAAACGCTGCAGCAAGGTACTGCAAATCAGTTCTCTGGGAAATCATTCCTGGTAAGGTTGAGAATAAAGTTTCTAAATGTCTTTCAGGCAAGTCACATTTTCCTTAACTGAGTTTTTAAGTGACAAACTAGGAAAAAAAGCATGTTGAAAGTATACAGGTAAGACACTGACTGTGGTAACCTCTCAACATCCATTTTAAGTGTCTGCTTTGATACTCAGAGGTGTGAACAAATACATCTCAGACACTCTTAAAGGTTCATTAACTCAATGCTCTGACTCTAACCATAGAAACAAGACAAATATAAACAAATGCAAAGTCCCTGTATATGCCTCTGTTGCAGTTTACCAATTTCTGCGAGCTGTTTAAGGTCTTCTTTAAGAGTTTCTAGAGCTGACAGCTTCTAATGCATTCATGGATTTTCCAAGGCACTCATCAACCCACTTGTAGGCTTAAACTGACACCAAGCAGCATTCTTGAAACTTACAGTGTAGTCATGTGTAAAAATGTGGAGGCCCAGGGGCATATTAACAAAATACCTCAACTCTGGAGGGGCCAAAGCAGGCAAGGAGAAACATCCCTTAGATAAGGGTGAGAAAGACATTCTTTCATGGGCATTTTCAGCCGCATGCTAATATCTTTTGGGTTCTAGTAATCTATTGGTTTGCCAGATTTATGTCATCCCAGTTCAGCCCCCCATTTACCATTTATGTACATCCCCTAGAATGTTTTCCCTTCCCTCAATCCCCATTGGCTCCAGTTTGCTGCAGTCCTCTGCCCCTGTTTTCCTATTGGTTGTTTCCGATACATAATCCTGGATCCATAACCCAAGTTCGTCATTGTCCCTGGACCCTCTTCAGTAAGTAAACCCTTCCTAGAGCACCAAACAAAGACCTCGTCTTTCATCTGCTCCAAGTTTTTGCTGTGCACTCCGGGCTGAAGAAGCGCTGGTTGCTCTCAGGCCACGTTGTGCGACGCAACATAAAAAAGTATTTGTTTAATTTTAAACCTTCTGCCTAATAATTTCATGGAAGTAATTTAAACCTTCTCATACACAGTGAGTAATAGAGGCATGACTTACCTCAGGCAGAGGCAGTGGAGTTACTGTTACCCCAGAATGTCAAGGAGAGAACATCCTTTGTGTTGTTTTTGTTCAACCTTTCAAGAAACCTAAGGGCACACCTGATGGCAAATGTCTTAGTATCAGCTAAAATTAGCCCAGATTTTTCAATCTCACTGTTTGAATTTCTTACTCTTGTGTCTCACAGTTCTTGATCCAGTGTTTGTTCAGATTGAGGTGTTATTGTTCTATGCTGCAGCTGCCTTCCTGCATGCACTCCTGGGTCTTTGCAAAGGAAACCAGACATATGGGACAGGACCAGAATATGGGACAGGAAAGATATCACCTACGGCTCATCCTGATAGGGAATGGGGTAACTCCTGAGGAGTTCACCTTGTATACCTGCCCCACATTGTCATCACCAGCCTTGCACTACTTGCTACATGAGACAGCACAGTCTATATGGCTGGAAGCCTTCCATCAGCTACAGAGAGCAGTACCTGCAGTGTAGCCAAAGCCATAGCTTTTGCTAACAACACATAGATTTGCCACATCTGCAAGGATCTCTTTTCATGTTTTGTACCTTGGCTTCATTGTACATCAAGATTAAACTTAAGCAATGTGTCTCACAATTGCACAAATACTTCTGTACAACCCCTGGGAATGCCCCGTTTCACAATGCAAAGCTGGTGTACAAAAGAGTGACTGTGGAGCTGCGCATTATCATTTCTTGCAAGTAATTTCAGCAGAGCTGTAAAATGTACTTTGGGCAGAGCCTCGGCCCAGTTTTGCTGCTATGCCAGACTGAAAGGCAGACATTCACGTCAGTAATGCTTTGCCAGAGGTTGGTACCACTCAATGTACTTTTATAAACCTTGAATTATGACAATATGTGGCAGATGTAGGACTGGTCCTGTTTATTTTTGCCATAACTTTTAGCTAAGTGCTAACAAACCACCATCATAATATCAAGATTTTACCTTCCAGAAATTCTTTCCTGCTTGTAGGAATATGGTGTTATAATAATTATGACAAAATTCAATAATGCATAAATAATATTTATTTCTTTTCAAAAAGCTAAATCTTGACACTACTTCAATGAGTAGATGCTTTTCTAACAATGGTCATCTCTGGCTTCATTTTTATGATTTTTTGTAGATACTGACAAAACAAAAATATGACTCAACAGGGTTAGGAATATAAGATCACCTGGATCACTATAATTGGTAAGAAACCCAAGTTTATTAGAAAAACTATAATCAAGATTTGGAATCAATGTAGAATTTCTCCAAGCTGATATACAGTGAAAATCTCAATGCTACTGGCATTAAGAAGAATTACATCTTTCATTGTTTCTGCATCCTTAGACACTAGCTTTGTGGAAGGGTCCCTTAAGGGTCAAGAGGTTTTTCTGCACACGTGTGATATGGCTGGGTTGAGTGCTGAAGATCCTGTGGTGTTGGATGGACACCCAACTCTTAGGCATTACGCCACAAAATCAGGTATTTCAGCCTAGCAGCATGAAATCATTAAAAAGACATTACATTACTTCAATTGTTTTGGATCAGCTCTCCTTGTTAATCATCATCTGACTAAAGCAGGACTATACAAGTAAGAGTCTGTGGGATCTGCTTTACACAGCTCCTACAGGACTAACCCTTTGAAGAATTCTGTTGTCAAATGCTGTTCCCAGACAACATGGAATAATTCAGGGAGAAATTGTGGATGAATGCCAGATGACACAAACATAAAGTATCAATGATTTTTTTTATTTTGGTCTTTGAACCATGTGTTAATTGCAAAAATATGTGTAAAGCTGGTGAAAATGTGGAAAATGCAGTCTGATAGCTTATTCTGTACAATGATAAAATCTATTTAGAACTAAGACATGTGTCTCCATTTAATCTTGTAATTGCCAAAGGCAGTTCATAGGCTCTCTCCAATTCTCTTCACTCCTCTCCCATAACTCATGGGCTGAAAAACCTGGCATGCTTTCTCTTCTGCCAGTTAGAGAAACTTTCATGTTATGACTAGCAATATCATCTCATGTTACACCAAGCTACAACAGTTATTAATGTAGAAGAATGTTCTGCTGTCAAATTTCGTCCTAATTGAACTATAGATGTCAGTATGTCAAAGTGCAAGGGTGAGTTCTTCCCATTTGACACATTTGTATCAAAAGACTTGGACTTAAAAGCTACCATTCTGGCCTGGCAGTATTTTACACAGGCAGCAAGGACTGAGCTAAGCTTGGTCTGTACTCTGCATTCATAAGTCTTTCACCTGGGAAATTTTCTCACAGTTGTAGGATAACTGGAAATTAGTATGGTGATGAAGATCAAATAAGGTATCTAAGCCCAATCTTAAGCAGAACAAGGTGCAGAGCAGTGAAAATTTATATCAAAATTTAAAAAAAAATTATTTTTCTCCTCAATTTAGTCCTTTTAATCATCTCACTGAAAAAAGTCTTCTCACATGTTTGCAGGATCTTTTTCTTTAAACCCATGTACCACTGACCCTTTGAAATCTGTTGTTAAATATGGTTTCAGATGACCATGAAGGATTTGCCTGGGCAAACACTGCGTTTTTTTTAATAAAAAAAATAAATCTTGTACCTCTCTCATCTTGTGTTTTAGTTCTATGACCTGCACCCACCTTCTCTACTGCTGCTTCTACAACGTGACCCACAGGTCTTTCTTTTCTCTGGCACTTGCTGCTTCCTTTAATATGATTTCATAGTCAATATAGTGAAGAAATGGCTAGCCTGAAGGCAGTGAGCCCCAGGAGATCACTCAAGCATTCAGACAATGCTGTTTGGGAGGTGTAGAGAAGTGGCATCTGATCTCATGAAACCATCTACGTGACAAAGTATTTCTCAGTAGTCCTTGTGGACTGATTATCCAGTTCTTTTTGTCTCACTTTAGAGATGCTGGCAGTAATTTTGACCTCTCACAGGCTCCTACACTTTTCATTCTCACTCCAAGAACCAGATGATTTAGTGTTTAGAACACACAGATGTTCCTGCAGTCTTAGATCTCCCCCTCCCTTCCATTCTGCCTCCCTTGATGGGCCCTCAAGCAGAATTCACTTGCTCAAATGAGTTGTAAACCAAGGGACTGTTTTGGAATCCTGACTATGTCAACCTGGCCTGGGTTTCTCACGGAGTTATGGAATGGTTGAGGCTGGAAGGGTCCTCTGGAGGTCCTTTCGGTAAAATTCCTGCTGCTCAAGCAAGTGACACCCAGAGCTGATTGCCCAGGACTATGTCCAGACAGCTTATGAGTATCTCCAGGAACAGAGACTCCACAACCCTCCTGGACAATCTGTGCTAGTGCTTGGTCACTTTCACAGTGCAAAAATGTTTCTTGACATTCAGAGGGAACCACCCGTATTTTAGTATATGCCCATTGCCTCTGGTATGCTCACTGGACACCACTGAAGAAAGCCTGGCTCTGTCCTCTTTGCACCCTCCCTTTGGATACTTAGCACATTGATCAAATCCCCCTGAGCTTTCTCTTTTCCAGGCTGAACAGCCTCTCTCACCTTTTCCTTATAGAGAGATAATCCTCTGTCATATTTGTGGCCCTTCATTAGATTCTCCCCAGCATGTCTGAGGGCCTCTTGTGCTGAGGATCCCCAGACCTGGACAGAGCACACAGGGTGAGGCTTTCCCAGTACTAAAGCAGCAGGGGTGATCACTTCCCTGGACTTGCTGCAGCACTTTTCCTAAGGCAGCCCAGGATACCATTAGCTGCCCCAGTGGCAAAGACACACTGCTGGCTGATGTTTGTCCTAGGTCCTGTTCTGCAAAGCATATTTTCAGCCAGACATCCCCCAGCATGTATTGGTGCCTGGGGCTGCTCCTTTCCAGGTGCAGGACTTCATACTTCCCCTTGTTGAACTTCATGATATTCCCATCAGCCCATTTCTCCAGCCTGCCCAGATTCCTCTGGATGACAACACAGCCCTCTGGGTGTGCCAGCCACTCTTCCCAGTTTGTGTCACCAGCAAACTGGCTGAGAGTACACTCATGAGAATGTGCTCTTCTGGATACTCCTCACGTTATCCAGAGATGGTAAAAGAAGATGAAAGATATCAGAGTCCTTGCAGCTCTGTTGAAATGTGCTCCCTGCCTTACATGTAATTTTGCAGCTGCTTTGATCAGTAGTTATCCTTCCCCATATTACAGCTCATTAGATCCTGACCATGGTTCCTCAAATGGAGAAAGAAATTGGTTTTTTCACATCCAGTTTCTTTAAAATGCAAAAATTACTTTAATCCACAAAAGTACAGACAGGAATCTATATCTATATATCTGTCTAAAAACTCAGTGTGTAAACATGCTCTCTGAAACATTCAAGAATAACTTCTGAAAGCTGAAGAGACAATGTTAGCGCCTCTGCTAAAGCGCTTCAATTTCAGTATGTAAGATTAGAAGAATAACTGTAGTGATGGTGAAAATTAGTAAATCGTATGACTATTCCTATGTACTTGCTATATGTCACCCTGCTTAATTCAGTCTAAGAGTAACATAAATACTTCTGTTAAGCACAGCTTAGCAGATGTCTTATATTTTTTGTCAGAGCAATGTTTTGTAGAAGGGCTGTGTGTTCCAGAAAGGAAAACAAATATTATTAGTTTAAGATCTCAAACTCTCTGCTACCTGGCTTTAAATTGCCACCATTTACTGAAGAAATGAAAGCATGTGTGGCTTCCTCAGCTTTTCTTCCAAGTTTTTCTCACCCAAAGGGAGAGACCATCATCATGATCAGTTTACCCAAATCCTGAGACGTGGCATCATTCTTCCAGGAAACAAACAATTTCACATTAATAATAACTGATCCCATAGTTCAGATAATAAAATCTCAAGTACTTTTCTGCAACTACTCCAAGAGTAATAGGAGGAAGCAGGAAGCAGTGTAATAAACTCTCTGGATGTGACCTCTGATGGAGTTGGTCACTCCAAGCTGTCCTAAGAGGTGGCTTTTTCATGGCTAGCAATGGGTGAAATACCCCCACAGGTAAACCAGTCACTTTGAGAGGAATAAAACTGAATTAATCTACCTTGTAAGCACTCATTAGAAATAATTTACTCTGGTCAAACCATAGTTTTGCTGGTGCCTCTTGTTAAATCTATTAGAATACTGAGTTGATGAGTGCAGCACAGAGAGGAAGCAATCTGCCTGGTTTTGTTTGCAAAATATATGCTTTCCAAAGCTCTGTATGAGAATCCTGGAAAAGAATGGTTTTGATTTTCCCATGAGAAATGGACTGATGCATTTTTGTCAATAGGCATCCTTTTCAGATATAAACCAAATTTATTCTGGCTCTGCTGAATGGTTTCAGAGCCATATACCTTGGCAGCAATAATACTGTCAGCTTTCTCTCATATTAAATTCACACTTGAGGAGCTGTAGATGATGAATTTTAGATTTCTCTAATCCTTAATGCTGCTTTAAGATTTGAGCAAACTAAATCAAAATCTGCTTGCTGAAAAAAACTGAATAAAGAGTCTGTAAATAAGGGTCTGAGCCTTGAGGTCATACAGTGAAACAAAAAAACGCATACATAATATATATATATATATATATATATATATATATATATATATATATATATATATCTTAGAAATCCTCAAAGACAGCTGATGTTAGGATCGATTACCTAAGCCAAATAGAGATCAGGACAACTAAGGTATTGAAGTAAACTTCAGTTACAACTGTAAATTTTAGAAAAACTGTATCTTTCTCTAGTCTGGTATGTATTGATCTTGAGAGGTAGGGGAGAGGCAGGCAATTTTAGTGCTATGCATGTTTATACAATGTCATGAACATTTAAAGAAGATGTGCCCATTCAAGATGCAAACATTATTGCTTTACACAGTGGCCTTGAGCTCTGCATTTAATTTAACGGAGAGAGCATCAGAATGAAAATCAACAAACAAAGGCTTGTGATCCAAGTAGGAACTAGCATGGGAAGCACAGCATTTCTAGAAGAAGACAGAACACCAAGGAAGGGACAATTCTGGAGCAAGAAAAAGGCTCAAACCTAGTTCAGAAAAATATATTCCAGAGGGGAATATGTATCCTCTTTGATGCTTTTTTTCTAGTGATTATTGGCACTACTAGCCTTTACACAACCTTCCTAGATGAGCTCATATAAATACTCTCTCTTGTAACTAGGATGTGAAAACAGATAATCTCATTCACTAGAGCAAGCAGAAAGAAGAGACATACAGTTACTTTAGGTCCTGCTCAGCAACATGTTTCTCTGTCCATTCTTAATACATGCCACAAACTCCCCAAACATTTACTATATGACTTCAGCTCATTTGTCCACCAGAGTTTTTTTTTTAGAATGGAGCATAGCAATTTATTACTGGGAAACTAACTTCCCATCCTTGCCTCAACATAGGAACATAGCTGGATCTCAAGCAGGTTCTACCTAGATTACTTTCTCCTAGATTTTACTTTGCTCCTTAGGCTTCTTTATTTTCCTGGAGCTATACTCTGTTCCTGATTTACTGGGTCCAGAATACAATTTAAAGTCATTGTGATGAATGGTGAAAAAATGGTAGGCTTCAGATTGCCAATTTAGTCTAAATTGAAAAACCTTATAATAGCCGCTATTTAATATGGCTTGTACAAGAGAAGATAAAAATAATTATGACAACATCACTGCAGCATGATCATGGAGAGAGTTATATGATTTGTTTCAGTTTTGAGGAAATTAGACTCAGTGGGAGAAGAAAAAAGCACCAGGCATACGAACCAGCTGTAGCACTAAACCACAGACAATAAAATTAAATCCTGATTAAAAAAATATCCTGAAGTATATGGGGAGATGTTTCTTTGTCGTTCAGGAAGGGAGAGTTGTACATATTTGTGTATCTGTTTGTATATCAGGAACTCCCCTGAAACTGTCCACTTTGAACCTGAAATAGGCAGAGTGGATGCCTCACATGATGTTCTGGACATCAATCTTTTACAATATTCAGTCCAAGGTGTGACACTACCTCCAGAGTCACAAATCCAACATGTACCTACCCATTTTATCCCTGACACCATAGAACCTGTCTCCTCACCAGGGTGTCAGAAATATCTGCAAATACTACTGGAAGATAAAATGATTATCTGTATAACACATTAAAATGGAAAACATTGCAATTCACTCAATAGAATGTAAGACTTTACCTAGGGAAGACTTTCCTCAAAGCCAAAGCACCAGATTCAGGTAACCCCATGCTAACCCTAAGCACTGAAGAATGTCTTGAACCTGGTAGCAGCCAGGTTCTCTTTACACCACAGGTGTAACCATGAAGAGAGTAGAATCAGGTAGTCGTGTACATGCTGCACTTACCAATCCAACAGAAGTCCTTCCCACACCCAATAAGAAAAAAGCTGCAGGACAAAAGAAGCCACAAAAGAAAAAACCAGAACAGGTTCCTGTACACTAAGATGGCCCCAAGCAGCACCAAATGTAGGGAACTTTGAAATTAATTTTCACACTTAAGTGCTCAGATTTGCCACTGGTATTTTTAGTACTTGGACATCAAAAAGATGAAAGAATTTCTTGTCACTGAAATAGTTCTAATTCATGGATGTTTGAGGTACTCCTAAAAAGCAGTGACATGTAAGTACCCTGGACTAAACTGGTGAAATGCAGGATTCCAGGATCAGCCATCACCACTGCACAGTGATAGAGTACAAACACACTGCATTGTAAGTCCTGCTGGGCATTCAATATGATCACTCATTCCCTCTTCTCAGCCTGACTAAAGACTGGCACAAAGCAGTATCAGGACAATACTAACACAACAGTTGGCTCATTTTGTGGTTTTCTCCCTCTCCACATTTTTGAAGTATGTGGATGTTTCTATTATTTCCTGATCTGAGTCCTCTGTGTGTATGGAGATCTTGCTAATGGCTAATTCATGAAATTCTAGAAGGGAATGCATTTCAGCATGAAATACACTGTATATCCTGCATTTATTCTTAATCAGGAAGCTCAGCTTCTAAGGAAGGGTGCTGATACATCTTCTTTATTTTTACGTCTGGCACCTTAAAAAAAAAAAAAAAAAAAAAAAACAGATTGGCAAGACCACAATCTTTACTAGACTGAGGATTTAACTCCTTCAGAGCCTTGTGTTCAGGAAGGAAGAATCAGTCTGAATAGGAGAGTCATCCTCATCCTTCATGCTGTACTTGTGGAGAAGTCTGGTAGCTCCCTGGAGGTGGAATTTCTGAACAGTATTATTCCTGATTTCAAATGCTAGCAGGAATTTGAAAATGCAGGTATCACCAGCCCACTCAAAACTGAAAGCCTGTATTGAAATATTTTGTAATGTGCCACCTAGATTCCTGATCATGTCAGTTACCATGCTGAATTTGATCCAATCCAATCTCTACATCTCTTGGGATAGAGCAGTGCACATGAGAGAGATGCACATGAACTGAGGAAACCCATTTAACTGTCTTCTCAAGTCATTAATCTTAAGAATTTCACCAAAGCTATGTCACCATATACCAATTTGAAGGCATCTGCTGAGAGGAGTGTTTCAATACCAGCAGATATTGTTACGGATGATGACATTTTGTGTCATTGTTGCCTGGTAAATAACTCAAAAACAAGCAAAAAAATAGCCAAGCATATACACAAATGTACCCTGCATCCAGAGTTAAAGCACACTTAATTCATCCTGATCACAAAGAATGTTTCATCAGAGTGAATTTCTTAAGGCTTCTTAACAGGTAATCAGTTACCAAATAGGGGCCAAGAGGTAAAAAGGTGCATTAGATTAGAGGGTCACAAATATTATGCTGAAAAACCTGAAGAATATTGTTTATGTTTCTCAGCGAGGAAAACTCTGATTCCATGATATGATGCATAGTGGCAGCCAGAAGGGTTTTCAGGAAAAAAGTACTAATAATATATGCTAATTTTTTAATAATTTCTTAAAATAATTATGGAAAATTCTCTTTTCAAAGCTTATATACACTACATTTAAATTCCAAGCAAAATGGTTTGGGAACAGTAACCTTCTGCAGAATGATGGAGACAACTCAGAAAATGGCCTAGTTTGGTCTGTAGTTCAAACCGTAACACAGCCCTGGAATGTGTGTGGGAATACATGTGCAACTCTACATGTACATACAGCTGCAGATAGTGCTGACCCAGAGATGCAAGCTGTCTGAAAACCTCTAGGGACTGAAAAAGGGGAGCTTGAAAATACAGTGTTCCAGTGGAGACCACCCCCTCAGCTGAGAAAATGCAGGAAGGACATCAAGGTTCCATCTGCCCCAGAAATACCCCCCACAACTTTCCCTGAGATCTTTCAACACTTAGAAGAAAATAATGGGAGACATAGGAAGCAATAACTACTTCCCTTTCATTCAATTATGGCAGGAGAATATCTGAGCCATTCCCTTGTGACTACCCAACAGTGCTATTTCCACTGGGTGATTTGCCATGCTCCAGTAAAGCTTAAATCACCTTGGCTATACATGATGAGGCATTGTCACCAGCTCTTCTCAAGGCACATATTTTGGGGTGGTGGGCAGGGGGGAACATATAGACTGGACAAGTACCTGTACACAGTACAAACTGTTCTCATAGCTGCTCCTAAAAGACAACCACAGCTCAAGCTAATCTATGCTTTGGCTGATAACCTTAGTAGCATTTATGGGAACTGCTGTGTAAAGTTACATATGGTGTTTCTTGCCAAAGGATCAATTTAATGTTCTGCCCTGAAGGTGCATCAGTTGTCTGAATAGTTTCCTCTTTATGGATTTAGGCAATATGAGACTGCATTTTCAGATATTCCCAGCTGGGATCCAATCCAGGATTCACAAATAACATTGCTTCAAAGAAGGAAATGAAGGGAATGGGGAGGAACAGGGGTAAGTACACAGTTTGATAGTCTGTGTCAGACAGACTGAATCACTCTGCTATTACCTGCATTGGAGGGATTGTATAAATCAATGATTGGTCTAAGAAATGGCTCTGAATCACTGAGTTGTGTTTCTAAGTAACCAAGAAGCTTACATTTCTGTGATGTTCAATGACCTTTTAAAATTCTTCTATAGAAATATGATTGTGTTTACTACTCACCAGATTAACACATGTCAAAGTAAATCTAGTTTGGGTATTGGTGCAGGCTCCCTTCTTCTCCCCATCCCACCCTTACCAAGCATTGGTTTAATTCCTTAGTATTTTGCATCAGTTAATGTATTTGTAACTTATTCCTCAGGATCTGGAATGCTGGTTTTTACAATTGCTCTATCTGAGGTGGTGCCAAACTTGTATGCCACCACTGAAGCAAATTTATCATCTTCACTTTTCCCCTGTAAGTCTTTATTCAGCTAATGTTAGGATATCCAGTCTGATTTCCATCATTTGCACAGTGCCCACAGGGCTGAAACAAGAACAATAAAATTATTGACAAATTAATAAAATAAGGAGATATGCTGTTATCTGCAAGATAGTGGCAGGCATGGGAGACAATTAAGAGCTGCTAGACCATAAACAAGTCCAGCTGGTGTGCTCAGAGACAGACATGATTTTATCAGATTTGTCTATTCTGTCAGAAAAAAATAATTTCTGCAGATTATTTCACTGGAACTTTTTAGGAATTCTGCTAGAAACTTGTCTAATTTCTCATTGTTCTTCTGCCCAGCTTCTGTGTCAACCTCTTTGTTGGTAGGCACGGGGAGAATGGAAATGCCTGATTCTCAGTGTTCATGAATCTAGGGTTTTCTTTCCTTTCACAAAAGGAGAAGCAGCATTTAATGAAGGGATATTGGTGATGTTCATCTCTGCACAGGACTACCCAGATTCACTGTAACTCAGATTCCCATCAGATGCAGAAATTAATTCTCTCAGCTGAGTTCCCCATAGTGTCTCGTGTCTAGCTCTTCAAAAATGTGGGAAAAAAAAAAGCAGAATTGGATGCTTTCTGCTTAGAAAGATGGGAATTCACAGCCAACCCACTCAAGAATTTTGTATTAGTAAGGGAGAAAAAAAGAAAAAACTCAACATGCCAGCTGTTGCAAAATGGCATGTGGAAAAATGAAACCTTAAGACATGTTTGTGAGATGCAACTGAGCTATCTGTAATTTGTATCACACACTGCCTGACATGGTGTCAAGGTTTTAAAGAGTCCTCTGAAAATTTAAGATGATGCTTTTCTGTTTTCCTAACTCTTTTCTCACCATGTTTCATAGCAGATCTGTTGCTTGACTTTAGCCATGGTATTTGCTCCCTTGTGTCTGCTTACATCTGTGTTGATGTTGCTTAACTAAAAAAGGTACCTTGCAGATGAGCATGTGCATATTTCTTCTCTGAATAATTGTTGTTTCCACCAGAGCAGTATATCCACCTTCCTCTGGAAACTGAAATGTTTCTACCTTCTGGAAACTGAACTGTCATTAGATTTAATCTTGTGGCACACAATCCACACCGTGGATTCTGGGAGGAAGGAAACAGCTGTAGGGTGGAAAGGGGAGGACAGTGATAAATAAAAATACTTATAAACTCACCTTCAGCCAGATGAGCACAAAGCAGAAAGCAAGCGTTCCTCTTTCAGAAAATAAATTATAGAATACTCTCTTTGTATGCGGTTGTTACATGTATCTGCCACATCAACTGGAATTAGCTGAATGGGAAGAGTTACATAAATTCTGTGTACTGTTTGCACAGCACCCCATTAGCCACTGGGGTGGAAAAGCTGTCAGGGGTGTGGGTGGAGGGTGGGGAGATGTGGTAAAGGAGAAAGAGAACTAGAAAAGTTATTTTTGATTAAAAAGTGTTCCTATCTGTTGTTGGAGGTTCCATTTCTAGCCTGTTGTTACTGAATTTTGTCGCTATCCCTCTCCTCGGTGGGACCCCTCTGTCCCACCCCCCGTGGTGCGAGCCTGCTCGTCTCAAGGCACAGGCGGCAGAGGGGGTCCTGGAGTGGATACAACACGGACTCAAAGTATCTAGACACAGGAGGCTCAAACTTGCTGGAATAATCCCGGGTTTATTGTCTGTGTTCCATCCGGGGCAAGAGAGAGAGCGAAATGCTCAGGGTCTTATCTCTTATACCAGGGGGCAGGGATGATTAGGGGATGCAGGGAGGTCACAGCCAATGGGAAGGGGGAAGGGAAAGAAGGTTCTCAGGTAGGAACTAACATTACACAACCCAGAGGTGAGTTTTACCCTTGGGAGGTACCAAGATTTTTAGATGCACTACAACAGAATTTCATGAATGTGAATGTGTGCTTTCACATGTTGCTGAGTGTCCTGTCTGTCAGCCCAAAGGAATTTGTTCCATCAAGGATGATGGGGCAGTCTCAGGGAGACTGAATAGGTCCATGCTAGTCTCTTCAGTAAGTAACAAGCTCAACCCAAGATATTTGGGACCTATCTCTGAAACTGCCAATAATGTAGTGCTTCACTAACTTGGCCGCATTATCAATGATAGTTCCATCCACTAAAGCATCTGATAATGTCTTCAGGGTGAACAAACACTTTCAGGTTTATTTCAACTAGCAGCACTACTGTATGCAGAAATGATTTCTGGGCTGTTTTCCTATTCCTAGCCATCTGTTACAATGGCATCCAGGCAGCTCAGAAATCCTTGGGTTTGTTTCATGGATGCGTGTATGCCAATGTAATACTAATAATACTAATAGGTTGACACAGGCAGGCTGTCAAAGTCCTTCAAGGGCCACTTCTGTTGAAAGTCTCAAAGAAAAGACTGCCAACCACCTGCCTTATTTCTCTGTAAGGCACTTTAGTACCATGGTGATGAATGCACAGAGAGAATCAAACACTGCTTTGTTATCAGATGAGAAAGCAGAATTCTTTAGAGAAAGGAAAATAAAAAGTTCCATACTATTAAAACACTTATAAAGTGCAAGAACATATTTTCATTGCACAGTCTGTGAAGCCCATTTACTATTATTCCTTGTTTTATTTGCCAGATTAACTTCTCAAAAATCTATAGTTGCATTAAAAAAAGCCCAGAACCTGTACCAAGACTCCTCTGCAAGAGCAGGATATCAAGGACAATGATCACAGGAAAAGCATTTAGTAATATATCAGTCAAAGAGTACTTTGTATGCACTGTGTCAGTGAAATAAAACCTCCTCTGGGGTAGGCTCTGGGTGCTGTTGAGCTGTGCACCTTAGGAACACATACCAGTGGAGAGAACCACCACTTGTGTTTCCATCCAAACCAGGAAGCCTGCACAGAGCCCTTTATTTGAAGAGAGTCAGCTCTCTTCACCTGGACATGAAAGACCATGGGTGGTCTGCACTGGTTGTTTGTTAATTGTAGGACAGATAAAGGTGCTCTCTTCACTCTCCTGCACACCTCTGGTCTGGCCAGGAGTTTTAGAAATTTTTCCAGGAAGATCAGTGTCCTAGTGGAAGGAAAGCACTATTGTCACTGATGAGATTTGGCTTCCAGCTCATATTAGTGTCCTCTTGCACCAAATATAATCCATTGGTGAAGGGGACCTTCAAGAACTGGAAGAAGGTGGTGGTAGTTGGTTTCTGACTGAAAACAAGCATCTGGGTTTGTGGTGACTGAGAGGGCAGCATGGACACTTGCTTTCCTGGCACCAAGGCCCAGAAAGTTCGGTGCCTAGGGAGAGTACTTAAGGGTACAAGAATGAGATCCCAGGTGTGCAGGAATGCTGGCACCAAATGGTAGGGAAGTGTAGGATGTACACCTAGGATACGGTCTGCTGTTAAGAATGAGACTGTAGTCCAAGACCTCTACCCTGGCTTTTTCAGAATACTTCTAGTTTCTTGTGAGAAACCATAGGGGCAAGTAGAGGTCCTGAATGCCAGTAGGTGGATTAGTATTTGGGTAGAAAGGAGGGATTCATGCCTGTTAAGACCAGGAGACAGGAATAATCTGCAAAGCATGGATACACTATACCAATACTTAAAAATGGTAATGCTCAAATAAGAGAAAGAATGGCCATAAAGCAATTTGGGTCAACTGCATACAGAAAATTAAGAGGGCAAAATAAGAACTAGAGGAGCACTTTGGACTGGATGCTTATGCTGACAGCAAGAATGTTATATAAATACTCACAGGCAGAAAACAGTAGGAATTGTGAGGTGGCCAAGGTGTAGAAAGGACATTAAGAAATAAAAAAGTCATGCCAGAGAAGCCCAATTACATCTTTTCTTTTTGCTGATGAAGATGATGGGGAAACATCTGCTCCCAATCCAGTGGAAATGTGGCTGTGCAACATATCCCATAGCTTTGCCAGAAATGCTGCAACACCACAGCAGCATGTACACAGTGCTGTCTGCCATGGTTGGTCCCATCCCAAAGTACACCCCAGAGGAGGTTCTGGGAACCACCTGGGAACCAGACTTATGACCCTCTCTCCCAGCCCTGATAAGAAGGACTCTGCTGTATAAAATAGATCCTCAGAGCACGGGATGAACACAACCAGCTGGGAAAGAACCAGCAAAGCTTTCATAATGGAAAACCTCCAGTCCAGCCTTCTGGACATCTGTGGGGATGTCAATAAGCACATGAATACAGGAGATCCAGTCAGCCTCATTCACCTGGGTTTTCAAAAATTGTTTTATAACGTTCCATGTGGATGGTACTCAAGGGTGACCTGAAGAAAAGCTCCTTCTTTGGATTTAAAGGATAGAAAGTAGATTGTTGACTCAATGGTGACTCCTTAGGATGTGTACTGCTGAAGGGCTCACCCAAGAACCAGTCCTGAGATCAGTAGTTTTCAATGTCTTCATCAATTCCCTGTAAAAGGAACACTGAAATTTCTACAATGGTGGAAGTAGTTGTAATCTTTCTAGCAGCAAAATTCCTACCTGATGACAAGGAACTTGCAAAAATGTGTGTCTGTGTGGTGGAAGTGGGGATAGATGAGCTTCAGGATCAGAAAATGTTATGCATTTTGGAGGGAAAAATAATCTGCTTCCACATGTACATGATGCTGAACTTAGAACCTGCAGTTATAGCTCAAGAGGGGTTTTGGAATTACCACTGACAGCTCACTGAAACTGTTTTTCACTGACTGCTGCACATTAAGTCAACAAAATGTGGGGAATTGTCATGAAAGAACAAGACTTCTGGCCCTAAAAAGACTTTGCACAACCACAATAATCTTAAGTACAGTCTACTGTCCACTGCATCTAAAGAAAGGGAGTAAAGCTGGAGAAGGTGTAGTAAAAAGTCAAGTGAATAAATACCTGCTTTTGTAAGAAGCCATTTACAGAGGCTGGACCTTCAGCTTGGAGATGTGGAGGTTATTCTGAGGACCTCTGGAACCCACTACAAGCAGCTTTTGGAGGCACACTGGATCAGTAGGCGCAAGGACAAACTCATTGACCATGGACAGATGATAAAGGAAATAAGCAGGAATGCATCTTCAGTGCTGCTATTAAAAGAAGCATGACTGCTGAGGATACATGAGGAGGGATAATTGAAAATTGCCAGGTTCACAGACTCCTGATAGTGTCACCTTTTGCCTTTGCTGGCACTATAGGCCATTTGCTCAAGTCGATTTTCCACAGCATTGTGGCTGCTACTGGAAACAGGATATTGAACTAAATGCCTTTTCATAGGACCTGGTACAAATATTCTCATGTTCCTACAGAACTGGAAAATCAAGAAAAAACATGTAAAAGCCCTTGTCCAGGTAAGACAGATCTGAACAAATCCAATTGTTTCTTACTGAGGACTCCTGTCGTGGCAGAGGATCCATGACCTTGAGACAGGGCCAGCTGGGGACAATGTGGTGAAATAACAGAAGGACGATTTAGTGACTCTAAAAGTAATACTTCAATAGTGAAAACAACAAACACATAACCCAAACAGCAACAGAAGGTGCCTCAAAAAGGCAAGGGTCAGAGTGATACAGTAACTTAGATAAACTAAGGTAGGGGTGGAGTCTGAGGGTAAGGGTCCAATAGGGAAGGATGATTAGGAATATGTAAAACATTGCACCAAACACAAACCAATAACAATAGGGGAAACAAAGAACGTTCTGGTAACATTTGCATAAAACTAAACAGGGGGCAATGTGGGTAATGCCTTACTCTCCACAACTATGGGTTTTTCCCACAGCCTTCTGTCAGGGTTTTTGTCAGCCCAAACAGACTCCGAGAAAGAAATGCTGTGTTTTTCTGCTGTAAGATGGGGAGATGAAGAAAAACTCAGCAGAGGAGAATGTGCAATGTTTGTTCGTGAGACACTAATTCTACAGCCAACCTCATTGATCAAAGCCAGGTTGGAGGCCAGACTCAAAAAACAGTGCAGTGGACAAAAACATTTGCCCCAGATTTATGAAGGAGCCTGCAAAGAGTCAAACTCAACTCGACCACAGTCAGACAAGGTAGGATGTAATACCTGAATCCTCTGCCTAAAGCCATTATTATTCAGCTGCCTCTAATACAGACTTTGGACACTGAAGTAAGCTGCTGAGGAAGGAAAGGAGGAAGCAGACTCAGAGGTCTGGTCTGCATTAAAAACTGTGAACCAAACTACTGTCTTTGCTTTAGTGAGCAGGAGTCTAAAACAGGACACAGCAGCAAGCAACACAGGTGCTGTAGTCTAGCACAAGCAGGTAGCCATAGAAAACTAGCCTTTGAAACCTCCAAAATATTGTCCTTGGAGATGTGACCTGCTTATAGGATACAGCCTAAACTATTGGGCTGGAGGAAGGGAAATATGTGCTGAGCAGCTACAGGGGAACTCACTTTCTTGAAAACAAGAAAAGTTAATGAAATACACTTAAGAAGCTGAAGTCAAAGGCAAACAGAGTCTAGTGATGCTCAAGGCTTGTGAGACACTAGGGAAGGAAGGCTAGTGAGAATCTGGCAATGCTAATTTGGGAGTAGGATAAGGAAAAATGAGTCAAAGTCATATACAAAGACTGCATGTTGCTTATGCAAACAACTGCTCAGCGTTTTTGTGATACCCACGGAGCGGTGCTGCCAGAGTTTAAAACCTTGAGACTTTTAAAAGGTTTTCCATTAATTTTGTTCTCTCTTTCAATGTCTTGTGGAGTCTGTCCTTACCTTAGAGATTATGCCATTTATTATGCCATTTCCAGTTATAAACTATAGGACTGAGGAGGAAAGATGGCAAAAGTGATGCAGTCTGTTGTTAGAGCTTTGGGGGGGCATGGGGATAGGGAAAGAAGAGAGTGGGGGCTGTTCCTTAGCTGCTCCTTGAAGCTGAAAATTCATGGACTGTTTCAGCTCCAGGAAAACATTAGTATCCTCACAGAATCATAGTACCATGTGCTCAAGGATCATCTGGTCCAAACTTTCTTGGCAAAAGCACAGTCTAGACAAGACAGCCCAGCACCCAGCTGGATCTAAAAGTGTCCAATGCTGGGGAATCCACTGCTTTCCTGGGGGGATTATTCCAGTGGCTGATTATTCTCATGAAAAATGTTTGTGTCCAATTGGAATCTCCCCAGGAGTGACTTGTCCCCATTATCTTCTGTGTTTTCCATATCACTACTTGTCTTTATCTTCTTTGTAGCCACCCTGTAACTACTAGAACATGGTGATAAAGTTTCCCCTGAGCCTTCTTTCCTCAAGGCTGAACAAACCTAACTGTCAGCCTTTTCTTGCATGTCACATGTATTCCTTCTCTGGACCTTCTCCATCCTGCCCACATCTTATTGAATAGTGAGGACCAAAACCAAAAATATTCCAAGTGTGACCTGACAAGCACTGAGTAGAGTAGGACAATGACGTCTTTATCTCTGCTGGTGGTGTCCTTCTTGATGATCCCATGGGCTTGCTTTGCTCCCCTGCTCACTCATGCTGAACTTGTTCAGCAGGACCCCCCAGGTCCATTTCCACTGAGCTGCTCCCTAGCCAGGTAGATCCCAGCCTGTGCTGCACTCTTGGATTATGTTCTCCCAGGTGTAATATTTTATTCTTGTCCTTGTTGAATTTCATAAAGTTCTTTTCAGGTCACTCTTTCAGCCTATCCAGGTGTTCCTGCAGTGTGACTCTCTAGAAGTGTCCACTTCCTCTCTCAGCTTGATTCCGTTGTCAGACTTCATCAGAATACACTTGATCACATCTTCCAGATCACCTTTGAAGATATTGAACACTGTTGGGCCCTATATTCATCTCTGGGGACCCCATGTGTGAGAGGCTTTTCTTTCTGAAAAGAAGCTCTTTCCCACCCCCCTCTGTGTGCAGCCCACCAGTTGGTTCCCCACCCACCACATGGCCCACCACAGGAGGTGGCTGTGGGAAACTGTACTGAAAAACCTTGGAAAAATCCAGGTGGACAATGTCCACCACTCTTCCCACATCAACAGAAGAGGTTACTTGGGTAACCTGCAAGTCCAGCACTGCAGTTATGTGTGCAGACAGATTAGTCCACTAAGACGAGACCATGAAGCTTTTCCCACTAAAAATAAGAACAATCAAAACTTGAATTTTGGATGCATCATTCAAGCTGCAATACCAAAGCACTTTCAAGTAGACTGTAGTAAGAAAATTATCTTTGGGGAAGCAGGGAGTGAGGGACGGATAATGAAAGCTCTTGCTTCTCTGCAGAGAAAACAAAACAAAACAATTCAAATGCACCCTAGAAGTCCTTACTGGAGGAAGCCTAGGAGGGTTGGGTTTGACACCTTTTGCTGTAGGGGAAAGCTTGATATTCAATACATCAGGGACTGAGATAAGACTCATAATTCCTATGACAATCTTCTTCTGTAGCACTGGAACCTCATCTGTTCTTCATGGCTCTTTTTTTCAGTGTCCTGTAAAAGGAAAGAAGTTAATCCAACTATGCATGAAAATATTTTAAAGGGTTCTTGCAACTTTCTCCTAATTTAAACAATATTATTTGGAGGGTGGAGAATGCGCTACAGAGCTGCCATTACCGGTACACACCTTGATCCCAGTGCTACCAAAACAGGGAACTGCATTAGGTGCACCTTTGGTCTCTGCAATATCAACGCTTATTAGTCTCTACAGTGATGTGAAGAAGATGAAAGCAATGTTTTGTAGTCTCTCTTTTGAAAGGATTGAATCTCTTCCAGTACTGCAGTGATGTTTTTCAAAACATACAAAGTTCAACAGGATAAATTAGTAAATTAAGACAAGAGCATGGAGTTCTTCCCATTAAAAAGGAAAACAATCAAAATCTGAAGTTTGGACTCATCATTTGAGATGCATTACCAATGCACTTT
This sequence comes from Poecile atricapillus, assembly GCF_030490865.1. Lineage (NCBI taxonomy): Eukaryota > Metazoa > Chordata > Aves > Passeriformes > Paridae > Poecile > Poecile atricapillus. The sequence goes on along the minus strand of NC_081250.1, from coordinate 77,897,350 downwards.
AAAATAGACTATAGCAAGAAAAATAATACTCCTCTCCCTTGCTGTGACATGCCTCCAATTGCATATTAAGCTAGTGAACTTGTAAAATCAGACTGTACACATAAATACACATCACATGTAATTCACTATGTGAGGCGGATTCTTCTGATTAATTTAGCCCCATTGATCAATGACCATCTCTCTTGCCACTCTTCATCATCTGTTCCTTTCCCTGGGATGTTTACCTGCCAAAGCAGCCATCAGTAAGCAAAATACTGCTGAAGTTCTGCAAAGTGTCTTGGGCTTTTGTTCTTGACTTCAGCCCAGACCACAGAGGAAACTTTTCAGTGGAGTTGAGGGGACTTGGTGTAGATCCTAAGGACAACCAAGTCCTATGGTGAATGGAGTAGTTTCTCCAGTACTTCTTGGTTTCTGCTCCCCAAAAAAGTCCCCATACTGTCCTACATCTCTAGAAATGATGCAGAGGAAAAGTAGTAGAGGAAAAATCTCTACAGCTGAGTATGGAGCCTTCTTATCTGCCTGGAAGGCACTGTCAACAGTCGCAAGTGCTGTACAAATGAAATGGCACTGGCAAAAATGAACACCTGAGCATTCATTCCACAATATTCTGCCTGTTCTGATGAGGTATTTAGCACAATTTCCATTCACAAATAATTAATGGTTATCAGCTGGATCACTATTTATGTTCTGCATACTGCTTCTCCATTCAGTCATTAATTTCTTTAAGGTTGTAACCAATCTAATAATATGCAAAAGAAGATTTGGATTAACAGGGCTATCTTCTCAATACAGACCATTCTAAGGTTCATGTTACCTTACAGAATGTGGCTCCAAGTGAGATGAAAAGTTGTAGGTCATGGATACTGTAAATAGAGCTCTGTATGCTGATGAATTGGGCTCCTGCCATTAAGAGCCAAATAAAACACAGGCCTAGGTAAAGCAGCATATGCTGTACTACTCAGCTATCTACATCTCACACAGTGACACTATGGACTCCTATTTAATCAGAGAGGATGACTGTTAAAGGAGATAAAAAAGTGAAAAGGGAAGCTGTGAGCTGGCATCAAATTTAGAAGCTGTTGCATTTCAGCTGGAAAGCTGGAAAGGTGTGCTAGACAGCAGCTGCCATTTCCTTTAAGATTACACAGAGCTTATGACTATTGAATTCGAACCACAAGGTCCAGTTTGTTATTTCTCTGACCCTGCATGCACCTCTGCTTGGAATGCAAAGGCTAACCCTTGTTTTCTCTTGGCTGAAAATCCTGAGGGCTTGCCACTGGGCTGGAGCTGAAGTGTGGCTGTGATGGGCCACAGGAGCAGAAGTGGAGCGGGGCAGATGGAGACACAGTGCTTGAAAGCAGGAGAGTGCGGAGGCAGCAGCAGGGAGAGAGGTTCATGGCTGTGGAGGGTCCCACAGAGCAGGTGCCAGAGGCAACACATGAGCCACCTAAGGCATGTTCTTCCAGGTCCCTGCAGGAAGACTCCACGCTTCCCACCCATATGGTGCCTGAGCTAACATTAGAAGCATTCAGCTTGAGTGAAGTACCAGCTCAGGGAAAGGCAACAAGGCTTCTTCTAACAAATGCCCCCACATGCCATCTGCCCAGTTCATCACCCAAGCAAGGAAAAGCTGGAAGAAGTTCCAGGGCAAATAGCCTTGTGAAAGAAGAGGGAACAGATGTTCAGAAGCAGAGGGCAGACTGTGTCTTCAGAAGTCCTGCCAGCATTGCTTTCCATGGTGTCCATGTTTTCTGAAACACCCATAGTGACACTCTTTATCAAAGATTGGTTTTCTGGTATAATAATTTGGTCTGCAAGTAAAGCTACAACAGGCAGTGCGAACGGACAGAAATCTTAGCTGTGTCTCTCTGCTAGGCAGAAATGCAGTTACCTTGGATGAATAAAGGTGAAGTGGTCTTTACTGCAGTGCACAGACTTGTTATTTTCCAGCTGTGATTGTTTCTTTGCATCTTTTTTCCCATTCTCTCTCTTTTTTTTTTTTTTTAACCTGCTTACGTCAGGGCTCTGAGGGGAAAATTTCCTTCTCAAAACTTTTGCTCATGACTCTGTGCTGTCTCCAAGCACAGCTTCAGGGAAGTCAGTTTTGTTCTTTTCTCCTTTCAGCACAAAGAACTGAGACCAAACAGATTATTAGGCCACAGCCTCCACTGGACTCTCAGTGCACATGCCAGGTGGGAAGCAGAGGTGGGATCTCCTATGAAAGCCCCTTAACTCCACAGGATGCATCGGGTTTTCCCCAGGGTTGCAGGAGACAGCATTTCCCCTCTAAGGCAGACACTGCATTGTAACAAGCTGTGATAAAAGCTGGATTGTGGTGAAAGCTGTCAAGGTACAGCACAGGAATTCTTGTACTCCTGGTAGCTGGAGTGAGTTGCTTCCAGTCAGCTGGCTGAGGTTCACATTGTGTTGGTTTCCTTCTGGAGGCAACTTATTCCTGCATCAGAAATGGTTTTGCTTTTTAATGGATGGACTACAGCAACTGTATCACAAAAAGTAATGGCCTGCCTTGTCCTCTTGTGGCTAGTGTGAGCCATATTTGACTCCAAGGCAATTTGTGTGTTTGCTATGAGATATGGACAACAGTTTGCATTTCCAATCAGACTGGTGTACTACCTTTGAAGTTCTACATCTCTGGTCAAGACTGTAACTAAGACTATAATCTCCTGGTGTAAGATAGCAAGCTGTGTCACCAAAGACAGAAAAAACCACATCCAATGGTTTGTCCTGTTTGAAGCCATTCTGAATGTGCTGGGTCCTTGCAAAGATGAGTTTCTTCCACAAGTGACTGGATAAGAGACATTACTGGCAGGAAGCTTAGAGATCACTGTCCAGGGGGCTGATCTGATGACTGAATCAGCAGCATTTCTCTGTACTTTTGTCTAAAATTCAGAACATGCAGACATCAGCCAGAAGACGAAAGCAATCAGGTTAGCATATCCCACATTAGCCAAAGAAACTGAACAACTAAAATCAAGTTTGTAAATAACACAAATGATGTTATGCCAAAACATCAGCTGGAATCAGAGCCCTTATGAAAAGCTAAGTTTTGCAGGAGAACATCCCCAATGTTGTATGGCTCTTCATGCTGTAAAAGCGACCTTGGTGTCTACTGCAAGATCTCCTTTTCCTTCTGTCTGGATACATTTACCTCTTTCTTGCTGTAACCTTGATCTCTACTTGTACTCCAGAAAGGGCACATCAGAGAGGAAGATGAACAGATGTGTGGGAATGCTGAGGCTTTTTGCAATATCATCACCTTGGCTAAGGAAGATGGCCTTTCAAAACCTGCTGGGTACTCATTCATAAATTGATGCTATTGCATTAATGAAGTAATTCCAGTTTAGCCTACAAGGGCTCCAAAAAACATTAATTGTAGCACAGTACAGAGAAAAAAAGCAAAAGCCCTGTGTACATCACTAAAAGAAAAAGACAAGCAAAAAGGTTAAAATGGAACTAACTCAAATAAACTACCTCTAACTGAGAACTAGTCACCAATTCTGTATCTGGAAAATGCTGAAGCTATATTTCATATTTTTCTGAAACATTTGGTTAGTTTGTAAGAACAGCTCACCTACTACTTCAATGAACTTTTAAAATATTAAGTAACTACTCTGTAAATAGTATCCTCTAAAAGTCCATTGAGATTCCTTTATTGCAGGCTGCAAACTTTTACACATTCAGTATGCAGAGGTCTTGGACTGCATGAAACCTTTTCCCCTTATCATACTACTTTATTCTTTTCCTCCAAACCCTTTAAGCTGTGCTGCAAATTTCATTTTTTGCTCTGATAACCTTGAGAGGTGCTGTTAGGTGACTAATGAATTAAAACAGAGAAGATCGAGGTGTGTATATTCAGAATTCTCAAGAGTTTCCCTCTGAGATAATATCTAACAGGAATGCATGCCTTGGTCACACAAGAGGACCCCACAAGCATTTAAGATATAACTGGTACACAGTAAAACCCTGAGAAGCAAAGATTTATTAAAGGTGCAAGGTCTTAGCAGGAATGGAATGCTAAGGAGGGAAGAAAGCCCATAAACTGCTCTCATAATGTTTTTACACAAAAGCACTGAGAGGGATCTGATTAAGTACATCAAGGCAACCAGTTATGAAATAATTTTTTTTTTTTTTTTACGTTTGAAAGGCCTATGATAAAAGTACTCATAAGAGCTACTGACCATGTGGGAAGGTGGGGCAGTTTACCTGGATGTTCCTGACACACGACTTAATGCGTTTGTATCACCTTCAGTCCTAGGCATGGCTACTTCTTGTACTTGCCACTGGACATCAAGCCATCCCCTAGCCAGTCAGAAGGGGATTATTTCCCCACAATCAGTGAGCCAGTAAAATCCTATACAGAATAATAGAGGATTTATTTATTCTCTCTCTTGACTGATTTGCAGTTAATATCTGCTGATGTCACAGATAGGCACGTAAATGGGCTTGGAAGTTCAGGAGCCTTCGTGCTGGAATGCCTCAGGTGAGCATGGGAGCTGTGATCTGCTCCTGCTGACACAAACTGCATGAAGAAAAAAATGTAAAAAGTTATTTTTCTATTAGAGTTCCTGTGGCTATTTTCTAGAGTTACCAGGCTTCTTTTGCTTTACTCAGAGCTCAAATTCTTAATTGAGGGCTGGTGTCAAGGAAAAAAGCATGGATTTGGGGCTACTCTCCTGAGTCCTGTGAGCTCCTAGCCAGCTTGAGATGACCCAGGAAGAACAACAACAGCAAAACAAGGACACAGTGCAAGGGTATCTAACCATGGAAAGAACAGGTGGATTTCCAAGTGATTCCGTGCTTCATGACCTTCTGAGTCTGGGTGATCTCGCTGTTGGGACATGATAAACGTTCAAGGAGGGCTGACTGCAGTTTCTGGCACTGATTCCTGACCCTGAGTAACTTCGGAATGCACGTACAACTTTGGCTGTAATCCTGCCCAAAGTACCCCAGCTATTCTTAATGGCTGTGCTGGGATCACTTCTTGGAGTCATGCCACAGTACAGAAAAAAACAGATGATTCATGGGGCTGAAAGACCAAGTCATTTAAAATAAAACTTCAAAGGCATCTGGCTGATTTCTATATTTAGCTGCCTAGTAACAAGAATTTGAACAGCTGGTCTATTAATTAAGAAGAGGGCACCCTCCTGCAAGCACTCAAACCTTCAAGTCAGTTCTGGTCAGCTATCTGAAAAATATCTGCCCTCAAGAGAGGACTCTGCTTCAGATTGCAACTCAAGACAAGTGCCCAGACCTGGGGCAAGGCAAGATGTTGCATTAGATCCTGCTGATTAATTCCTGATAGCTCCCTGTTAGAGAATGGTGTGGGCACAGCAGAGCCACCTAATCCTCTCTGTGCTCTGTAAATGGCTATGGGATTGCACCATGATTGTATTGCTCCTCCCCTCCTCTATAAAAGGCCATTTTTCTGTCAGGAACTGTGTTGCAGGAGAAACCATGATGGCTTTAGGTGGCAGAGTCAAGGACAAACCTAAGCACAATGTGCTCTCTCATGCAGCTATGTCAGGCATGGCTGAGCTCAGCAGACACAGGAGGAAACAAAAACAGACTCTACGATGAATTATGGGGCTTCTACCAACACCTGTTGGCAAAACTCTCAGATATCCAAGGGTGATGGACACAGCTCCACACCTCACAGTTCACTCTTCCCTTCTCTGTGGGACAATGAACTTTCCACTGGCAGGGAAGCAGAGGCAACTGCCACATCCTGTACTGAAGATGAAGAAAGACAATGCCATGTACCAGTCATTTACTTGGATGTGGTATCAATGTAACACATTATTAGAGTAGAAGTAACAGTCTGAGTTTATTGTTGGCCTATAGCCATTTTAAGATACTATCAGTTGGTAATGCTTAGCAGTTAGTGGGAAAAACCCTTAAAACAATTTGTGATTTTGAAATGCCATATTTTGAAAGCCTGCACAGTACAGTTTAGTTAAAATATGGCAAATTGAATGGCAGGATCTACTGAAACACCATGATTGCAAGGAATTAAGTAAACTAGGTATGACTGCGCCTATGAAAGATGTTGGAAAATATCTGGATTTTGGAACACTTCAGTGAACATTTTATCAAGATTTTCAGTGCATATATCGTGAGCAAACACACAGCTGCCCTACCTGTTAAGGCATTAGTGTTAGTGCAGCAGAACAGTGAAAGACCAAATGCAGATCTTGCTTAGGAAAGCCAGGCTGCTTTCATGCCTGTAAAGTGCAGAAATTTAAGGGTGGAAAGCTGCCCAAGCCAGAAAAAGAGAAGCCAACATATATGAAGATGACTGTATAAACCTTGAAAACCATTAACAGGCATTGGCAGGGGTAGGAAATGTGAAATTGTTTTTGCATGGGGGTATTTGGTCGAGATGGAGCACTGCAAGGCAAATTGGCCCTGAGGTTTACAAGCATGCCCTCTTTTTTAGCTTAAAAGAATCACAAATAACAGAGGAAGCTGAGGCATGGACAGCACACTCATGCTTCAGCTGGTGTTGAGGGCTGCACCTCCATATGCTGCAGAGCCTGAAGTGAGTGTGCTGCAGAGGCCAAAAGCTCTGGAGCACTGTAGCCCATGCTTTGCAGGGAGTATGCCTGGGAAGACTCCTTCCACCCCAGCCTGCTGGAAAATGTCATCCAAGCTGAGTAACAGGTTATCCTGCTGCACTGCTCTTACACATCTGAAGTCCTTGGTTTACTCATTTGTTGCAGAAATGCAACTTCTGTTGGTCTTTTTACTGAGCTACTCAGTTTTGTAAGCTTGTCACTGGGTCTTCCTGGCATGCTTTAAAGTTCTCATTGAGCTGGCAGAATAAACAAAGAAGTGTTCCAAGGAGAAGTGTATCTTGCTACAAATTTCATTTTTGTAAAGCATCAGGTTATTCTTTGTGGCCTCTAGAGCTCATACAAAATGTAAAGATTTTCCTTTTCCCCTTCTGTAATCAATAGCATTTGCTGCTGCTAAGTCTGTTATTCAGGTTATTGATTGCCAGTCATTCCTACCCTGACCTGTCCCCTGAAGGATCTTCAGGAAAGGAATATTAAGATGTGAGGTTATCTGATGTGAACATGGAGTTCTTCTGAGTCCTGGTACACATTCCCTTTTGCCTATTAACATGATGCAGGAGGAGCAAGCCTTTTACTTCCACATGAAAGGTTATGGAATTTATCACTGTAAATTGCTGGCAAATAGGAAGTTGAATACAGAAATACAGTAAAGTAAAAAAAAAGATTCCAAGACAAGAAGTATAAGGAATGACAGAAAATGTGTCACAATGTTAGATGGCGCTTTTCTTTGCATCAGAGAACTGCATGAAGATGTACGTGCTTGGTAATGTCATTATTTAAAAAAACCTGCTTATGGATCGCTTCGTGCTTTTGGTAAGAGTCATGTAACTTTACACTGGGAAGTACTTTCAGAGTGATTCCAATTCCCTTCCTGGCCCAGCTAGGATTTATCACTCTGCCTTTTAGTCTGGTACACTAGACGTGCAGAAATCCTTAACACAAAACCAGTTACAGGTGTTCTGTCACCACTTCTGTGGTTCCTGAAGTGCCTGGTTGCTGTATCTTACACAGTTTGGGATGCAGTGGGAGACAACAAAAATTTCCTTTGGGTCAGAAGTGCCTTTAGATGGTCATTTTAAATATCCAGGCTGTGCCAGCTGCTGACGATTTGATGATAGTCTGGTGACTGCTATTCTGCAACTGCAGCATGCTAGACTGTTGGATTAAAGCAATTTAACATTAAGACTCAAGGAGTTTAAGATGCATTTTTACTTTTCAGTCAGATGTGTCCTAAAGCTTATTTATAACCTTCCATCCATGATAGCATAAGCCCACTCAAGTCCCTGCAGTGTAGTGTCCCACCAGCAGCACTGAGCTGATAGCGTGGAGGAAGATACCCAAAGCCCTGAGCAGATGAAGCCCATTAGAACAGGATGCCTCAGTTTTAATATATCAAAAGAAACTCTTAAGAGCTGCAGTGGAGAATCTCCCTGAGATGTCCCTCCAGTATCAGCTGTTAGCTGGGCAACAGTCCAACATCTTTAGTGTCAGGCCCTTTGCTTTGATGAAACCAATCAGGGTCAATAGTGGACTCTTAAAGGGGCTGCTTACTTTAAATACTTGTTGACTTGCAGCTTCAGCATAATTAGCTGTTGTTTTACATTTCTGAGTCTCCTGTGTCTCTGCCACACTACATCCATATGCTTCTCTCTCATTCCTAGCCCCTTCCTTCCAGATGACAGGTACATGCTTTTCCCTCTAGAAGCATTTGGTGGTTTTTAGGTAACTAAAGCATACACAGCAGAGGAACTACTTCTGAAAGGAGATGTCAGATGTACAGATGTGCTCCACCTGCTTCACCAGTTCTTTCATTCTGCTCCTTCATTTTGCAGTGTCTGGTACAGCACAGGGATCACTTCAATACCCAGCTGTTAATGGATGGACAGGCAGGCAGAACCCCAACCTTGTTCAAAATGAGGCACCTTTTCTAAGCTTCATACCAAGCTTTCCTACAATGAATGCACCACTTGAGAATGGATGATCTGCTATAGGAATAGCATGCCCACTGAATTACTCATACAAGGAAAATCTTGCTCCAGAGTACCCACTGTACCCAGAAACAGCCTAGAATCTACGCACTGTAAGAGTCAGAAAACACAAGGTTAGAGCAGAGAAGCACAAGTGCAAGGCTGGATCACAGCTGGAAACACAGGTTCCTGATTGGAACAAATGTAATTTGGAATTCTCTTAGGAAACAAAAAATTGCCCTCAGCTATCCTTTGTACAGGTAGGTAAAAGACTAAACACTGAGAAGTGTATTTAACAAAAGTACTCTCAAATACTTTGACATAGCTGGAATTACCTACGAGCTGTGCAGACTGTAGCACTATTGCTGAACTCTGCTGACAATCCCCATATATTTGGGGATCCAGCCATCCTGTACCAGCAATGCTCTCCCAGGACTTACAAAAAGATATTAATAGCAATTCATCACACAGAAGCCTGGTGCTAATCTTGAGTCATGGTAGTGGTGAGGTTTGCAGTCTTACCCTACCTCTGTTTTGCATGAAGGCACTCTTACTAGGCTTTATTTTCATAGTAAACGCAATTCTGGGAAAAAGCTTTCCTACGCCCTCTGCTGGTTTTCCGAGGCAGCCATTTTCACCTGACTATTACAGCTCTTCCTGTAAAATACCACTAGGCTCCCATACCTCTCTTCTATTTTCTTCTGACTAAACTGCAGCAAGATGTATAAGACAGAATCATAGGTGCAAATTATACCAATTACTTCCTTCTGCTTCCCTGTGACCTGCAAAATGACTACCAATTTTCATGTTTACTTACCAGCATTTTTTCTGAACTGACTGTTCAGGGAATCCAGGCAATCCCCATCTCTTCATAAACAGCAAGCTTCTTTGAGCTAGTTTGCACAAAGAACAGGAGTTGCCTTTGGTTCTATTTCATGTTGAGGAGAGTGGCAAACTCCCCACACCTTCAGCCTGAACCTTATGACGGCAAAGTAATTTGTCAGCGGATCATTTATCTCCTTGTATTTCTACCTTCACTGCCAAGACTCCTTAAACACTTAACCACTAAGATTTAAGCAATTGTACTAGGTTATTCCCAAGATTCTTCCAAAATAATTCTTTAGTCCTTAATGCAAGTTTTGAATATTCCATGAGTGTTTTCCAAAAGCTCAAGACTGCATACTGCTCTGATTCTCACTGGTGACTTATTCTGGTTTTCAAAGCCAGTTCTGCAGGTTTCAATATTCAGGTTAGCAAGAGTTAACTACGCTATTTCTGTATTTTTGTGGCATTTCATTTTGCCCTATGTGTAAAGACAGTCTAACTTACCCATAAATATAAGATGCTTTGATAGTAATTCTCCAAAGAAAACAACATGAGCAGTTCCCAATGGCCAGATGGTGGGACTTGACAAATACAAGCAGGGTATACCCTCAGTGCTAGAAATCCATACCATAATCACAGGCTGGGCCAGGTCATGACTGTAATAAGGGATATGGTGTCTGAAGATTCACATAGCTTGAGTCACATAGCTGAGACCAGGTGTCTTACCTCTAATACTGAGAATGAATAACCCACATGAACCTCCTACAGTAAATTCAAATGTGCACCAGATCCAGCTAGGGATATACAATGGCAGTAACTCTACCCTGTCAGGGAGAAGGAGGTACTCATTAATCAATCCAACTTTAGTTTAGATGTGAACACAGCCTTTCTTGAAAATTCTCTCTGCTTCACTTTTCCCTTCACTCAAATCACCTTTTTAAAATGTATTAGCCTGTTTACCTACTAAATGCTCTGCCAAATCTGTAGCCTCCATTACTGCTCAAACTCTGTTCTCAGAAAATGCAGGAACAGCAAAAAAACTTCCAAGGCAGTAGAACCATCACTAAAGAAACAAAAAGCCACTAATGAGCAAAACAGCACAAATCCACAAAACAAAACCCCTCACATGGCGTGCACCTCCACTATGAAATGATCACTTTCCTAAGAGTCCCATAAATACACTGCTCTCTCAGAAGCGCTGACGTGACAGTAATGCTCCTTCTTCTGAACTTAATTCTTTGGGAGATTAGAGAACAACTTTCAGTCAAAATACAATGTTAACAGACAAAGTCTCTCACTACTATTCTCAGTGATACAACCTACACACACCACTCAGAATCCAGAGCAACCCTAAATGCAGAAGTGAAACCTGGCTGTAGCAAGCTGCCTTCCCAATGAACTGACAGGCAAGGAAACAGCCACGTTTCTGTGGCACATGCTCGGTATCCAGCACACTACAATTCAGGGCGTCAGGAGCCCATGTCTCTGGAGTTGCCTGCCTCCTCACAGGAAGGTCAGAACTGGCAAAGTCACTTGGAAATGTCTGACATCTACACCAGCAGGACCAACACAGCACTGCTGCCACAGCTCTTTAACATGCAGGTTTTCTCTGCACCAGCCTCAGTTTTCTCTGCAACAGTTCACCTGCTTAAGTGGGAGAGCCTGACTGTTCCAGCCAATACATGTCTTGGGTCATGGCATGATAATAACCAAACACCAGTACTGAGTGGGAACAACAAACACTGTGATCCACAGTATCTTCAGAGTTTTAAGCAGGAAATGCAAAATTTTGCTTTGCAATCATCTAAATGGATAATTTTGAGCAGTTTTCAGGAAATAAAAATTCATTACATTCAATGTAGAACAACTACACTGCAGATTATTAATCCAGCCCTGAGCTGGAGCATTAGGCAAGTACAGTCAGCTTCTGAGGACAGTATTAATCCTGGAGTTATGTTTTCCATCAGTGCATTTCTTCTAACAATTATTACTCTGCCTTCCATGAAACTTTGTTCTCAAATTTTCACCTCAATAGTGCCACCTAGAACTCAAAAACACACAGCTAATATGCCTAGCACCACAACAGAAAGCATTTAATACACTCCATCTGAAGCATTTAGATCTAGTATCTCCTCTTGGCTTCAAATAGTTAGCAGAATTGGAAACTTAGGATATTCAGACAAATGACAGTGTCAACTGCCCCCCAGAAATGGGCTGCACAAAGACAGGCAGCAAGACTATGCATGTACCTTCAGTCATGACTACTCTGCCACATGTTCCACTGAAGATAATTTATTTTTAAATTAGACCCACCATTATTTCAGAAGAGGTAAGTGTAGGAGAAGGGATTACAGGTGACCTTGCCCCTGGTAAGTAACAGCTGTGTTAATTACCCAATACAGCCTCACCCCTGATGAGTCACAGCTATGTCCAATAAAGATAAAAGGGGTGGGTTGGCTAGTCAGGGGTGGATGGGGAGACGTAGAGGAAGAGGCACAATTCTGAAGGAACAATCCAGGAGGGCAGTGCAGAACAGGAGAGAGAATCACTGCTATGAGGTCAGTCTGGTTCTGCAGTTAGAGCCTGTTGTTGGAAGCTGCACTCATAATCTAACTAGGTAAAAGCCTGAATTCAGAGTCTGCAAATGAGATGCAGTCATAGCCTAGCAGGAAATAACCAGCAGTCAGTCTGAAAGGGAAACCTACAGTAGGTGCTTGCTGCAGCCAGAGTCAGTGAACAGTTGGACTCAGAATAACAGAACTGTAAAGAGGAATAAACCAGAACCCTTTTCATACTGTGATAAATGACGAAACTGTGTCTTGGCTCATTTATACCTTCTAAGGACAGGGCTGCTGCAACAAGTTCCTTGACCTTCTTTTTACAGAGGAAGGCACACCAGCAAACACATCAGCATTTGATAGGTACCAAGTCCATTTTAATAAGAGAATCTGAAAGCATTAAATCCCCCCTTCCCATAACCAATTGTAGGCAGTTCTCTTCGGAACTCAGAATCTGACTTGCATCCTGAAATGCATCTGCTTTGTAGCATTGTTACTCATTCCTGTCTTGAGCATCCACTTTGACTTCATCCTCTGCAGGTACTGCATGTCACGCTGCTGAGCAGAGATGGCCCCTGCAGGGGGAAAGAAGGAAAAGAGATGGATCAATGTCTGTCATCTTACTTAAAATTTGTATGCAAACCAGCTGACCTGACCACGTACTTCAGCAGTTACCTATAGGTTTTCCTTCCCATACTAGCACTCTTCTTTCTACTTTTCTTGGGAGAAAGCCCAGTTCCCTCTACAAATACCCATGACTGTGATTAAGGCAAAAGGTTGTTTTGCATTCCAAGCATGATTCTTATATTTCAAAAGTGGATACAGACCACAACACTGTTCCCCAACTGGAAAAGCATTCTGTCAAAGCATGACTTAAATAGCAAGAGTATTGGCTTAGACAGGACAGAAACCAAGAAATCTCAGGAAGATACCAAGTATCACAAACAATGGAATGAAAAAGCTTGCACAGAAGCTGCACTGGATTTTAGAAACAAATTTCCTGTATCTTAATTCTGTCAGGAATTAAAACGAACTGAGTGGAAGAAACTACTGCATAGACCCCATTATGTGTAAAGCAAAGTTGGCCTCTGGAATTGGAGAGTGCGGACATCCCAGAGCCTCCTCCTCTGCAAAGCCCTCCCATTGTCACTCACCTGCCTGCCCTGTCCAGCCCAAGGCTCGGTACTGCTGCAGCACCCGACCCACAGCTTTCTTGTTCTTCGCAACAGCCACAGCTCTTGTCACACCAAAACGCTGCTTGTAGTACCTCATCAAGGAACGGTGACCCACTCTGGCACCTGTTCATAGGAGGGGACATCTTACTATCCATCATGAAACAGCTTCTGAAATGGAGTACTCAAGCACACTGTGAAAACCACGGAAAATCTCTCTGCTGCGAAATGTTTTTAAAGGGTGCAGAACCTTAAATATTTTAGGATTATTAAGAAATTAATGTAATTACTGTAAGAGCTGCTTGAAGAAAATACACAAAATGTGCTGCTGTTCAAGAGGGCCTTAGCTCAGATAATAAACAGGCAGTTATCAGGAAAGAAAATTTGCATTAGTGGAATGAGTAGAGAGGCAATGTCATTTCAAGTAAAAACGTTAGTGAAGCCACTTGCTGACATTCAGGAAAATTTGTGTAATTGCAAAGTTAGCAGCACTTTTTGGAATGAAAGCCTGAGGTCCCTTCATACAAAACCACCAAAAAAAAAGGCAAGTGAGCATGCCAAATGCTAAACTAAATGCTATTTAATAATTTTAATTTACTGAACTAGTTTACTAAATTAGGTAGGAGCTGTCTCTCTACAAAAAACCCTAACACTAGATAACCTAAGTTATAGCCTCTCCAAGTTACACTCAAACAACTATGAAGACTCTTATTGGAGTATACCACGAGAGTCACATGATAATGAAGATGTAAAATGGGAAAAGCAATCCACAGCCCCAATCCACATATCCATGAGTGCTGAAGAAGCTGAATTACTTGGCAGTGAAAATAATGGAAGGTGAGGACATAACCCCAAAGACACTTAAATGCAAAAGTACCTTATCCCTTCCCAGAGGAAAGCACAACAGTGGCCTGTCCTGCAGGTACTGGAGGTAGATACGGGAAGTGCAGAGAAAGTAAGCTGTAACAGAAACCCTGTGCCCACCTGATGGAAGGATCAGCTCCATGGTGTCATCATCATAATCCAACTCTTTCTCTGCCAGGCGCTTTCCAGGACTCTCCACATCTTTCCCATCCTCATGATCAGGGTAACTGCTCCTGTGGAAGAGTAGCAATACATGGTTTAAACATAGTGAGCAACCACAGACCCACTCTACAAAAGAACCACCATGCACAGCTACAGCAAAGCACAAACACTGTCATGTTCCACCTGCCTTGGTCTGGGAGTTCCTAACAGCAGAACCCTGCCCTCAACAAAGCCTGGAGAAAAGGAATCCCTTTCCTCCATCCTGTTGTGCAACTCAGCACAGTTCTGCTGCTGCACACTTAACAGTGACTTATGGTGAAAAGCCACCAGGGTGCAGGTCACCAGCTCTGCACAGCTAACTGAATGAGTGCTCCCAGGAGCTCCACCTGTCACCATAGTATGAGGTATTTCTGACCAAAATGAACAGAGTTTAGCATAAGTTGCAGGAAATTCAAAAAGAGGCCTCTAAATCACAGCAGTCCTGTTCAGCTACACAGTAGAACTTATGTAAGAAACCCACAGTAGGTGTTAAGTCTACAATCTGTTTAAAAGGTAATGGGAAAGACAGTTATGACCTTTTATGGCCTTTGCTGGTACACTGAAATCTCAATTCAGTAACAGCACACATACAAAACGGAATTCAAAATGTAGGACTAATACTAATGGTTACAGAAGACAACCAATCTTGCTGTTACCATTACCTAAAAAGGTAGGGAACCAGCAATGCAAAATAAATACTAGAACCTGAAACACCACTATATTTAAAGAATGAGTAATAGTTTCTAATGTAATATTTAACTGTCCTTTTGTCTGTGTCCCACTCAAAGAGAAATGACCTCACCTAAAATCATAGAAATCTGCAAATTCCAGGGCAGCATCTCCATCTGTGAAGAGTTTGCAGTGGCTTTTATCATTCATATGAGCCTGGACTGCTTCCGTAGAGTAGAAGGATTTCCCCTTTTCATTGCACCAGATGCAGATTTTCCCAACGCCAACTTTCTCTCCTGCAGGAAACATTGGCACTTCTATTGGCCTGAACAAAATCTCCCCAGTCAGTAATTAACATTTCTGTGATACAGCCTTTCCAGCTTGCAGGCAGAGAGACTTAAGAGGAGCCTCAAGCCCTTAATTTCCAGGATAGCCCTGCTATTCCTATGCCTTGACCCCATCAGGGATAAGTCTGGCCATTAAAAGATTTCTTGTGACAAGGTATTCAGTATTCTTAATAACAAATTTCTTCCAATATGTTTTTCTATCCAATACTCCAAAATTATTTTATTCTCATCATTATTTTTAAACTTGAAGGATGATACATTTTTTCCTAGCTTTTAGCTCTCTCACAAGCATTGTAAACCAAAGAGAAAAATACTCGTGACTCACGGGCAGGACAACAAAGTTCATATGCATGCTTTAGCAACAGAATCTTTCCCCAAATTTCATATTATCTGAACATCAGAAAACTATGTGAGACCTACAGGGTACATGACCATGTTTGCTCATCCAAGTTTTCTCTCCTTCTCCCTGGAAAGCCTGTAGTCCTGCTCATGATCAAAATACTGACAGCACTCAGGCAGAGAAAAAGCAACCCAAACCAAAACATTTGGTGTCATATCCAAATGAAAATAAGCACTACCAGAATATAATTATCCTGACAAAAAATGAGAGAACATTCAGGCATACCAAGATACTTGATTAGTCCTCTGAGATCCACCAGGTACTCTATGTCTGGAATAAAGAAGCTGTGGATTTTTGTCATATGTGCCACATTTTTTGTGAGAGATCTTGAGTGATGGGGACAGAACAAGCAGTCTGTGACTGGTATGGCCCCAACAGCAGGAATGCTTTCAGCCTCTGCCTGTTGCTCGTCTTCCTCTTCTTCCACACTTTCCATCTCTTCATCGGAGCCAATGTCTTCATCAGAATCCATGTCTTCCCAGTCTTTTAAAGGAAGTTTTAAAAAAAGATATTTATTTTATACTTTTCCCAAGCAAAGTAAGTCCCAAATAAGTTAGAAAAAGCCATCTAGAAGATACTGCATTTTTTGTTCTTACAGCTAAGTCCCACAAAGTCACTTCCAGGTTCAAGAATTTATCATTGCCACTGAAAGACATTTAAGATGTACAGCAAACCACAAGGTTGCTCATAAAAAAGTTGGCAGATCTGATACTTTCCCCCCACCATTTTCTCAACTGTTAACACTTTACTGCTGTTTCTAGGCCTTAAATTTAATTCACCACAACGCAAGAACACAAGCATGGCTCACTGAAAACAAGACAACTCTGGAAACATCAGGAAAATACTCATTTCCAGCAGTGAGGGAAAACACACTCTTGTTCACACACTTAAAAGAACAATTAACATTCAGAGACCTACTGAATATTTTTGCAATACAATTTATGACTAACACACTAACACTAGAGAGGTGAAAGCTGGCTTCTTCTTTAGGTGTTACAATGTGTGTTCAGAGGTAAATGTTTCTTCTCGTGTAGAACAGATTCACTGAACTGCAACTGAAATTTCAAGAGCATAAAACTGCTGTAACAGACGCAGTAATGTGACACGGGTTTTAGAAGCTGGAATGAAGATCCACCTCATTCACACGCGTCCCCTTGCTACAGCTCAATCACCCCATTCAACTGCTCCAATAGATGTGTTTGGAGCTGCAGTGTCAAATACAGCACTGAAAGCATCCAGGTTAAAAATAACCCTTTTCTGGAAATTCTGAAGCTCTGATCTTTTCAGTTGTCTGCTTTCCAGGCTGAACTCCAACACAGAGCTGTACTCACAGGAACAGGCCACTGGGGTAGCAACTCTTAAACACATTTTAACACAGACATCAACATGCTGAGGAGTGATGCCACATCAGTTAAAGAGTAAACTTTCTCCTCTGGTCTTGGTGGGCAGAGGGAAACAAAATCAACCACAGTCCCACCTCCCTTCAACAGAACAGAAAATGAGCTGGGACAATAGCAAATGATCACACCTGAATTTTTGTTCATTTATTTTTCAGAAGCAGTTTTAGGGTAACCTTTTACATTAGCCTTCTTTAAATGAAACTTCCTTTGACTTTTTATGTGGGAAAAGAAGTAGTGCTCATACTAATGACTATATTCAATCTTTACTACATTACTCTCTGCCTGTCTGTTAAGTTGAACAGTTGGCAGTTCAGACACTAACACAGAGTCCTTGACTGCAAACATGGACCAACCTTAACTCCTTTGTTAAACTGAAAATCAACAGCAAGGCCTTCTGTGATGGAAAATGCTGCACTGCTACAGAAATAAGAGGAAGCTTTTGCTCAAACCATAGCTTACCCCAAGCTGTTCTCTGTCAGTGTGTTTACTGCCTTACCTTCTTCATTACCGTCTTCTTCCCCTGCTTCTTGCTTGGCCAGCTTCCTTGCTTGCTGTTCAAACCACTGCAGCCGTGGAGGTATTTCTGGTCGTTCTCTGCTCTGGGACAAGCTGATGCTTTCCCTGGAAACTGGAGAGCCACTTGCATTACTAGGAGGTAGAGGTGTCTTCTTTGGAGATGAAGATGGCTGGGCTTTAATGGCTTGCTGAATAGCTGTGTTCATTTCATCTTTATTTACACTCTCTGGGGCTAGCCCCTTTTCCAGATTCTTCTCGTTTAATATTTTCACCTTCTTGCTGACAGCTTGGACAGCTTTCTTCTCCAGCTCCAGGTGCTTCTTGGACTTCAGGTGATTCTCATAGGCATTGAAGGTGGAGAACCTCTTGCTGCAAACTGTGCAGTAAGTGGCAGTGATTTTGTTCTGCTCCTCTGCTACTGCTCTCTGTGCCAGAACTCGCTCTTGGAAATTCTCAGCAGTGACAGGAGGCATGTCAGCAACTTTACGCTTCAGGTTGTACCTGTGCCAGTCAGTTTTGTAATGGGCACGCTGAATGTCACCATCCTTGAAAGCCACACGGCAAGTGATGCAAGTGTAGGTGGCCATTACTAGAAAATGGGAAAAAATAAAATCATGCTAAAAAAAATAAGTTACAGACAAAAAAAAAGCCCCAACACAACATCCTGACAATCTTCTTTAGAGGTCAGATGCACAGTTCTTGCTCAGAATTAAATTTATTAAATACCAGCATCAGCAATGAGTGCAGTATTCATGCGCAGGAGCAAGAGAGAAAACTTAAAAGACTTTGTGTTTACTTGTACCACAGCAACAGCTGAGCATTCCAGCTCTGGAACCTGCTATGCCTCTTGCAATCGGGATGCAGGAGAGAGCCCCCAGTTACAGCAACAGCATTTCAAAAGCTCCACATTTTTCACTAAAGGTCAGTGACTAAAGCTTCTTAATGAGCTCATGTTCTGCCAACTCTAAGACTTTGATGAGACCAGTAACTCCTCAGAAA
This sequence comes from Poecile atricapillus, assembly GCF_030490865.1. Lineage (NCBI taxonomy): Eukaryota > Metazoa > Chordata > Aves > Passeriformes > Paridae > Poecile > Poecile atricapillus. The sequence goes on along the minus strand of NC_081250.1, from coordinate 77,878,836 downwards.
TAAGGGCAAAAAAAGGTCTGCTTACAGGCCTATTTTCCATTTTCCACAACCTTATTAAATGGTAAAAAAAAAATAAAAATCACTGCATTTAAAAATAAAGCCTTCTTAGCTACTTTGGAACAGTGCATATATATGTCAGTTGTGCTGACAACACTTTACCCTGCAGTGCTGTTCACCTGGAGATGCAGTCAGTCATGCCTAGATTTAGCACTTGAAGCCACTGCTAACCCTGATCTCCTTCCACTTTCCCACCATCCAGCTGAGCCATGTTAATGGGGCTGGGACAGGACAACTGCAGAGCAGTGATGCTGTCCTTTTGCAAACCCATACATTTCCTTCCTCCTCACCGCTTAACAAAACATAGCTGCTTTTTTTTTTTTTTATTAAACAAAGTTGATGGAATTTCTTGAATGCTCCAAAATCAAAGAGCAAAAAAATTGTCATTTGGAGGTCACAGAAAGCACCCTCATCTTTTAATTGATTTAGAAAAACTATGGCTTAATCTGGAGAAAAAAGAAATAATACAGCAGGAGGAGGGGATCTGAAAGCAGGGAGAGAAAGAGCAGCCCCTCCCCGAAGCTACGTTATGAAACGCTCATTCCATGGAACCACTGGGCTCCTTACTTATTATTGCTTGTGCTGTCTGCAGTGCTACAGTGACGGGGGGGATGCACAAAATAAAGGCCATGTTATTTTACTTAGAGTACTATAAGCATCTACTCAGTGTAACATGGATGTTGTGTTTCAGAGAAAAACGTATTCTCCGCCCACTGAGAGATCTCGAGTATTCCCCAAGGCGTTCCCCTGCCCTTAGCCCCGCCCGAGCACCAACCTTTGCCTGGAAGCACTGACGCCAAGCCACGCTGGCTGTCAGCGACAGGCCCTTGCAGACCCCTGGGGCAGAACACCCTGTTCCATGACGGACAGACAGCAGCTACACGCTACATTACCACAGGGGCATTTTAAACCCCCAAACTCCTCCCGCTCCGCCCCACCCAAGAGAAAGCAGCTCAGAAGAAGAGGTTTGTAACTAAAAGAAACTAAAGACATAAACCTCCACCGCCGACTACTAGGTTCAGGTGTGTTTACAACTCAAACTGCATAAAACAGAGAAATCCCGTGTAGTTACATGACATCTTCCCATGACCCGCCTGCATTTTCCCCTCCCGTTTCAAGCCACGGGACCGAAACCCCGAGTCCTACCTTGTGTGGGGCTCAGGAAAATGAAACCCCAGGCACTCACAAGCCCGCAGCACAGCCAAGCCCTTCCAGACAAATCGCGTCTCCCCTGAGGCTCTTTATTACGGCCGATTTTTAGCTGCTTCCAGTTGGATTTAAACGGAGTCCGTGTCCCTAATCCTGGTGCAAGGCAGATGTTTAATACACGGACAACAAGAATTCGGGCCAAACCTATAGATAAATAAACACAAATAAAATGAAACAAGAGATACGTCGGGGCGCAGGCGGTAGCCGGGAGCCACCAGGCCAGGCGTGGACCAGGCCGGGCTCACCGACAGCCTGCAGCCCAAGGGAGGGCAGACGGCTCGGCCGGGCCACGCCGCCGGCCCGCCGGCCCCCCGCCACCCTCGCCGGGCCAGGCCAGGCCGAGCCATCCCTTCCCATCCGGTTCCCTCCCGTCCCATCCCGGCCCTCATGCCCGGGACACGCACCTGCGGCCGGCGGAGCTGGCGGAGCCGGGCGGGGCGGGGCGCGCGGGCAGGAAGCGGCCACGCGGCGTCCGGCGGGAGCGGCCCGCGCGCGCCCCCTGGCGGCCGGAGGGCGCGGGGCAGGGAGCGGCGGGAGCGCCGCCTCAGGGCTGTCTGTCCTCCGTGGCTTGGGCTTTGTTGTATTTGCTCTGTTTGTTTGATTTTTCACAGAATCAATTAGGTTGGAAGAGATGTCTTAGAGATGTCTTAGATCATCAAGCCCAACCTATGGCCGAACACCACCCTGTCAACTAGACCATGGCACTAAGTGCCACATCCAGTCTTTCCTGGGACGGTAACTCCACCATCTGCCAGGGCAGCCCAATCCAGTATCCAACCACCTTTTCCGTGAAGAAATTCTTCCTAATCTCCAACCTAAAACCTTCCCTGCTGCAGCTTACGAGTGTCTTCTTGTCCTATCACTGGTTACCTGGGGGAAGAGGCCAAACCCACCTGGCTGGAACCTCCTTTCAGGTAATTAGATAAGCGTGATAAGGTCACGCCGTTTGTTGTTTAGGGTTTTTTTTTCCATTTCTGGGAGCAAACAGACAATGAGTTGATGAAAGATAAAAACTAACACATATTTATTAAAACAATCAATATAATAGTTCCATGTTTACAAAACAGTGATCAGGCAGGTAAAGTGCTGCAGAATACTTAAATACGGACATTTTGTAATTCTCCAGTTTCTGGTTGTTCGGGTGGAGGTTACTCACAGACTGTGACGCCGCTCATGTGCTGAGAACAAACATGGAGACTACAGGGATTTGTTCAGAAGGCTGGGACAGCCTGGGAAAAGTGCAGAACGAACACAGAACAAGTAGAACGAGTATCTCTTCAGATCCTGTTACTTTGGGTTACCATTGTTTAACCTCCTCTGCATAGCATTTTTCTCCATTAATAAACAGGAGAATGGTCAGTAGGTGTGTGGGATGTATTCATGGAAACTCCACGTGCTTTTGCATTGGATTTGACACACCTAAGGCCACCAATCAGATGGTGATCTTGTCACTCACATGGACTGACACAAGGGGAAATTTTCTGAGTACAAGAGAGTGACCTGGATCCCTGCCCTGATGTATGCCCTTTTCTTCCATCAGGATGCATGAAGCCACTGCAAGGCACAGGAGGGTGAGCTCTTTGCTGCCAGGTACGAGCACACACACAACACAAGCAGTACTGATCCCAGGGCAGGATCACACACTGTTACCCCACGGCACTGGCTCATACTACGCCCTCTATGCTGCCCATGTGCCATTTGACTAGAAAATCACACACAAGCAGGCTTTCCATGGAAAAACTGCACGTTTCAAAGCTATGTGCTGCCTTATACCCCCTTGCCTGTCTTCCTGCCCATGCGTTGTTTGAAGGTGACGACGTGCTGGGTAGGAAAGACACTGTGGACCATTGTGACAGGAATTTTTAAGGAACTGCTATTTCATGGCTGCGGCTATAATACAGCAAAATGAAGTTTTCTCAAGGGATTTCCAACTGAGGACAGTGTGGAAGGGATCCACAAAGGACAGAGACATTTTATTTGTGTTTTGCTGGCGAACTGCTGGCAGTGGAATGTATTGTGTCCAAGCAAAGGGTTTCTTACGTGTGGTTGTGTGGAAGGGAAGAGCTAATTTCCTGCAGAAAATTAGACATCTTTCACTACCTGAGGAAGAATATTAAATATTACAGAATTACATCCTTCCCGTTACACAGTATTTAGGGCCTTGAGTATAACTGACTACCATGACAGCAGAAAAAAAATTCTAAAGACACTCAGATAAGCAACTATGTCCCTAACTTTAATGATTTACTTGTTCAAGTTTTGGTTAGTTTTTCCTTCTGAGAAAGAAGTTAAAAAAAAAAAAAAAAAAAAAAAAAGGAAAAAAAAAAAAGGGACTCGTACTGGAGAAAAATCAATCTATTTACCTATCTTGAAACCAGAAAATGGGTAATTTACAAAAGCCTGAGAAACTTCTCCAACTGCTTTTCTTTCTGATCTATTATTCTAGAATAGTGCCCCTGTATTATATACTTTTATAACCACAAGTATTTTTCATAAAACAACAATAAAGTGCACACTGTTACAATGCCACTATTGACAGCCAGCTAGTCTGTCCTGCCAATCTGCTCCAGAAAATCCTGTGAAGGACTGCTCCCTCCCTCCCACCTCTCCCTGTCTCACAGCCTGTTTCCCCTTCTGCCACCAGTAATCCTGGAGAACGAAGCACATAGTTATTTGGGCATCCTACAAAGCTTCATCAGCAACTTGGATTTGTACTCTTTTAACTGTACCGATTGTCCTAAACATGTGGCAAGGAAATGAGGCTTTTAAGTCATCTGAGAACTTTTTAAACTCACCGATTTTCCAACAAAAGCTTTTTTAAATTTTGGTTGGGTATTTGATGTTTTTGTTTATTTGTTTTTTCCAAATGAGAAGAACAGGCTGGTGAAAGCTAAAGAAGAAACTTAGCAACTAATACTGTGGAAGTGATGTGGGCCATGTTTTCTAGTGATTTCCAGAAACTCAGGTGTTGAGATATTGTAATTTTGAAAGCTGCATCTTGTGAGATCTATATCCAGCATTCACTTATGTATTTGATAATGAAGGCACAGGCTTACCCTTTTACTGGTAAAGGACAGCAAACACCGTCAATATGCATTACTGACACAAAAAGCACAAGCAACAATAGAGCTAGTGTCAAAAAATCTCAGCATCCTTCCTTTTGCTGTACTCCTTTTGGCCATCTGCCTGTTTTTCCACCTCAAAAGGAAAAAAAAAATACAAAATGAAGTTAATTTCAAACACAGGTTTACCTATACATATATGTTAGTGGAAGATTTTTATAATCTGTTGCTGTACTTTTTGAGGGTCCCTAGATGACAGTATTTACCTCTTCAAATGCCAGCAAATGTAAATTTACTTGAGTAGTAGTAGCAGCTGACATGGTCCCTCAACTTTGCTAATGGTTTATGTCACATTAAAAAAACTAGCTTTATTTCATCCTATTTCTTGGATTACTATTGCTTGGTATTGCAATGCAGTTTTTTCACAGGTGAACAAGAAAGCCCTAGAAAAATAAGTTATCTGCTTGAGATCCCACGCCTCTCACTTAGCATGTGTGGACTTAAACTGGCAAATAATTTAAACAAGTTCTTTTTTTGTTTTAAATTACATGCCAAGAAGAAGATTCTGAGTGTCTTCTCTAGCAACTGACCTCACCCAATGCTTCTAAGTATCTTAAAATAATCAGTTGCAACACAACTTTTGTACCAAGTGGAAGCAGCTATCATGGGAAAAAAAGCCAAACCAAAACCTACAGAATCTCACATTAAGGAAGTGGCACATAAAAAACCTTTATGCTTTTTTTTAATCTCTAATCTCTACTCCAAACAATAATTACCCTCACCTGCTCCCAAAAGGTTCTTCAGTTTACACAATATTAACTTTCAAACATAAAGATTCACTGGCTGACTTCACATGGGCAATACTGCCAAGGACCAGACTCCATCAAGGAACACAGCAGGTGGTCAGTCATATAACATGCCACTTTACAACTCTACAAGCCTATAACAGCAAAAAACTTGGAAATGCATCACCATATCCAAAATAATTCAAAGGTTTTATGTATGAAATCTAGGGGTTTTTATAGTGTTGCACACATTTTTAAACTCGAGTTGTGCCAGTTAATGTGTTTCATATATAGTAGATGCACTACACATAATGCTAACTGCAGGGACTCATACTCTTTGGTAGAACTGAAGAAGATGAGATGCAGTTAATCTCCCTGCAGCCCTCTGACAACTTGCCCTCACAATATGAGTCATTAATTGTATTACATGATTGGAAAATGAGAGTAAATAAACTGCCTATATTGAAAATTTGGCTCAGGACCCCAAAATGCATGGTTGGCAAAAAGATTAAAGAAACCTCTCCCCCAACTGTTTTGAACAACTGACTTCCACCACGCATCTGCAACCAAACAGTGGATAGATAATTCATTTCCATGCTATTACATTGAGGTATTACTACCAGAAACATTAAACTATCAGTATTAGCTGATATTTATCCAGTTAATTCACTCTGCATAAGGGAAATTATTACAACACATCTAAAGGGATAGTTAAAGCTTACAGCTCAGAATTTTCTTCTTTTTTTTTTCTTTATTTATTTCTTTTTTTTTTTTTTTTTATTTGATGGTATTTTTTTTTTGTGTTTTTTGTTGAATTTCTTCTGTGTTACCAGCTGCAACTTCCAGGTTAATGACTTCCAAGCAGATTTGAAAGGAAGCCTGAAGACTTTTTCTTTTCCTGGGATTCTGCTTCTTGACTTTGTGAAAGTCCCAATTCTTTCTCAATCTGCTCTAGCTCAGACTGGTCAAGCAGTTCAAAGTCATCAGCTTCCTCTGTGTCTGTCTCCTCGCTCAAACTGGGCACTGCCTGAGAGGGAGCTTGCTGTAGGGACTGCAGCTGGTCTTTGATGGCAGCAGACACTGCAGCTGTGATGACATCACCAGCAATTCCACTCATTAAATTAAAGGTTTGGTCACTGGTCAAAGGCAAGGACAACCCTGCAGTGGATGGTCTCTCTTTACTCTGTCTGTGATCCGCCTTCACATCAGTTTGCTCTTTCCTTCGTTTTTGCTGGGTGGGCAAACCGATGCTTGAGTCATCGTCATCATTTGTGCCGGCACCATTTTCTAAAGAGGGAAACTCTAAAAGATCTCTAGCGAAAGCTTCTTCATGATCACTAGGTCGGTCAAAATCTATTACAGGGTTAACAGAAGAAAACAGTGTTAGCACTCACAAAAGGTTTCCCAAAAAGGCAGCCACATGTAAAAATGCAAGTAGCAAGTGTTCCTCTGAATACATTTACTAATCCCTACTATAGTCGTTCTATACTAGAAGGAACTTTGTGTGACACCTATAACAAAATGGTTTTGAGGTCATAAATCTAGCACTACAAGTCAACTGGTATCACCCTAACTATTTCAACAAAATAACTTTTTAAAGCTAACTTTTTTAAGCTAACTTTTTTAGGTGTCTAATGAAACAACCCATGCAAATCTTCAGCACGGCTATTTCTAAATATACCCATCCATATGAAGTCCTAAAATTTATTTTTCTTCACAATATATATAAACTACAAATATGTAAACATGTAAGGATGTGTTACAAGCTTTTAACATGTATATGGAATAATAAAAAGAATGTTTATCTGTTTAAATAAAGATATAAAACTAATAAAAAGACTAATTTCCTTTTCCTTTCTTGGCCAATGCTTGTATTAAAAAGGAAACAGAAAATGGAAACTCTACAGGTGATCAGAATTGTTTTCAAGAGGATAAAAAGCAGGATGTAATCAAACATTAAATTTTAATGGCTGCATTAACAAATGACACAGTATTTGTTATTAGAAATGTGTAAAACGTACCGTGGAGTACATGGCCTGTGGGAGAGGCCTAAATAAGCACAAGCAAGTACTTTCATCAAATATTTGAATGAGAAAGTAAAAAGTAATCAGTTTGAACTTACTTTCTATGAAAACAAGCAATAGGAGCTTGTTGTAGGAACATTCATAAAGGCTAAGGAAATAAATCCTAAAAATGACTCATAGGTAATTTTCTCCATTTTCTTTAGGAAAGACAGTCTGGGAAGATGAGGAGGAAGGGTTGTGCTGCATGCAGAATGTTGACTGAAATGCATAGAGCGTTGACAGGAGATGAGGCAGTCCTCAGATGCATCCCATTTGGTCTTGCACTGTTGTCTAGGTCCCATTTGCTGAAATGCTCCATGGGGAAGAAGAGTGAATGGTGTAATTTTTCACTTAGCAAGGCTTTGAATAGAGTTTCCCACATGATCCTTACAGCCAAGCTGATGAACAAACAGGGTATGGGAACTGTAAGGTGGGTGGAAAAGTGGCCAGACTGCAAGGGGTCAAAGGCTTCATCAGCGACACAAGGTGCAGCTAGAGGCTGGTTATTGGTGTCTGTCACAGGGACTGAAACCTGTGATAAATGCCAGCATTGTTCAAGGTTTTTATTAATGACTTGGATGATAGGCTGCAGTGCACTCTGCAAGTTCATGGGCAGGAAAGGAATTGCTGTGGGGCAGGTGAATTTGATATTCTGGAGGTCAGGATGCCTTCAGAGGGACTTCAACAGGCTGGAGAAAGGGACAGGCTGAAAAGGAATATCATGGCATTCAATAAAAGCAAATGTGAAGTCTTGCATCTGGGATGGAATAACCTGTGCAGCAGTACAGGCTGGGGGCAACAAGACAGCAGCTTTCCAGAAAAAGATCTGTGGGCAGCAAGTCAGTGGTATGCCCTTGCAGCAAGGAAGGCCAACCACACACTGAGCTGTAGTAGCAGAATTGAAGGCAGAAAGTCAATGGAAGGCATTTTCCTCCTCTATTCAGCAATTGAGAGTACACACTGAAGTATTTTGCCCAGTTTAGACCCTCCAGTTCTAGACAGACAATGATATACAGGACTGAATCCCCTGGAGGGTCAGCACGATTATTTAGGGAGTTAGAGAACAGGATGCATGTAGATGCTGAGAGAATGGGCTTCGTTTGGCCCCAAGAGAAGGTGGCAAAGGGGAAATCAGTTTAACTACTGAATAGGAAGGTAGAGAGAAGATGGGCCTGACTCTTCTAGAAAGTGCACAGTGAAAGGATTAGAGTAAACTGACACAAACTGGAACATGGGAAATTTTGACTCACTATAAGAAAAAAAATATTTTCATCATTAAGTTAAGAAAATATTGAGAAAGCCTTTCCAGGGAAGTTGCTGAATCTTTAACACTAAAGGTGTTCAGAATTCAAGTGGTCACAGCCGTGAGAAACTTCAAAAAGCTTGAATGAAGTGCTTTGAACTTCTTTGGACAGGAAGATAGGTGAGATGAATGACAATTGCTTTTTACAACTTGCAGTTCTGTAATCATGCAATGCTGTCTATTTACAACTTGAAATATTTGGAAAATAATGGAAATTATTAATTTGGCCTGTAGTATCATCCTGCTTGTCATTTACAGGGAAGTTCATGTAAGACGAGCAGAGCAACAGACCCACAGGTGAGATTATACCAAACTACTGTTGTCCTTAATCTTCATTTCAGCAAAGTGTTTACTGATAGCTTGGTTTGTAAAAAGTAAGAACTTTTTTCTGGTCAAGATCAAGCCAAGTGCTTAAGAATCTTTTCCTAGTCTAAGTCTTCATAGGCTCATTGCTGGCTGTCTTCATTTCTAGTAGTAAAAGGCAATGACACTTTCTTTAATTGGCTGTTTAACAAGTCAGTGTATTTACTGTTTCTTCCTCAGCATTTTGCTTAACTTACCCACAAAAGCACTGGTAGTAATTTTAAAAGGTTTACTTGCTTAAAAGGTTTGGTAGAAGAGAGTGCTACATCTATCACTTGTTGAATGTGCTGGTTATACACAGCACTACTTATTTATTTAGACACTTGCTGATGTACTTTAACATTTTTAAGATGAGGACTGTTCTTACACAAGAACCTATATGAAACACTAAGATTAACCTTAAATTTGTTTAAGAGAGAAAAGTAAGAACCCCGAAACCTTCTGTCCTCAAACTATCTTATCGTTTTGAGGTAACTCGCATGTCTGGAATCCACTGATGATATAGATGAAGCTGTTACTTACCATCAGATGTGTCTGTCTGTGGAGAATACCCCTCAGATAAGTTAAAGGTCCCATTATCGGTCCAGGATACTTCTGAGACATCTGTGTCAGACACTGACAGCTCTTTGGCAACAACTGCAGGACTAACCTACATAGAAAACAGTCCCATACATGGAATTCTTACATTAAAAAAAAAAAAATCACACTTCAGAAAGACAGTGCTTAGTGACTGAAAAGAATCCCTCTTGTATGTCATAGCAACATAAATCACCTCCTATTTAAGCCTTAATTGAAGAAACATGAAAATATTATACAATGCTTAGAAGTGAAGCATCCCTCTTTGTAATAATTAAAGGCTGTATTATACTAAAGAAGCACAGAAAATTCCAGTTATTAATTTTGAAAGCAATCCTACTATACTGAAAGCAAAATGAGCCTGCAAATACAAAATATGCATAATGTAACAAAAGGAGTAAACGTGGACCAGAAAAAACAGCCCAATATCTATAAGACCATCAAAAATTAGCTGAACAAAAAAATATTATCCTTTACCAATATACTGAACAATATTTAGTTATGTCAGCTACAAATTTTTATCCCATGGGATATATTTTTTTGGTTTTTTTCCCCCCAGCACAAAACTACTTCCAAAGCAATCACTGTCAAAGTCAGGCTTTATACACTACTGATCAAATATTGCATAATAATTCCTATTAAGATGATTTTTTTAATATCAACTGCTATTCTAACAGAAGAACCTTTGCCATACAATCATTTAGAATACTAGGAGAAAAATGAGAAATTTGAGTGTTCTCATACATATCTAGAAAGATTTTATAGATAATGGACCTGTTTGCACCATCATCGAAAATTATTAGACAAGTGATTACAAAAATATCCAACAAATTACATGGGTTTTCTATTAATGTTTCCCTTTTGTATTTTAATTTGATAAAAATCAACTGCAATTTCACTGTTGGAAATAAAAGTAACCACCTTTGCTTTTAAATATTAATGTAATCATTCTACAGCCAATACAAAATAAACACATTCTTAGCTCAGTAGGCCAATGAAACCATTACCTTGAAGGCCAGAAGTCACAAATGCAGTAGGTTGATTAGTATAAGGCTAAAGATGGAGACTATGAATCACTTCTCTAGCATATTGCTTAGTTCAGGAACACAGCCTCCTGGGGAGGTTAAAGTCTTCCACAGAAGACCAGAGACAGCAATCTAGATAGCCTCCCATTATCTATATAGATTTTAAAAGCAAGACAGGGCTGACTGAAAAAAGTCACCTTTGGACACAGAGCTGATATGTCTAATTCACTGTCATCTTCTGTGGGTTTTGTTTTTGCTGTTTCTGAAAGAAAAAAGATATATTTTTTATCCTACTCATGACAACAGATTTCCAGGTTCAGCGTGTGTTCTCTGTCACACAGCTTGTGTAGCACAGTAACCTTCCACCTGATGACACAGTGCATCATTTATGTGCTAAGCTAGCAGGGAAACAGGCCGGACTGAGACTGGCTGCTTATCAAAATGCAGTAACCAAAGTGGGAGCAAGAATGTTATTCTGAATACATTCCAGTAAGGTCTATTTACCTGCATTGTAATTCCTTCAGGAGTCTCTGTTGCTCATCTGCCCTGGCAATACATATCTCTCTTTTAGACTAGACTGCTGGTAAAATGCACAGGTGTAATGTGTTGTTAGAACAGGCTGTGTTTCTTGATAATTGCATGTAGTCTTCATTCTCAAACCCCTTCTTCTACCAACATACAGCTACACTACATTCATAGTCACATACAAATATGCATACAAAGCATCCTCTGAAGTCTGGTAGAATGCTGCTCTTTACACATAAGAAGAGATACAAATTTTGCCTTCTCTGTCTGAGAATCTTTTAAACCAATATGAAATGAAAAGCACCATCATAGTGTTCTTGGTTGCTTCTTCCTGCAACTTTCTCTTTCCTCTCTTGTGCCAACACAAGGTTTACGAGCCCATGCGGCGAATCCAAGAGGAAAAGCGAGGTAGGGAACTTGTCTGGGTTAAATTAAACTGGAGGATGAGATGCAGGAAAGAACGCATCTAACCTCAACCTTTTTCCCAGGGCTGGCTTATGAAGTTTATTAAACTACAGTCTGATCTTTTTCTCTGCCAGTTTCATTTAAAACTGAACAAGTAGAATAATGCATGGAAGAAAATTTCCAATGCTTTATTCCTTATTTCCAATTACTATCACATTACATGTAAGAGAAGGGGGAAAGACACATGGTGGTTCTCCCTGGGTCTAGGAACAGCACATTGTATAATGAATTGTGTACAGGTTACAAGAAATGCATGTTTTAAAGCAGATATTAAGTCTACTGATGTAGCACTAATAAAAAAGGGTAGGCTACCTGCAAGAAGTGTGACTACACTGCAAAGATTTAATTACCAAAACTGGAACAAGCACAAAAAATAAACACTGTTCATATACAGATTATCCTTGAAATAGCTTTATTGCTTAAAATCTAAAAGTTTCCAGTATTAGAAAGATTTTAGGTGAGATAGGCAAGATTTTGTTTTAAATTGATTTCTCCCCTTTCCACGCAGAAACTTGGATTAATTTGTAGCTGCTATCCTGTGGCAATTCTTATATGCTTTTGGAGTATTTGGAGAAGAAAACAAGTTCTTTTTGCTGGAGGAAGTGAAACCAAGGCACACTCAGATATAGGAACAGAGTTTGGTCTCTTACTGAAAATTTTTTTATGTACTTATTTTGAGACTTTTGAGCAGGTCTTTCTGCTGGGCAAGTTTGCCTTATCTGAAGAGAGATAAGCATTGCAAGCTTACATCAAGTAGTTTTTTTCTGAAAACTTATAAGCAGTACATCTAATCACATACAAAGAGTTTGCCTTGTTTCTTTCCATGAAGTAATAATTTCTTTATTATCATACCCAGACATTTGACATACACTGTCACTCCTTATAAGGCTAATAACGGTAGCCAGGTTCAAAGCAATAAATGCAAAGAAAGCTCCTACAGCTTCTTAGGACAAACCAAACTTTCTGCAAGGTGAATAAAATGCTCTGCATACAGAAATACAATAATATATGGGACTGTAATTAACTACTCACCAGATCTCTCTTTTTTCTTCTGATTGATATATTCCACTATTCCAAAATCTAGTTTCATCAGAACTGCCTTTATTTTGCTGCACAGTTTTTGTCCAAACTCATTGCACTTAAGGAAGGGACATAAAAAGGCACACAATACTGTGATAAAAAATGAAGACAGAGAAAAAAATTGTATTGAAATATTGTTGTACAAGAAGTTACTCAAGAAAGCTTAAACAATGCCTTTGCATAAGATAACTACTAATTTTATACAATATAGTTAGTTTTACATAAACATGCACTGTGGAATGACCATGTCAGACACTTTTAAGGTAAAATTCAGTTTTCAGGAGCCATTGCTACTCATCACAGAAAATACCATTATACTCATATCTATTGACATATTTTTTACTATCAGCAAGACATGATTTATGGTCATAATAACATTTATCATTACCTTGACTTAGCCTGATTTTGATATCTGAACTTGACAAACATGACTATGCAACATTGTGCCAGAATCAACACACTGAAAAAACTTGCAAGCTGACTTCCATATGACAAAAAAATGGTAAAAATTTTTTTCTTTATATCTAACCTAAATTGACCCTCCTTCAGTTTAAAACCATTACCTCTTGTGATATTTCAACAGGCATTGCTCAAATGTTTGCCCCCAGCTTTCTTATAAGCCCTCTTTAGGAAAGGCCTCTCCCCAGAGTGTTCTCTTCTCCAGGCTGAACATCTCCAACTTATTCAGCCTGTCTTCATAGGAGAGGTGCTAGGGCCCTCTGAAAATCTACATGTCCCTCCTTTGGACTCAACAGGACCATGTAATTCCTGTGCTGGGGACCCCCCGGCACTCCAGGTGAGGTCTCACCAGAGCAGAGCAGAGCAGGGCAGAGCAGAGCAGAGCAGGGCAGAGCAGAGCAGAAGGGCAGAATCTCCTCCCTCCCTTGCTGGCCACGCTGCTTTGGATGCAGCCCAGGACATGTTTGGCTTTCTGGGCTGTGAGTGCACATGGCTGGGTCATGTCCAGCCTCTCACCCCCGGCACCCCAAGTCCTTCTGGGCAGGGCTGCTCTCCACCTGTTCATCCCCCGACCTGGGTTGATACCAGGAGCAGCACCTTGCACTTGATCTAGTTAAACCTCATGAGGTTCTCACGGGCCCACTTCTTGAACATGTTGAAGTCCTTGTGGATGGCATCCACAACTGCACCACAGAGATTGGCATCTTCTGCAAACTTTCACGAGTGTATAAATGGGTAAATAAATAAAAACATAAATAGTTCCTACAGAGAGACCAAATAATGAACAGTACACACATACACAAATCATGACTGGGAAAGAGACCATACTTACACAAGACATAGGAGAGGACAACTCCAGGAATGTAACTTCCCAAGACAGTGAAAAATGTACATATGCTGCAGACTAGAAGGCAAAACTGACAAAAACATTAAAATTCACCATTAACACTTTCACTTAAATGATCATTTTGCAAAAGAAAGATGTTGCATGCTAATGAAATCCAGAATGCAGTGCAAAATTGAAGCTTGTTTTTTAAAACTGGGAAATACTTCTAACCCTTTTGGTGCAAATAAGCATCAAACAGTCCATTTTGGATAATTAGGATGCATCCCCTCTTCTACCATACAAACATGCTATTTTTTATTCACTTACTGTAATGCTTTAATGAGCTCATGTTTATTGCTAAAATTACTAGAAATTATTTCCTCATTGCGTGCAAATAGACTGGACAGTTTATATGCAGGAAAAAACCCAACTCACTAATTGCAATATTACAATGCACGCTTGCTGCATGCTTACAAAAGCAAAACATCCTTCCTCCAGCTACAGCTCTCTCCCCTGTTGTGCTACTTTGTGGAACTGTTTTCTCTCATATGCTAGTAAGCAATCTCTTGATGCTTGTTGGCTGCTATAGCATCCCTGTTAATGACAAGACTGAGCCGAATTTTCAATATAAAATTTGAGATTTGGCCTTTGTGGTGACTGAAATATAGCAGTGCATCTTTCACAACTGCACAGTGCTCAACTGATCTGTTGAAAATTTGCAGAAAGGATCTATCTGCTTTTGGAGCTGAATTGCAATAAAATGGTTAATTCAAAGAAATTTTGCACACAGCATTACTGCCTAATGTGCTTCTAATTATAGCAGTAAAATAATGAAATGGCTTAGAGAATGAGGTCAGGGAAAAGAAGGAAAAACACGCTATCAAAATTATCTTTTCTAAACTAGTGTTAGATATCTCTTAACAAACAGCTACTGTCATGTTACCACATTACTGAATACCACATTTGCTTACTTCACTATAAACTTACTTATTTTAAATATAACTTTATTGTCCAAATAGACAACTGCTCTTTATAGAATTTATTAATTTTTTCTACATAATTTTAGTTCTTCTATAATTTTCATTTTTTCATCCAGTTGCTCATCTGTGTGTTCAGTCTAAACTCCTAATATTTGAGTGTGGTAATATATACTTCTATTTGCTAATTCTGAATGGCCTGTTTTCAGGGAAGATTTTCTGGCAAAATTAAGAGAGATTAAAAGAGGAGAAAAAGCCTTATAGTCTTCTTTTAAATTGCTTTTGGCAATACAAATATAAAAATGTAATATATTATTATCATAATATATGTTTACATTATTGATATTTATCTTTGGAAAAAAAAATCTTATTCACTTTTGACTAGAACTAAATAATTATATTCTTCCAACTCGGAGGAAAAGATGCCTTACTCTTGCTTGCTTCTTCATGAACTGGGTTCTCTAGCTCAGTCTTTCCAGTAGAAAAAGGGAAAATCACCAACTATTAGCATATAGAAGAAAAATTGCTGCAGTAAAGTAAGAGGAACTCTCTTCATGCAGATATTCCTGAAAACTACAGTTATTTGAGAAAAAACCCCACATTTTTGTGTCTAGGAACATGCCCATTTACTTCTTTGCTTTTTCAAGTTTTTATTAAATTGTGGTGTTTTAAATTTCCTTTAAAAAGTCTATGGAATAACTGGTGAAGCTCCAACAGCTGTATGGGGAAGGACTGTATTGCTATAAAGTTCACTGTGAACAGCACACTGACTACATACCCATACTCTACAGCAAAAAAAAAAAGTTATCAGAAACTCATGACTGAATGTGTCAGAATGTACATTTTCATTTTTTTTTTTCCCTGCTTGTTCACTTGGTTTTTTTCTAAATCTATCTCACCTTTTTATTAAATCATATAGAATTGGTAATCTTATTGGGGAGTGCTTACCTTGCCAGGGTTTTGTTCCTTAAAGTGGGACATTTCTTGAAGAAATACAAATAAATTCATCAGTGTTTCTGAAATGCACTGATTTATTCTGAGTCTGTAGTCTTGACTGGAATCGGTGACTTTCCAGCTGAGTAAAACAAACAAAAATATCTGACTTTGTTTACAGCTCATATGGAAGTTGAAACTGGTTGAAAATATGTAAAGCTTTAGCCTCTGGCAATTCAATGGCTGCTGCTATGCTAGAGACACCTGTGGTTGCTTCTTCGTATTTTATATTGAGCTAATTTGATCATTTTAACTAAAAAAAATTAATCTGTTCAGTAGTAGCAGCTTTCAGTACATACAAAAATGACTGCTTATTCATTCTGGTCATAGGAAGACATTGAGTTTAAGGCACAGTTGTCATCTAAATCAAGGAACTGCCCCCAAACTTGTTTATTATTATTATTTTTTCTTTAAAAAAAAATACCACAGTACTTTTCATTGCCACAAGATGGCCACACATATTAATGCATTTCATTTTATGCATATAATCCTTGTGCTTTTTTTTTCTCTTTTTTATCTTGTTCTGCAAACTATGATGATGAAATTGCTACCCAACCTAGAAAAAAAGAAATTGCTCTTGAAGTCTTTCTGTTTACATTAATTTTCCTACTGAATTTTAGTTTTTCTATTATATTGAAAGGACTGTTTCTAAAGCTTATCCTATGACTTAAAGTTCAGTACTATTCATAAACTAACAACCTCCTTAAAAAAACCTGTACCAAAGAATTTTCAAAAAACCATGGGATAGCATATGTGTCTATCACATTAGGGGCTGATAACTTTATCCAATATTGAGCTTAAATGGTCACATTATATACCTTTGTGGAATAAACAAAGCATCTACAACAAAGCTGTTTTATGAAACAACAAATAATAGTAAAGACATAAACAGGCCAGTCAATGTCAGGTCAAACTGGTACAAAGAATGGATGAACCACCATGCAAACACTGAGAATCTGAAGTAAATTCTACACCAGCTTTATTGAGTTATTTTTTGCATAATGCACTGCTGAGTACGCACAGCTTTGATCAGAGTGAATGCAAGCCAGCCATGAGCAACTCTGAGATACATAACCCATTACATGTCTAATCCATCTCTGCATTAATAGTAAACATTTTGTCACAGGTAGATTGAATTACAAGATAAATAAAAATATACATTATGAAAAAAATACTGTACATGCATCGGTGCACAGCTATAAGGGGACACACAGATGGTCAGACCAAACTCCCAACTCCTATCAGCCACACACGGTCTCTGCAGCCTCATTTATGTAAAAAGGCACAATTTTGGTCAAAAATGCTCTGCAGAGACCCTTCCTTGCCTCCCAGCTGTCCTTGTTTGCCACGAGGTGGTGGGGACCAGCCAGGGACGGGAGAGATGCAGGGACACAGCCAGGACACAGCCACACTGCCCAGAGCACTGTGACCCACATGGAACAGCAGTTCCAGCCACAGGGTAAGGCTCATTAAAGCCCAAACCCCAAAACTGGTGCCCTACTCCTGACTGTGTTATAGTATATATGGTGTTATTGTATACATGGTGTTGCAGTGGTGTGATTTCCTCCTACGCTAATAAACAATAGTCAGGGTGAGGGTTTTTTACTCCTCTTTGAGGAAAAAACCCAATGAACTATTTAAAGCAGCGCACCTGAAATGCATAGGATAAGAGCCCTGTGTCTTGGACTAGGTGACTTTTGCCATTTCCCAGCCATACAAGACACTGAATGCAGATATTTGCCCGTGACAGAGCATGCAAATAAAACCATAACTCACAGAGATCACTAGAGGAACCCAGCTGGAGGGATGAGCAATGTTACACAGAACCTTCTGTCTGCCTCCCACGCACAGTAGAGATTTCAATTTCCATTATCTCTGATAATACTTTCAGAAAAGTATTGCACAAGGGTTTTGGCCTCCGGGAACTCCAATTTTTATTGATAGGCTACTCCCCCTAAAGAGACACTGCTTCCAGCTTCTGTAAACTATTCTTCAGCACTAATAATAAGTCTTTTAAGAGCTGCCCATTTATTCCAGTACTGAAAACTACTATTATGACAGTGCTCTGAATAAAAAAAATCCTTTTACAGACTTTTACTCCTACTCTTTATTTAAAATTGTTGACAGTCAAAGTAGAACTTTGTGGAAACACAAAGCAAAAATGAACAGGCCTGATGCCTGCTATCAAAGTAGAGCTTTGAAGTACCTAGGAGAACTGTAGATACTCACTTCAACAATTTTAAGCTAATAGCAAAAACAGGGGGGAAAGATGAAAGCATAAAGTACAATAAAAATGCAGATTATTTTCACCTATGGTAACTACTAATATAAAGACAATATAGATTAAAGACAAGGAGCTATAACAAAGGCACAGTTTTAACTAGTAAAAATTTTTAAAAATTGCAAATTATGAAGAAAAAGTGCACATTTACACAGAAAATTCCCTGCAGTTGCTTTGCTTGGTCATAGTGATGCTTTCTTTAGCCAAGTTGTTGAAAGCATGAGCAGCAGTGCAGATAAAATGCATTGCTATATGCTTTGGCCTTGTGGTCCACATGTGGTGCATGGACAAGAAGACAAGCAAGAGGAGTGGATGGTACAGGTGAAATCTGCTTCAAAACTTTGGAAACCCACCACCGAGCTCCACAAAGGAGTACATGGCAGTTGCTTCTAGGCCACAAGAAATGGTAAGACACCTTTGTCAGCTCTACAGCAGCTACAAC
Organism: Poecile atricapillus; assembly: GCF_030490865.1. Lineage (NCBI taxonomy): Eukaryota > Metazoa > Chordata > Aves > Passeriformes > Paridae > Poecile > Poecile atricapillus. Next base: position 77,860,345 of record NC_081250.1, on the reverse strand, counting down.
TTTCTGTTTTACAAGGAACACCAGTGACTATTTTGAAACCTTATTCTGATCCTAGGCAATTAGAGGTGTAAGAAAGTCAGCTTGCTGATCTTCAGTGTGACCACCAGATGCACATGCTGCCTCTTCTTGTTCACACCTCCCAACAACTACCAGCCTTGGTGGTGTCTATCTTTTCTGTCTTTTTACCCTGAGCTGACTTAATACACAGTGTTACCCACAGTCCAGAGGGTTGGAACAAAGGGGAAGCAACAGATCCCAGTGAAGAGGGAGTGAGAAAGAAAGGAGGTACATCATATAGTTGTATGTACAACATATAATGTAGGTACACAGAGAGGTTATCTCATGGCCCTGTAAAAACAGAAATAACTATTAAGCCTGCATTAGATCAAACGGAAACAGGCACACAACGATGCATACTCCAGAGAAATTAGTTTTCCAGTGGCCACATTTAAAGATAAAAAGGGAAGAAGCCACATGAAGTGATGTAGATGATGAATGTGGAGTGCCTGACTATGACATAAGTCAACCAAGAATATAAATCTATTTCAACATAATATTAGTGGAGTTAATGAAGGTACTCACAGTACCTTAATACATTACTTAAATATGAAACCTATACTTCCTGCCAAAAGAGCTTTGGGTACTGCTCTCTGGGTGCTCCTTTGGGGATAAGAAGCCAACTGAATATTTTTAAAGTCTTTTGTGGATCATTTAGAAAGTATAACATTTTATGCTCCCATCACTTATCCTTAGTTTGATATACAATGCTACACTTCCATTCTAAAACTACCGTAAATAAGGTTAAGATTGTTCAGAAAAAATAAATTACTCACATCCTTCTGCCTGCCTATTGCATCATTTCTGTAACTGAGCAAATATATAAACTGTTGCCTAGTACATGTAAAAAAACCTACCCAAAACATTCTACCACCCAGACGCTTCCACTGATCACAGTCACAAACCCTAGCCAGAAGAGTCAGTGTATTACATTTGCTAAAAATGACTGATGGTGTCATGCTCCCATTTCGTAGCTAGACATCTGTTCAAGCAAAGCCCCATCACATTTCTCTCAGAAAGGTCAGCAGCTCTCATGTTACTGGTTTAAAAATCTCTTCGTGATGTGCTGGATTTTTTTTAATTATGCGTACACAGTTTCCTATGTATCTTCATGCAGACACGCTACTCAGAACTGCAGCAGTGACAAGAGAACACCATGATGTGGTGGATCGGAAGGACTGCACCCACATAAACCTAGAGTTAGTAATTATAGAGCTTCTAAACCCTCTTGATTTCCCAACTGTAACCACACACATTTGAAGCCTGTGCGCTATGTAATTTTCAGGGTAACTTAGAATGTAGTAGCCAAGGTGGAAGAACCGAAAGTTACATTCCCAAAGATATGTAAATCAAAATACAGGTAATATGGCTACTTGGTAGTTTTTAGAAAGGTAATATATAGAACTTACAGAATGGTGCAACTGTAAGGGATCTGGATATCAAAGGACAAATAGGCAAATAGAAGCTCATCATGAAACTTAATCAAATTAAATCCAGCATGTAAATTATTAGCAAATCCCAATCAAGCAGGTCTACCTTTTCAGAGCTTTCACAGGTTTCTGCTGTAAGAAAGAAGTCACCACAGTGCAGACGGGATACAGTTTAATATAAAATATAATGTATATAATGATACAGTTTTTCTCTGAAGCAAACATTTTATACCTGAAGACCTATACAAAAAAAGTAGGTTTTGAAATTTTTCTTCTAAATTATTAAGGTACAGAGATAAGGGATTTAAAATAGTATTTAGACTAAAAAGGTTTGTGTAATTTATTTTTTTTTAACATAGAAATTTCAGGAGGACATATACTGAAAATGAAAATAAACACCCTTTTCTCTTTCCAAAATACAAAATAGTGTTAAAAGGAAATTTTACAGTTAAGTATATTAAAGTACCAATGGCAAAACCTCTAAAAGCTACTATTGAACTGTGGTGGAACACAATGTGATATTGATTAGCCTTACAGACACACAATGTAACACATTTGTGAATGTTATGTGCACTATGTGGAAAGACAGAATGACCAGCACTACTAAGCTAACAGCAGAGCATCCTAATGACCCATGTGGCTAATTTTAAAGGTGACTATGTAGAACTGCGCTCTATCCTGTGCCACTTTTGGATCCCATGCAATCATTAAGTATACTAAAATAATTGTATTTGTGTCATGTGGCCATGACCAAGTCAACAAGACCTACCATTTAAATGAATCACTGGGATACCATGTGAAATTGTCCTTGCATCAAAGACTTCCACAAAAGAAAAAGCAAAAACAGGAAGCATCTACAAATATACCCTGTTCTTAAGACTTCAGGGAGAATTTTCATCTACAACCTTTTTGCTCCAAATAGTACAAAGCTTTTCTAACAGAAATCTCTTCAGCTTGTAGATATCCATATGCACCCTGTTTCCCATTGCTAATCCACAGGTGCTGCACAGATTTAGGCTCACTAACATGTGGTATTGTGGCTAACATCCTTTAACTGATCACATTTGACTATCCCTTCAATGTTGAGACTTTGGCACCCTTGGAATCTCTAAGGTATAGAGACAGATCTTGTTTTTAAATTGAAGCTGGAAAATGTAGTTATCAGCCTTAAAGAGTAGCTAACATTTCCCAACCAAAAATCTCTTTTAATTATCATACATCCAGTAGTTCAAATACACTGTTTATAAGAACTAAATGAATTGGGTTAATACTGTGTAACATTGCTTCTCAAACTCTTCCCAGCCTCGTCTATCTCTGACATTTCAATTTTTATTTATGTACTTTTTATTAACAGTGGATCAGTCCAATTTGCTGTTCCTGTTTTGGATTTTTTTCAAGGGAAGGTGTGGAATAAAAACCTGAAAAATATCTTATTTCACAGCTTTTCTGCTTTTATTTCCTGACCAAGATGGTTTCTTGGCAATATTACTGTACAAGAAATATGTTTAAACCATCAACATTTGATGAGGCTGGATATGCCTTTCTCAATAGACTGCAGACTGGTGGGGCCATGTGACAGATAAGCAACCTTTCATTCCTGACTCTATATACTCCTTACATAGAGTGTTAAACTAAAGCCATAATTATATTTTCTTCTCTGCAACTGACATGGGAACATTTTACCACTGGTGTCCTGCCAAACAATATAAATCCAATAAATTAAGGTAGTTGTTTTGCTTATATTACTAGTTGAGAACAAAGTTTTCTGAAAATGAAAGCAAGCTTATTTTTATATAAATACACTGAAGCATTCCACAAAGAGATAGGTGAATTCATCTTGTCCAACAGACTGTTTAAATGAAAAAAAGACCCATTACTAACAGGATTTTATTTTGGAGGGCAGGTTTCATCTCTTCTATTCAGGTATAATACATCAGTCATCTTATGAAGTCTTAATAAGGAACTCCATTCTAATTTTTCAGCTGACCAAACACGAATTGGTTAATTCCATCTTTTTTTGAAGGTGATTCCAGTATACAAGTTCCTCAATACAGCAAACAGTATTAAATGCTGTCACTTTTTGCTGAATGTCCTGCTAAGACAAACAAAATATACTCCAGTTAAATTGGGGCATTTAATTGTTGAGCTCCTCTCGGCAGACTCTGGTGAGCAGATCGGTAGGCCAACTCTCACAGGAAACCCTTCCTTTGACCTGTCCTACTCCCACTCAGCTCTCCTGAGGAGAACACCAGCTACTACTGCACTTTGAGGTCAAAGCATGATCTGACAGTCAAGTGCCATTAGTCCAAATTCATGACATAGTCATTAAGATTTTTTTAAATGTGTCTTTGCATGAAAACGGAGTGTTTCAGTGCCATGTAAATACTATAACTGATTTGCCTTCTGTTTAGCAAAGACTATAATGCTATTTACTATGTGCTGCTGTCATTTTACCAAGATGATTGAAGGGCAGGCATCTTTCAGGTCAGGTTCCCATTTATAACTGTTACAAACACAAAACAGATATTTTTGTTCAGAAAAGTAAGCAACAAGACCATAAAGTTCCATTTGCAGAACTTTAAACAGATCTGCCCAGCTGTTAGAAGCAATTATTTTGAATTATTTTTCTCTTGCAAAGACAACTCTTTTAGTGTTTTTTAACAAAATCAATTTATTTTCTTCCTTCACAGAATGATTCTTTCCTTCCTTCTTCCTCACGTTCTTCAGCTGAGATATTCCTAGCTCAAAGCCTTTCAAAGTCAAACAGCTAGGAAAGATGAGCTTAGTATTCCCTGAAGTGCAGAACAGCTGCACAATAGGAAAAAAAAAAAAAAAAAAAGGAAAACTGTATTTTCAAGTGCCAAAGATTATTTCTTTTTTAATTACTTTCTGTGTTACCTAACAAGATAACGGTAACTTTTTCTGTGCACAACTTAATTTTGACTCTTTTTCATGGGTTTTAATGTATTTTGTACACGTATGTTATAACTTACTACTCTGATGCATTACTAGAGAGTTCCTAAAGCCACATGTTTCCACCACTTCAGGACCAATATTCACAGTGTGTGAGTTCAGTGTCTTTTATACATTCTTGACTATCATTAGATTCCTCACAAAGAATCAGTTTTTAAAAAAAAAAATAAAAAATAATTATACTGTCTTTCACCAAAACTGTAGTGGGCCTGATGATAAAGAATTACTGAGGGAAAATATCTCCTTATGCTAAATTGTTTTCAATTCTCTACCTGTGGCCATGCATTTCCTCACTGTTCTTCGTCTATTACTACCCATGATCATGTGCCAAAACAGAAGATATGAGTGGGTTCATGCTCTTCACAAGTCTTCGGTTTTGGCTAGCCTTACTAAGAAGTATTTGTGCATCTGTTCCTTTTCTTATTTTCATTTTCATTCTCAGTATGACTAATAGAGTATTGGCCAATGCCACATATTTAACTATGATGTAACAATGTTCATGAAACACACTTGTGACACAATATTACATATTTTCTGAAGTAGGACATGAACTTGAGAGGAGAGAGGATGTAAAAAGTATTTGCATCCGAGAAGGGCCTACAAGGAGAGCAGTGCACTGAAACCAATCAGGGATCAAAGCTCATTCTGTACCTTCCAAAAAAATACTACTGCTCTCCTTTTTTTGAATGCATACAAGCTGAAGTTTTGATTCAGTGTGCTCTAAAAATTACACCCTTATCTGTTCATTTACATTACAATTTCTTCCTTTGCAATTCTAAGATTAATTGCTCCTGTGCCACTCCCATAGCTTCTCCTTCTATTTCTTCTTGTTTAACTCGGACCAAAATATTCTGATCTCCACCAAACCTCATTAGCACTTCTTTAGCAATGTTCCCCAGTTATATCCTATTTGTTATGACCAAGACAAAAACGCAAATTAATTTCAGAAAAAAATTGGAACCTTTTGATTAAACTACTTTCTCAAACAGTTTTGCTCAATAGCAAAGACACAAAAGGATGAGGGATGAGCATCAGGGTCAGTTAATTTAATGGTAGCGTCAAAAATGAGAAATGGGCACAGCAGGCTCTGTTATGTTTTTCCAGGTTACTGCTTTAGAAAAGCTCATCTCTTTTCTTCCAAAACTAAAACTCCCAACTTTGACAGAAAAAGAGGTCTTAGAGTCTTAGGCCTTCTGTTCAGTTGTCAAAGCTTGCTGCAAGCCTTTATAGAGAAAGAATTGTGAACAAAATAAATTAGGTACTATTACAAAGCTGAAAACTTTTTTTAAGGGGTCACATATTTCCATTTTTCTTTATTGAAAAATAAACAATTGAACAAAGTTGAGACCTCACCAAACACTTTTTAAAGAATAGCAATTAACGCTTTGGTGGTTATCAGTAATGAGTCAACATTTCCTTAAGAAAAAATGCTATCTGCAACTACAATTAATTGTAATCTATGTCATATATATATAGGGCACAACCCAGATATCCCTGCAAACGGAAATGTGTAGGTGACCCCACCCCTGTAGAGACCCAATTGCTCCTGGGGATCCATTCACCCACGCTCATCCAGTTAGGGGGCTGTGCTTGAATGTGCTGCTCTACAACAGACAACCAGAACTATCTCCTGTATTTCATCTCACAACACACCGACAAACATGCTGGAAAAACATCCACATAAATGTTCAGATTTAAATTTAACTAGAAGAAATCAAACCCAAAGCCATAATGAAATGCCCAGTTCTGATCCCTGTAGTTGCTTAATTTTTTAGATTTGCCTCTGTATTTTGGCATTTTGTTCACTAACTTCTAAAAAAAGCATCTATTTCTATATACATGACAAATACTCTTTTTACAACATCAAATATTTCATTAACACCATTTTAGAGCCAACATTTTGATTAGCATCAAGACTATGGAAAAACCATGTGGACTTTAAGAAATCTAGATTATAAACTCTGTCATAGCCAAACATCAATAACATCTACTTTTCAAATGCCTATTTTAAAAGCTATTTGGCTAAATTTAATTAAGGTATTTATTTCAGAGGAATGTGCTGAATCGTATTTGAGAAAACAGTATTTTTAAAATTGTTACCAAGTTTTGTATCCAATTACTTTTTTTTGTCCTGACTGTTGGTTTTATCAGCTAATTCAAATAAAAGCTGAACTACAGAAAGACAGGTATACCTCAAAGGGACACAGTGCCCACATCTCAAAGAAATGAGTTAGTGTTCTGTCAGTGACATGGCTCCAACTAAACTATTTCCATGTATGACATATTGAGGCTTTGAAAGAAAAAGTGACCAGGTAGAAACCACACAGTATTTTCTGTCTTTCAGCTTCAGTTTAAGAAGTACCTCAGAGCCGTTTCATTTACCCTCTATCAGACATTAAGACTCACACTTCCCTCCTGAGAAGGTTAGCATTAGAGGCAGAGCCCTCAAGAAGCAGAAGATTGGTTACAATGCAGAGAAAACTGATCTCAGGCTAAGCACTCAGAAACACACACAGATTAGTTACATGAAGCCTCAGTCATTGCTGCACTGCACGGGAGGGCCAGCACAAGCAAGGTACAGTACCTGTCATCTTGTCCCAGATCCTCACTGTCTGGCATTTCAGATGTAAAAGAGAATTCTCTGTCTCTCTCTACCAATCTAGATAATCCAGGCAATGATCTTCTAGTCTGTTTTATGTTTTAGGAGCCACCAGTCAGGCACCTGTGCTGCTCACTGCCAGGAAGAATGCTCCTTGCTCAGAGAGCAGATGTTTACAAGACATTCTAAGTGCTGCTGGTCTTGAATGAAGTTCAGAGCGGTCGGCTTTGATTGGCCGTGACTATAAATAAACAAGTCGTGACTCACCTCACACACTATGACAGGGTGTTTAGTAGCAAGCACAGTCAACAGCCAAAGTTTGTTTTCCTTCTGGTCACATGAGGCAGAATCACCACCCACTTACTACTTTTATTTTTCTGTTTCTACTGGAAATCTTCTTCAATATCTGCCATTTTTCTCGGGTGTAAGCAGCAACCAAAATTATGTGAAACTAAATCATTCAAACTTTAATAAAAGTTGAAGACTTAAAAATATGACAGCAAAGAGATTACTCTTAAAACTATAAACTATTAACTACAAAAAAACAATATAAACTATAAACTATTCAAATATCCTTTTTTTCCTCCCTGCAAAGCATCAGTCAAAAGCTGTCAGAAGAAGCTAAATCATTCTCCAATGTCTAAATCCACAGATTAAAAAAATCAAAAAGAACTTAGTAATTCTTTTAAATAAGGAACAGGAAGACAAGTTTTCCATAATGATTAATTGCATTGCTTTTAAATTCTTTTTCCAAGCTCATCTGCCACAACTAATCTTAGATAGGAACACCAGAACACTGTGCTGGAAGAATCCTCAAAAACTAAAGTATGATGGCAGGAGGAGGGCTTCTGCCAAAATACTTTGATTGCTTCCATGAAGGCGAATTGAATATGGATTTCCTCCTATGGCTTTTCCTCCTATTGCTGCATGCATGACAAGGATTCTGCCACATCAGCTACACCAGCTATGTCTCTATTAATTTTCAACACCCCCGCAACCTTATCTGTGGAGCTCTGTCACACAGTCCAAGACTCCAAGGATCCTGTATGTCTGTCGTTCAGCACATGGCTCAGCACTGCTCCTTCATGCAGCTTCTTTCCTTTATTGAACAGGTTGACCTGTTGCTCTTAATATATTTTCAAATCCGTATTACATCCAGAGATCTTCACATAAGAAATCTTTTTTTTTTTAGGAAGGAACCCAGCAAGATTTACACCTGCCTGTCCTTCATGAGACAGTAAGAATTGTCCTGGGGCTGTCACATGTTAAAAATAAATGGAAAAAAAATATAAGCAAAGCTGGAAAAAAGGTATGCCCTATATCTTTGATTTGCTAAGCTATATATGGTGCATTGTGAGTAATACATAATTTCTGGAAAACTGCTTAACTTTTAAAATGATGAAGAATTCTACCCTTTCTTCTTTTTTTCATATAAATTTCTTCAAAAGGACTAGTAAGATCTAAAAAAACAGGAGTAAAGTCCTCTGACAAAATCATGCAATTCAATATATAAATAAGCATTAATAAATGCCTACAACTGAGACTTTCCATGGCCACTGATATCTGTATATTCCAATGTAATCTTTCCTTCCCTTTCCTTCCCTTTCCTTCCCTTCCTTTCCCTTTCGCCTCCCTTTCCTTTTCCTTTCCTTTCCTTTCCTTTCCTTTCCTTTCCTTTCCTTTCCTTTCCTTTCCTTTCCTTTCCTTTCCTTTCCTTTCCTTTCCTTTCCTTTCCTTTCCTTTCCTTTCCTTTCCTTTCCTTTCCTTTCCTTTCCTTTCCTTTCCTTTCCTTTCCTTTCCTTTCCTTTCCTTTCCTTTCCCCTTTTTCTTCTGATAGTAATAGATGAAATAATTATGAATTGAATTTCTTCAAGCTTACCCTGAAACAACAGAGCTGCTAAATTCAAAAATCTTAATTAATGAAAATGATTCTGTGCAACAGTTTCACCTTCAGATCAAAGTTGTGATGTCTTCTAATTAGGAAATGAAGCAAAAGAAATAACTGAAATCTGCCAACACATCGGAGCATCATTCAGAATTTAAGTGCAGCATCAAAAATGAAAGCAAACAAAACTGAACTCATTATGCAAATTGGGCTGCTTTAGTTTCCATGCACTGCAACATACTCTTACACAACCACATACATTTCCTATGTCAAATGCTTTTTTACAAAATATTCCATTTTAATGCATTTGATGATCGCACTCAGAAGCTGAAAAGCTTTCAGTATCATGTCTATCCCTGTATTTCAGCCTTGGAACTTGATGTACTCCAAACTCTTCAAGTGCAGCTTTGGACTGTTCATTTTTGGGTCACACTCTGTACAGAGCTTATTGCTACAGCAGAAAAACTGTTTACTTTTACGATTCCTTACAACTCTTCCCAGCCCTCACTGAGGCAAGGAGTATAATATCACCTTATTTACTTATTCATAAGGAAGACCTGAAAAAATTAGGTTCAAAACTGTCTGCTAAATGAGCACCTATCTAAATGTCAAGGACCTGTTAGCTTGGAATTAGAACATTTATAAAACACTTCAATACTCAAAGACTAGTTTCTACTGGTATCACTGCTCATCAATTTTGAAAATCATACTTGAAAACAGCATGAGTGCATAACTAGTGGAACTGCAATCACACTGAAGTATTTTACTTGGTATCACAAGGAAGACAATCTAGAAAAATCATCTCATTTTTTTGAACAAAGTTCTTCTGTACTCAAGGGAATTATAATTTGTATTGGCCCATCTGGAGGTTTCCTGCAGATCAGGTTCCAGATTACTTCACATGAGATGGAATGACCTCTCCAAGAACACTTTGGTGGAACAGCAGCAGGTAAACAGAAATACTGTACTGAATCAGGCCAAAGGGCTTTGGCATCTTCTGCAGTATCCAAAAAGGAACAGCCAAGGAAAAAAAAACATTGATGCCTTCTATAGATAGTCTTCCAGACTCCACCTTGTGGAGATTTAGCCAGCAGTGATGTCTATTTTTTAGCTCTGAATGGATTTCCATCCTATGATAACACCTATACATCTTGTGGCAAGGGCATCTGCAGCTTAACTGCATACTGTTTGGGAACAAAAAAGCAGCCAAACCCCACCCAATATTCTTTGCTGTAGCCACTTCAAGTGGTTTCCAAGAAGTCTTATACTGGAACAGTCAGATGACAGTTAACTCTCTTTAGCTTTTCACAGTGACTTATTGTTTTTGCAGACCATTATAATTTGGGGTTTTTTTGACAGGACCACAAAATTGAAAGATGAAGCTGTTTAGAACCATTTCTTATCATTGCTAAAAATCAATTTTAAACTTTTCCGATATGGAAAACTCAAAGTGACTAAAAATGACAGAATGAAGAAGGAAAGTCTTTTCCTACCCATGTTATTTTTCAAGGAGATTCTTATTGCCTTGCTTAGTTGCAGATAAGCACTGCACTGGACCTGTGTCACTCTTCTCTGTCCTTCTAAGTTCCTTCTTGGTACTTTTGAGGCCTCAACTCACATGAATAATCCATGCTTCTCTGAGCAACTTCTTTGTCTGAGCTGCTACATTCCAGTTTTACCATGTCTCACTTCTTGCAGCATTTTCTGAAATTTTCCCTCCCCTTGGCTCTGTCGGTTCTTCCCTTCTACCTTACAATGAATTCCTCTCCTTGTGCTATTACTTCTGAAAGGAAAATGGAAGCCCTTGGTTCTGTAATCAAGAGGAAGAGGATTCTATCTACAATGTCATCCTCTTGGTCAGCTCATTCAGCTTTAAAAGCCCTATTTTGCTCACCTATTTCATACATATAAGCTCTTGCATGCCCTCAAACATCCTCACTATTCTTTTGCAAATTCTTCCTGTGTTTACCATAACCAATTTAAGTCATGAGAGACCAGAAATAAAGTTATTTCCAGTGAGAGCATGCAATTATTTATACATTTTGACCTCTTTTCTAAGTTGTTCGTCATGCTGTCATTACCACATTTTTACACAGAGCTTTCCAGAGTACCTGATCTTCTTTATGTTATTTGGATAACTTCAAGAATAAATTATTCTTACTTCTGCTTCTCTCCATTATTCTGTTTTCAACTAAGCTGACCTCTCCTAGACCTTTCTGAAAACCTCCTTGAGAGCTGTTGAGTTACAGCTCTTTACTGTCAGGTATGAAGACACCCCAAAAATATGTGCTGGTCTGCACATATTTCAGCAATTTGAAGGCCATGACAAATTTTCCCGTATTTTCAACCAATATTTGCTAAAGTTTATGGTACCGATTCTTTCTATGTAAAGCTGACTTCAAACTGCAAATACTTATTACATCTACTTAACTTCAAGGTCTCTCCATACACTGTTAGACATACAGAGGAGGCTGATTTTAAAAGAGAGCAAACCTTTCATACAAGCATAAATGAAAAATCCTCAAAATGGACCTGCTGAACACGCTCAGTTCTTTGCTGGGGTATTATACCAGGCATAACCACAAGCAGTAATCAGTGTTCTAAAAAAGATGAAGACACTTATTATACACAAAACATAGTCTGGTATTTAGCTGTATGAAGGTTTAGGATTGGAAAAAAAAATAAAAAGAAAAAAAAATCTTTCAACAGTCAAAGACTAATAAAAGCAAAGGAAAAAAGTGCTCAAGAATTTTTTTTTTTCTTCATAGAATTCTGCATGTTATGCAGGAGTCTTATTTGTACCTGGATGAAATAATTAATTGTTAAACATTTTTAAGATGACAAGCTGCATTTTCAGGAAAAAACACCCCAAACAAACAGCATTCCGTTTTGACAAAAAAAAGAAGAGTAGTGCAACATCCAAAAAGCTACACAAGATACCACATGCAAGAAATATTCACTGGGCAGAACAAAGCGTATGAGTATGTATTTTTAGAAAGTCATAAAAAATTGAGTATGAAAGCAGACTGACTATCAACAGATACCAAAACCTGATTTGTATCAGCAACAATGAATTGTCATTATGAGGTTTTAGTGTTTCTCACAAAGCCCGCATAATAATGCTCCCTGGTGCATGACAGTATTTCCAGATTTCAAACACAAGCAGAAAGAGGAATTAAAGGAAATAAGAGACACTTCAACTGCAGTTTTAAAAGCCGATTATTACATTTTATTCACATGAACATTGCAAATCTTGTTCTTCACAAATATGACAGATCATGCTGGATTGGTGTGACAAACAGAGAGGAGCTGGAGACAGAAAGGTAGATCTTACCACTAAGGGTGAAAAATCTCAACTGCTCTGTGACTTTTTGGCCATGGAATCTTGTTAAACAGCTATAAAAGAAACAAACATTTGGAGGCAAAAAAAAAAAAAAAGACTAAACAAAAGACACAAACCCTCTTAGGAACGATCTCAACCATCTCTAAAGATAAGTGAATACATTTTTCAAAATTTTCAAGTAACCTTTTACATATTGTTTCATTAAATGATTTGATTTATTATACCACATTTCTACAAAGATACTAGTTCATCTCATGATCTGTAATTCAGTCAAAGCACATGAAAATCATAAAAATGCATTTTTTTTCCTAGGCATACATGCTACTCAAGATTCTGAAACCTGCTCATCTTCCTGTCTCTTGGTTTGTAGCACTCTGAATCTGTTTCTTCTCAGCAGTTGTTTTCTTTTCCTACTGACAAAAAGATTAACTACGTGAAAAGCAAACCATACAGCAAGATACTAAGCCCACATACTGAGAGCACCTATGTCTAAAAGATGTTGCTGGTATGCTCACAGTTTGCTTAGATTACTTCACCATTACTTCAGTGCTGCAATCATCCTATGAACATGAGGATAGGAGCCAGTTCATATAAAATGAATTACCTAATCATATAATTTCTTCTTAGGTGCAGCATAAGAAAATCTCTCCAGAGAGGGATTACTGCAATTGCAATCCAAAACTAGATCTAAGTCCATGTCACTAGATCTGAATTAAACCTTAGAAGCTTAAGGATGAATAACTGCAGGACTTCAAGTACATTATAATGTAAGCACAGCACACAGTTATATATCATTCATCATTTTCACTGACAACAACCCAATCTTCCAACCCAGCACAAAGAGCCGAAGTTTTGATTAATACTCAGAATTGTTAGACAAACGTTTTCATAGTAGGTATAATTAATTTTGATTCCTTAAGCTCCACAACCCTTTTCAATGCCTGTATAATGGAAGTGAAACAGACGACTAAATGACTGCAAATTTATCAACTTATCTATTTCTTTGCTTATTTTGTGACAACAGATGAACTCCACTGTTTACATGTCCAATAGTAAAATTACAAACATATTCTCTCCCTTTAAAAAGAGCTTTTTTTCATTAGAATTGTCTTTCTTCAGTCTCAGTGAGGAAGCTTATAAAACTGTGCAGCTGCGGCAAAAGAAAAGATTAAATTGTCACTAACATGACTCAGTTTCAAAGCCTTATTTTCATATGATGGAGAAACTGGTAATCTGTGCTATATCTGTATGCTACTTTCCAACTCTAACACTTGTAACAGCAAGTTAGAAATTCTGATATACTGTAAGAAAAACAGTAACATGTACATTTATATAAGCAAAGCTTAAAATATTTAAAAACTAAAGTCAGGGAGAAAATGTCAGAATGCATTCCACTTTAGAAGGCACTTATTTGTGTACACTGATCAATTGGCTGGTTTAAAAAAAATACAGGAACCTGTCACCACAGTTCACATTACGTTTTGACCTCACATGCTAGCCCTACCAGCTCGAGAGAAAGCAGATATAGACTTCTTAAATTCTAACACCAAAACTTAAAAAAAATAGTTCTATATAGTATCACTTGTGACAACATGGAAGGGTAAGATAGGTAATAATGAGAAGCTGCAGCTGTAAGAAATGCATTATATAAAGCAACAGTATATTTCACACAATGGTAATTCATACACATACACAATTAGAAGCTGGGTAAAATGGTTAATTCTGAGTGCACTGATTAAAACATCTAACTTTATCCTGCAGTGACTGGGTAAACCAATTTCTTCAGAATTCTCTAAAGTGAATACTTCTCAAACCCAATCATTCTGCTCTTCTAATATCCAGCCCTCTGTGAAACATCTGCAAATTTAAAGCAATGGGAGGCCAATGTAACACCACACAGCTCCATGGAAAAGGCAAAGGGACAGCCAAGACTGCAAGAGAGAACTCAGCACTCTCCTGCAACCACACCTACCCCCAAAAACTACAGTCAAATGGCGCCTGGGCTAGTAGAAGTCAAGAAGGTTCAGACAAGGGATGATGATCAATGAGGACCTGCAGCTTAACCCGTTTGTCAGCAAGGGCACCTGCTGAGTTGTGACTGAGTTGTGAGGAATCCCCTGAGCTGGCCAGGCGAGCACTGCCAGAGCACTTGGCCAGAAGGGCAGAGCACCCGATAACCTTCACCCTGCCTGGAGAGGATGACAGGACGCATGACAATTCACTGAGGGGCTGAGGAACTGCTGGGAAGACAAAACTAACTTCACTTAGCTAGGCTTTTGTCCCAAAGACAAATTTGCCATTCCCTACTCCTGTACTATTAATTTTTGTTTAAAATCAGTGCATTTCATAAGGTCATTTAGAACACAGGTATGGACCACTTGCATTGTACAGCATGACAGCCGCTCCTGTCATCACTACAACTTCCTTTTCCCTCATTTTTAAATGGACATCAAACAATGTATAAAGAATCCTTTTTATTAAGCTGTATGAAATACATTTTTAAAGCACAATTTGCTGCTAGGAGACTGAAAAATTAAGCTTTCAATTTAGAAGTTACTTATATATAAATTCTTACATATCTATATAAATCTGTAAAACACACAATATTTTATTACAGTTTTTTCTGTTTCCTTTAGAATCTTGAATAAAGATCATTGAACTCATATCCCTGGATGTTCCTATAAATGTTCCTATAAAGAAGGGAAGTAGGAGGGTGGGAAAAAATCCTCTCTACTCAGACTTTTACTTTAATTCAGTAAGGTGTTTTTTTCATATTAAAAAACCCAACAAACAACAACAAAAAAACTTTAAACAAACAAACAAACAAACAAACAAACAAAAAACCAAAAAAAACCCCACCCTCCTAAATCCAAAACAAAATAAACCCACCAAAAAAAAAATCCCCAAAATAATTTATTTGGGAAACATTCAGAGCACTTTAAATACATAATTTTTCAACTGCTTTTAAGGTAATCTGCAGTGCTTTTCACCTCCTTTCAGTGACTACAAAAGCCCTAAAAGACTAATTTCCATCTGCCAAAATTATTCATTACCAAAAAAAAAAAAATCCTCTTCAGTATGTTTTGAGTTTGATTACTGATTGAAGAAACAAGTATTTTCCAAGGTACATCTGCAAGGATTTTAAGCAAAGTATTTGAAACTTTAACAAAAAAGTTCTACCTATGTGCTGTTTTCAGAAACTTCTATTTCTGCGTATCATTATATTGAGTTTCTAGCTGAATTCCCACACTTTGAGACTTCAATTATAATAAAAAATATCTGATTCAGCTAACCAGTTAGGAAAGAAGTTGTCAAAGGTACACAATCTAAGAAAGTGGTCTGCTTATGGCAAACACAATGGAGTCAGCTTGTTCTTGCACAGCTCTGATATGAGAACTCCATACAGTAATTTTTCAGACACATCTCAGTTTGTGTTCTACAGCAAGCTTCATGTATTTAGAACAGTATGTTTTTAAAGATCAGACGTGAAAACCTCAGATATTGTTGCTCTGATTAATTATATTACTCTGATCTCATGCCTAAATGCATAAATGTGTGGTGTTAAGGTACACACTGACCTTACAACTCCCTTGGAATGTGGTGGTAGCAACAGACACTCCATCTAAAATTGAGCAACAGCTATCTCACGTGCCCTTCTCAGATTTCTGAGAGTTTAACATTTATATACAATTTACATAAAAATGCAGATATAAATAGCTATATTTATTTCAGTCTCACTTAACTGAATAAAATATCAATGCTTGTATTACCAGGACCAGCTAGACTGAGTCTGCTAAAGGCCCATCTAGCCCTGTGCCCTGTCTTTAACGCTTGCCAAAACCAAATACCTGGGAATACCTAAGCAACAGAATAAAAATATGGAAAAATACATAATGATAGCTCCATAAACTACAACAGAGCTTTCAACAATTGGGGACTTCCAAAGTCAGAGATGGTGATTTTTTTATTTAAAAGCCTTCAATTAAGTTTCTTTAAAAAAACTGTCCTGAAATTTTAAGTCCATCTATACTTCTAATATTCACAACATTCATGTGTCAAGGATTTCTGAAACTTATTACATATTTTTATTTTTTCTCAGCTCTCTGCCTGCTATTTTGATGCCTCCTCATTCCAAAAGTGTGAGAGAGAAGGTATGTCCTGTGTGGTATTTTGAGACATCTCTATTGTATTTCTCTTTAATTATTCATTATCTCTTTTCAAAAATCCTACCTCATTTACTTGTTCTTTATAAGGAAATAGTTCTGTGTATTTGGTTTACCTTGTTTCTGTGCTCTGGATCATTTTTTTTCTCCTCTGCAGTTTTCTGGAAGATAGTAGATCAGTCCCACACAAAATATTCAGGATTTGGACATACAATAGTTTTATGAGAGTGGCATGTGACTGTAATCACTTTTTCCCTGCATGTCTTTTTTACTGATACTGAACAGTAGATTTAATCTGTTGTTCCATGCTGGTTTTGTGAGACCATATTCATTCTTATCAGTGGTTACAGTCATGTTCAGACACTATTATTTTATATGTGAATTTAGTACTGGCATTTTGGCATAACTTCACAGTTACCTACGCTGAATTTCAGATGCTATTTTACTGAGAAAGAATCCTGTAAGGATTTTCTGAAATTCTTCATAGGTGGTCTTTGTCTTAATTTTCTTGAATAATTTGGTACCTGGCCATCCCACTACTCACTGCCTTTTCAAATCTCTTATGAGTACATTTGCCAGAATTGTTCCAGCACAAATAGCAGATATTTTTTTATTCACTGTGAAATTCTCTTAAACATTACCTCTCACTATGAACTGACCTACAGTAACCTCAATGGCCACAACTACATCAGTGATCTATTAATCATACTACTAATCCAAGCACTTGTTATAAAAAGGCTGAACTTCTGGAAGAGGAGCTAGGGAAAATCTAAGCTAGGGGAAGGAAATGTGTGTCACATGGTGCAGTGGCCATAAAATACAGATTGACTTGGGAGAACATGGCTTTGCGCTACAGCAGATATTTATCTCTGAAATTTTTAATTAAACTGGTCACCTTAATATGTCAGATCATCTGTATTCACTGAGTGTGGAAACTTGCAGAACATGCAGAATATGAGCATATGTTACTTTCTGTTTCCCATAAAATAAGCTAAAATACTTATAGCTGTCTAGAATTTATCTTCCATGTTATTTAGACTCTAAAACATCTGGAATATTAATTAAAAATATTTAAACAATTAAATATATTTTACTAAGTAAACATGCAACATCTCTTCTGTCAATAAGAAATAAGAGAATAAAAGGAGACTTGGAAGGCATACCATGAAGTTTGTTTCAAAACAGCTGAGCTGTTTTACTCAACTGTGTGCTGAAACACCTAAAAGAATATAATATGTTATTCTGCTGATAGGCTCACATGCTTCAATAAAACTGTGCCAGGACATTCCTTACTAAATTAGTGACTAATCAGATGCTGGGCTGGGAAGCACACCCTCACATGCTACAACCACCCAGCCGTCTGCAGCATTAAAAAAAAAAAAATCAAAAAAACCCCGACTACAACTATATGTTCTTGTGTCCCCTATAAATAATTTCCATCATGCGTTTTGTAATCTAATGCTTGCATTTGGCAAACCAGATGCAATTAAAGGTCAAAACCTGACTACTATAGAAAGAACCTGACTACTCAACTTCTGATCTTTTGACTATCACCCTCCTAAATATTCTAAGCAAGGATGTCCTCTTCCCTCCATGTCAATAACTAGTATATATTTCTAAATAGCTTGTTTTATTGATCACAAATGTTTCTTGCCTCTTTTATCAAGTTCTCAAATTAATCAAAATTGCTTGCTTCTTTTTCTTACTTATTACCCTCAGATTTCCATTACCCTTTAAAAATTGTTTAGAATTTGAAAACTTGACAGAAATTAACTCAATAGGCTGTTGGGAGACAGCCAATATATTGAGCCTATTTTGTTGTTTGTGCAAAACAAGCCCTACTCTTCTCAAAACAATAAATAGCAAAAGCAGCATTTCTGCCTACAGGAAACAGTTAATACAGGCCAATATTAAAAGAGGATAAAAGCTACTTGTATTTGCAGGAGAAAAACATCTTCACATGTTTAGCATAAGCCATTCCATTCGCTTTTCATGCAGTCTTTAGTGATAATATAAAAATACAGAATATGGTTAAGCTTGCTACCTATTTTCACGGAGTTTTTAATCAATCATCATTAGACTTACATTTAAGAAAAGCCATTCCAAAATGAAAATGTCCAATTTTCTTCT
Organism: Poecile atricapillus; assembly: GCF_030490865.1. NCBI lineage: Eukaryota > Metazoa > Chordata > Aves > Passeriformes > Paridae > Poecile > Poecile atricapillus. Next base: position 77,841,765 of record NC_081250.1, on the reverse strand, counting down.
TAATCCTAAAAGGAGTATCTCTATTTAAGGTAACACTGGGGGCTCCCTGAATGCTATAGTTTATAAATACCCTTTAAGATGACAAGTCAAATGACCTCAGGATTGCCAGTTATCTCTCACAGTTGTTCAACTGTTAAAATGGAAAGTGGTAAGAATAGAATAAAAACACCAATGGCAAAAATATTACATGTGCAATGGAACAAACATGGCACACAGGACATGACCATTTTAACATTACCCTTTTTGCTTAAATTTACCCTTTGAAAAGGTCAGCTTTGTGAAGTTCTCTCCTGATTAGCAATTGGAGGTCTGTCATTCCATTCACACTCTTACACTCATCAAAAATGCAGTCATCCTTTACTTATGATGTGTCTGGTACTTGTTGCAACAATATTCTGCTAATTTAGGCACTAATTTGATGTAACCCATCTAATTCTGTAAAACGTACATTTTAGAATACATAAAAAATGTGGAAAATAGCAACATTACATTTGCAAGCAAAAGAAATCTCTGAGGCAGGCAAACATATCCAGCAGCTCTGTGGCAATCAGACAGGCTGCTTCCGGACTAGGCAATAATTACATTTATTTTATGGTGTAAACTACAAATGGTTAGAAAAAAGATTTCAGGTGTATGTCAGGCTTCTGGCCTCTTTAGCAAGGCTTGGTATCTTGGTACTCTAAAAAAAGTCCTATTGCCTGTTAACCAATTCAAATTTAAAACAATGTGCAGCTAAGATCTGACTGTCTAGATATCTTACTACATCTGCCTAAGCTCTTTGAAGTGTCTGAACTAGAAAAGATAGCCTTGCTAACTTGGAGAATTGCCCTAGAAAACAGATATCATTTACAAAGAATTGACTTTTCCCAGTTTATTCTGTCTACAAAGCCTTGGAATACAGTATCTCCACTTGAAAATAAGGAATTCAAGATTGCAGTCCAGTCAGTTACGTAGTGCCAGCTCTGCTGTATTGATATGAAGCTACTTCTTGCATAGTCACAACTACAAATTGCAAGACACATGGATTTGAACCAAAAATAAGAAAATCACAGGATACAGAGTACTTGTTAAAAATCTTTTTGGATTAGGGATAAATATTCAGGGTGAGACCTGACAGAAGCAGTGACCAGTTGTTCTGTTCAAAATGATGTGACTGAATCCAAGTCATGTCCTTTCCCTGTTTGACCCAGCTGGGAAGGCTGTTGCCACCCTTCAAGAGGCAGTTCTTGTAACTTGAACCTAGTAAGTTCAACATATGAGTTTTTGGCTGACATTTTGTAAGACTATGTCCAAGCCTCTTGGATCCTGCAAATGGAAGAATCTTTATTTAAGATATGAGGGGTCTTTGTCACTTTCTACCACATACACTCGATTCCAAGTTTCACTTTCTTATTGACAAAGTACCCGTCAATCACATCCCTGGACAGGTTTTCCTGTAATGCTCTTTAGGCTGGCAGCCAAATTACAAGTGTATCCTTCTACACCCTGCTGCTGAGGCATTCTATTTATAATAACAATTTGTAAATAGAAACAAGCAAAAAAAACCCAAACCAAACAAAAAAAAAACCCAAAACCCAAAGCAAAGTATTTATACTGAAAGTGCAGTAGTATTTAGAATTGACAATATGCAAGTATGCCTGCCAGTACTGACAATTTCCAAGCAGCTTTGAAAGGAAAATAGGGAAAAAATACGAGATGCTATGGTTAGCATGAAAAAGCTGATCTGCTCAAGAAAAGCCAGAAAACAATGCTTCATTAGATTCATGAGGTAACCAGATATTGCCCCATTAATTAATTTGATACTCTCTGTGGGGATGTTGCACTCCACAACAAGATTAATTGCTTGCTTCACAAGGGGTCTCTGAAAACAGAAAAAGTAATTGGAGATGGATGGTACCAGCACAATTCCTCTGCACTTTTTCAGATAGATTTTCTCTACAGAGATGTTCACAGGCTTAAGTCAACCAATGAAGGTGGGACAGGCAAGTATTTTAAGAGAAGCTTGTAGCTTTCATTGTATGACCGAAGTGTGGCTCACATCTCAAAATAGAAGAGAGTATGGTTTGTTTTCCCTGTAATTAAGATTTTTAAAGCTTTAGCTCAGTTGGTAAAAAATACTGGTGTCAATATTGCTGTATAAGTAAGAAATATTAAAGTATTAAAAATTGAAGGGCACCTCCAAACTCCCTTGCTGAAAGCTGGGAAAACTTGGCAAACAGCAGGCAGCCACACTGTACAAGTCTGCAAATTCAAATGCAGCACCTGCCATACTTGCTCTTGTCTAAGATGGAAGAGTAGATCTGAGCACCCCTTACTGAGAAAGTGCAAAGCTGAGAGAGGGACAAGTGCCATGGGAGAGGTTCAGAGCAACACGAACTGTTTTATCAATTTTCTCCTTGTGAATCCCTGGTTCATTTCTCCACTCACCTCCCTCTGTACAATTTTCTGTACTTGCTTTATAACTTTCCTTTCAACTCCATCAGCTTTAAGAAGTTCAAGTGCTAGAAAAAAGCTGAACTAAAACAAAAACCCAAATACCTTCAATTCTAAGTATCTTCTACCTAGTGTTTGGTTAGTGCTGTGATCAAAATAAACATTCTACCATTACAATAAACACAGTGACAAAAAAGAAAAAGACATGAGAAAGCTGAGATGATGGCAGGAGAGGTTGCATTTTTTCCCCAGTGATGACAATACGGGTGGCACATGACATGCCAGTGAGCATGTCAGAACTGGGTCAACTCAGAATTAGCAGCTCTTAGGTTGTTCACAACGGGCAAATCCACCTTCCTGTGCTCACAGGCTCACAGACACTTTTAACAGAACTGCATTTCAGACAACGTAGACCAGAAGCAAAACTCTCACAAATAACTAAACAGTGACTGCAGCTCCATACTTAAATTATCAAACATGGAATGGAGCTGGCTTTACTAAATGTTGAAAATTGCTGAAGAAAAAATGCACTATCTTTAAACAAAAAATGACAAACAAAGGCTGTATATCCATCCACCCATCACCACAGACTATGATTATACTTTCCAACTCAGTATAGCATTTAATTTTTTACCAATGTGTAACAAAGGAAATTAATTACTGAGCCACTTTGGCACAGGATGCAGCACACCCTGTAGTTTGCACAGACTGCACTTATGTCATGTATTTATTTCACATATTTAATCATGGATGCACTGATTTAACTTGAATAAAGTATTCAAAAAATTAAAAAAGAAGTATTTCAAACTTAGTTTATTTAAGTATAGTAAATATACACATCCCACATTGCCCAGATGAACTTTTTTTTCCAGCATGGAGGCAAACTGGTAAAATCACAGAATCATTTAGGTTGGAAAAGGCTTTCAGGATCATCCAGTCCAACCACAATGCTAGGTATAAGGATCTTTTGAAGCCTCCACATGAAATTGGCTTGAGTTCTTTTGTGAAATTAATCCTTCTGGCTTAATAAATTAATAATATTTGTTTATCCCTGAGAAGATACAAACAGAACACCCCCTCCCCCCAAAAAGCTTTCAAGCAATATGCTTAGAAATTATAACTGAAATCACTTGTTTGTGAGATTATCAAGACCAAAAAACAACCGTCAAATCAGATTACGTGAGGTGTTCTTTTGAACCTTAAAATGGTAATTAAATATTTGTACAAGAACACTGTTGTTACCAGAACAGAAGAAAAAAATTTCTCATAGGTACAAACAGCCGTCTTCCGAACGATTCCTTAGTATCTCAGTACTGCAACCCCAAAATAAACAATGTGGAATGCTTTCAGAGCTCTCTAAATAGAACTAAAAGTTTAAAATAATTCTGAATACTTCTGATTTCAGCTAGCAAGTGGAGTAGAGGAACAGACAGGATTGTGGGACAAATAAGTAGAGGAGTACATTTCTCTAGGAATTACAGTTTTTGAAGTAAAGCTAGGAAAAAAAAAAGGCTATCCAAGCAATTGTAGATCAGCTGCTCTCACTTGGGTATTATAAAGATACTGAGCAACTTAGTAACAAAGCTAAGAAGCTGTTAAAGCAGTCGAGGATTACTCAGTATCCAAAAAAGTAAAAGTAAGGCACATTTCTTTTTAAAAAGTACACAGCTTGTTGTGAAGTAAAGTTGAAAGCATACATCTCAACTGCTACAATGTTTTTAAAATTCTGCTATATGACACTTAAAAGCAAACTGCAAAAATACAGCATATATACAATCCCCCTAACTTCACATTTAATTGAAAAGCTATACGAAAGGGCAAGGGCAGGGTATTAGAAGTGCCTTGTTATAGGAGACTGGTATGTCCTTAACATTTTCATTCAGTATTTGCCTTAATCCTTCAGAAGAGTGAGTTGCAATACCCCAGGAGGAGTGGCAGACACTGCAAAGGCCAGAATCAGGGTTCAAAATATATAGGAGCTCAGACTGGGAAAGGGCACAAAATCAGCTACCTTAACTCATCAGGAACATGCTATATTTGACGAGCCAAGTGCATAAATGCAAAATAAAAAACAACTTGTTAAACAAGCAGTGCAGTGGAAAAGGAGAATATTTCTACTTGAGTTATTAACAAGTCTTAGGTAAAAAAAATCGATGCCTGAGATGCATTTACAAGACATTTACCATATATAGCACAATACATGTCTTTTACATTATACTGCTAAGTGTTTACTGATATTGCTCAGTTTGAGCATCATGCTCAGAGCAATACAGATACTCACACACAAATAATGACAGTTATGTTCTGCAAACATAACTGGGTTAGAATATAACTGGGTTTGAATACATCCTTGAAAAAACAGTTAAAGCAGCCCCAGTTACATGATACAATACTGCTGGTCTTTTGTTTTCTGCCCTTCTTCAGAAGGTGCTCTTGTAGCCAAGATAATGTTTAACCTTTAATTAATACAGACAGAAGACAGGTAAGGCTTACAGAAAGAGGAATGCAATATTTATTTCGTAATTGTAAAGAAATGGGACAATTCCAACATTTCCTTCTTATCTCTTCTGTGCACCCTCCATAATGAAAGGTGAGTTGAGCTTCTGGGGACAAGGAACAGAGGAAAATGCCTTGTGATGGCTAAGACAGAATTGAGCTATAGCCAAATTACTCGAGAACCACAGAGAATAAACTTCAAAAGTTTGCAAACCACTCTATGTGAGAAGAAATTGGTTATATGCACTACATATTATTTCCAGCAAATATAAGAAAAATAACAAGCCAAACAAGCCAACTGTTTCTACCAGTGAGATACATGACACCCACAAATGCTGTGCAATATCCCTCATTTCCCCTCCTCTTAAACAAAAAAAAAGAACCAATCAACCACCAACCTTTTCCTGTAAGTGCATAGAAAAAGGTATTAAACAGTTTTCAGACTAAATGTGACACTTTTGACAAAGTTACAGCATTTCTACTCAAGTATTGGTTTTTGCTCCTGTAATAAAAACTTTACTAGCATGTTGATTTTATCATGTATCAATATAAAACAAACAAATCCAGCAGAATACATTACTTAGAAAGGTAGTTAACAATTTGGAAATAACTAGCCAGAAAGCAGGAATAAGGTCATACAATATTAAAAAAAAAAATAAAAATTGAAGCATCAAGAGGTTTTTGCAATGTAGGCAATTCTTTCTGCAGAAAGTTTGATCATTTATGTGTAAAGTGCCTTTAGAAAAAACCCACCACACATATTGCTGCATTAGTTGTGGCAACACATTATATAAAACAAAGGACAATTGCAATCTGGTATTTGAACAATACAGTGGCTACTGAAAAAGTATGGGTTTAGGCTGCAAATAAAACTCAGTATCCATTTACTTTCCACAAGTATGCATCCACTTCCTGAAGGACTGCAATAGCTTTTATATATTAAGAACATCTGAGGGAACCATATTTGAAGCAGAATTGTTTGAGGCACGTTATGCAGCCATATACATCTTCCAACACAAACTCATATGAATATATGAGGCAAAATGAACAGAACAGCAACCACTATGAAATGCAAGGATGGAAGTCTGAGCACTCAAGATGCCTTCAGATGACACTGAAATAACTGAAAAAGCAAATATTTGCTCTCTGGAGCCTATTTGTATCTATTTATCTGTTGGACTATATTCTGCCCTCTGCCTTGCTGTACATCCACAGGAAGTATTTTCTTCAGTCTGTTACCATATTTCATGCAGTTGTGTTGGGCTGTATGAGGAATGGATATTTTCTGGATGACCAAAACAAGACAAAGAGATTGTGCAACAGAAACTGCAAGTGATGGTGCTGTGTTTTGATACTGACCGGCCCACATGACTGCCCTTGGCTTACATTACTTTTGTTCCTATCTATAACATCAAGGAAATGGATTAACAAGTGTAAAACAGAAACACTTCCGCTACACCCTTGACCTTGTTTGAGTTCCTAATGGAAAAAGACCTCTTATTTCCTAATCCACTCATCTGCAAATAAATCTCTTTGCAATACCCTGAAGGACAGGACTTTTATTTTGAGATACAGTGAAGCAGCATATCCTTGGTGTCTCAAGAGTGATCTGAATACACAATCATATTGTGCCTGAGACTCATTTCAGAGAAACTTTACATACACAAAGTGGTAAATAAATCAAGTCCCTGTGCCCTGCAGTTGTTACTGCTGTGGATTGGTATTCCCGTATGTTGTGGCAAGAGTCAGCTTCTTATTGTAGCCACGAGTAGCGGTCAGTGGCATCTGCAAAACAGACAGGCCTTCAGAGCAACAGGGAACAATGACACAAGGGCTGTAAATGCCCTCACTTGGCTCACCACCCTAGGCTTCCTGCACATATTTAAGGGAAACAGGCACTACTAAGACACAATATACCTGACCAGCCTACAGACATTTGTTTGAGAAGAGATAGATCAGGATCTCGTAAGATTTCAAATCTTTTTCCATTGATCATGAAATTAGACTAAGCAGACTACATCAGAAATATTTAGGCACATGACTTGCAGATTGTCTTAAGCAAACCCAGAAGGCAAAACGTATGCAAATCAGAGGTATGTAAAGCCCCTGACATAATAAACAAAGCATGGTAATTGGATGAAAGGGGCAACTGTCTCATTTATATTTAGGGACAACATGAAGACTTTTTTTATTGCTCTTGGTGACATATTAGGAATTATTTTGCACAAGTGCATGACGGAGTTATGATAAGATTCAAAAGTTTATTTTTTCTTCTTGGAAAAAAGTCCAATAGCCACACATTACGTGAAGTCTGTCAAGCTCTGAATGGTGCTAGCACAGAATATTGTTCTTCAGAGCACACTGACCATTGTAATGCATACAAATCTCTATGAGCTGGGCTGATGCAAGTGTGAAATCAGTGTAGCTCAAAAGAGCTTTCTGAAAAGCATTCAGGTCTGGAAAAGCTACCACCTGAATTTGAAGCTGATCTGTCATCAGCTGCCCCAGTAATGGAGGTTGTTACCTACCAAAAAGTAACACTTGCCTAAAAGCGGGCAGCAACTTTGATAGCTCTGGGAGTCCACAAGTATCACTGCAGCCAACTCTCATAAAAGGAATCCACAAAGAAGGGACTGGAGGAAACAGATGGTGAGGAACAGGAATGTCCTGGGCTTAGAAAATAACCAGTGTGTGTGTCTTTAACCTTCAATCAGTGAAGGCTATTATTTCAGAAATATCCCAGCTAGCTAACTACCGGGCTTCAAGGGTACTTAATATTAACCCATGGTTTTCAACATCAAGTCCTGAAGTGCTTCAATGAAGACAGCTGCCAGTTAAAAGCTTGGACCAAGAAGTGTCCTTTTTCTATTGTAAATGTTACTGTTTCTTCTTATGGAATTCCAAATCTTCATTGACCTGATCATATAAGCAGCAGAGGACAACACATGCTGTTCATGGTTTTGCACTTGCTTATTTTTCCCTCCTCTTGGGAGCAGAGGAGAACAGGTGCTTTGGGAATAAAAAAAACTTTCTTTAAACCTACAAGGCCAGGAGAACTCTTTTAGGATTTATTTTCATATCCTAAAGAATTATATCCAAAACATTCAACATAATGAATAACAGAGTAAGCACTGTACACCTACTGCAGTCTGTGTGGCTGAAGCAGCCATTAGTGCAGTAGGGAGCTTAACACCATGACTGGTCAGGCCAGGCTCTTCCCAGAAGTCAGTAGCTTTGATTTGAGAAAATGATAAAACATAAGAGGGGACTGAAAACAAGCTATGCAGGCAGAGCTGCTGGTCTTCAGAGCACTAACTCCTTTCTTTCTGGATTATTCTGTCCAGTCACTCTCTGATGGGCCATTTAAAAGGACTGTTGTTTAGTCCCTTCTCAGGCTGAAACTAGGCTTTTTTTTTAGGCTTGCTATAAAAGAATAATTTTGCGTTAGTATTAATTTGACCTTTTTAAGTTTGATCACTCAAGAAATGAAGGTGTGCTACGATTCCTGTGGATATTCTAATACATCTACTGATTAGAGAAGCACCAGATTTCAAAGAAATCTACTAGGATAGGAAGAAATAAAACAGCTTTATAATGAGGAAGAGTAATTTAACAAGTGACTTTTTCCAGTGCTCCTTTAACAGCTGTCACCCATTTTTAAAAATGGCAAGATACCAGTGAGCAGTTCCTCAGAAACAGAATCAGATTTAGGGAAAAAAAGGGGCTACAGTGCTACCTTCCCTAAGGAAGGTTCAGCTTATCTTTAGTTTGAAATTTTAAACTTAAAATAGTGCTAAATGACTCCATTTATAGAAATACAATCACAGGTCTTCTTACATGGACACATTTTACAGGTGAAACAACAAGCATTCTGCATTTAATGAAATGGGAAATAATGCAATGAAAAAGGTATGCTTGCTTTGACTAATCAGCAGTGCTCAACAAAGATGAAGGAGGACCAAAAGCAAGTGCCACAAATTAACAGCATTTTCATTGAAGTACTTAAGTCTTTGATACTTGGAATGTACACGCAGCAGAGAAAATACACAACGCACATGAATGATGAAAAAATGCAAGTTTCAGAACAGTCCCAGTCAGTAATTCACCCTCCAACTAGCAAAAGTTTACCATTTCACTACAAAACTCATCAGAAATTTGTGCCACCATTTATGAAACATTCTACTGTGACAGTGACTGACTGATACTAATTTTCAAAACCAGAATCACATAACAAAAATGTAGGGCAGGAAATGAGTCTGTTCAGAAAATTCTACATCTGCTTTGATAAAACAAACTGTGTGACAATTCTGTCAGGCACTAGAATTGGTCAGTTCTGCAGTTAAACCATTAAAATAGCTCCTGGCACATTTTTGGCAGATGCCAACTAGTACTTGCCAAAACAATCCAAAGCAGTTTCCAAGTTGGCACACACCAGAAATCCTTTCCTGCCTGCACACAGCCATTCTGCATGGACCTTAAGGCAGTTACAAACTATGGCTGCAGGGTTGTAGGGCATGGTGCCAAAGAAAAATCATGCACACATTTAATTTATTAGAATAGAGATTTATTAGAATAGGTGTCGTCTCTCACTGAAAGTATCACAGACCTACTGCATTTTTTCTCTGTAAGTTACTTAAGAGCAGGTGATTCTCTGCTAGATATGGGGATACACTTCGCATGTCTTGCATATACATGATAACATGAAAACAGTTTTTCATATCCAATTTTGAGTAAAATGAAAAGGAACCATGCACCCAGCCTCAACATCTTACAGCAGTTCTTTCAATTTCAACACAGTTAAAATTTATAGTAGCATTCAGAAAAACTCACCCACTGTGCAAACAAATGCAGTCTTTATGTGAACTTATAAAAGCTACAAAAGAAAGGATGGTGCAACAGTTGAAATTTCATTTATGTTAAACAGTGTCTCTTAAAGCTGCCTTAAGGCAGAGGACTGTGAAGTGTCTAAAGCAGTATCTATTTTTAGGGAAGGTACGCAAGAGTCAGAGAACTGCAAACTACTAATCACTCATCTCTGCTCTGTGCAAACTCTCAGGAGAACTAAGAAAGGACATGCATGCCTGTCCTAATGTAAGCTGTAAAGGACATCATATCAGAAACCTTCAGTCCTTTGAAAAAGTGAACCTGCTTTTAGATGAGCACTGATGTCTATAAAAATTGACCTGGATTTCTGAGGAGGCTTTCAACAAGGTCTCTCACCAAATGCTTTTATGGAGCCTGAAAAGCCATGAGAAATTAGAGGAATTATTCTGGTAAAGACAGAGATCAGTCTCAAGCAACAGCAGAATTTAATCAAGTATCACATGATTTCTTGCAAAAAGGCAGATGAAATGTGAAGAAATTCAAAGAGGAAAAGAAACCCCAAAAACTCTTAAAGTCAGATGGGCTTTTAGCTGATCTTTACTGCTCAGGACATTAACTTGAAGAGATTATATATCCACGAAAACATAATCTCTGAGCTCAGTAGAGGTTAAAAAAAAAAAAAAAAGAGTGCTGGGATTTATTATTAAAACAAGAGAAGGACAATGTATAGTCCAAGGATCTCCCTGAATGCTATTTGCAATTCTGTTCCCTCCACAAAAAGGAGCACAGAAATGGAAGAAAAATACAGAAGTACAACAAAGACATCAAAATTCAGAGAACCTCTATTTTAGGAACAATTAAGCATTCATGAACTGAAGAGAACAGGACAGGACAGAGTTTATAAAATCACAGCTTGCAGGAGAACACTAATAGAGAGTAATAGCTCGGTATTTCTTCCAACAAGAAAAAAATGAAGGGAGAGCTTACAAACTATTATAGAGCAGTAAACAAGCAGAAGACTGTTCACAAAAGCACATAGTTCAGCTGTGGATCTCTGTGCTACAGGAGGTTGCCAACAGAAGTTTGTAAGGTCAAAAGCAACGAGACAAATTGACAGAAGGTCCACCTAGAACAGCTTGGGATGGGGGTGGGGGTAAGGAAGCTGTAGGGAAAATACACCAGGAGAACCCTGCAAGCTTGTCCTGCTGTAATGCAGGACATTACCCAAGGTCATGCTTCTCCTGGCTGGACCCCTTCAGAGAGCAGATGCTGGGCTAGATGGACACATACAATGCTTGTATTATATTACCTAAGGGCACGAGCTATGGTGAGCTCATCAAATTCTCTTTTCCACTCTCTGCATTGTCTCCCCACAGAACAGCAAATCAAGTCCAGGATTCTGAATAACTGAAAATGTGAATCCAAGATATTTAAAGTACTATTTATATTCTTTTCATTAAAATAAACTCTGCTGGTTTGGGGACCTGACGAACTGGGGAATAAGAAAAAAAAATGTATCAGACTGCAGAATTCTTTTTCATGGAAACAAAAGGCAGTCAAAAACCTATGTTTCCTTTCACTTCACAAGCAATTTGACTTTCTTCACCTTCCTCTTCTCAAATGTAAACAGACAGGTAACTCAAATTCAAAACCCCAAAAGACAGTTTACTAATTTTATGTAAATTTCTCTCACAAAGAACAGGTGGAAGAAATGAAACATAAATCACACTAATCTACTGTGCCACAGCAATAGCTTCTCAATTAAAATTTTTGAAGCACTGCCACACTACACAGATACATGAAGTAGCACCAGCTATGGTAAAAGAAGCATTTTACTCTGCTCAGTTCATGATCTAAGCTGTCATCAATTCCATATTGCTTCATTTCATGCTTATAGGAAAGTCTGAAGAGATTTCATACTTGTGGAAGTTTAGAGGTATGAAACTGAACAGGAGATGCACATCTGAACTTCTTTCTGCAATTGCTATGATACTGGTATCTGTCTCTAGAAAGAGAACAAAACCTGGCATCTTCCCTTTTTCAACTCTGCATTGCTGTTTGTTCAGTGTCAGGCTGTAAGACAATAGTGTACCAGCAGATATGCTTTCAAATTATGTTAGATATATAATAAATTCTGGTGGTCTGTTTAGAAGAATAATGCTGTAAATATGCAATCTTTTGTTCTGAAAATGGATTGTCTGCAAATCATTCAGATACTGATTATACTGCTGCTGTGGTTGAGGAATGATGTTCCCCAATTCAGTGTTCCCACTGAAACACTCCAAACCATACACTGCTCACTCACTGCCCCATCACCCCTTCCCCTGTGGAGGGCTGGACAGGAGAAATGGAGACATAAATGGTAAAGAACACAGACTGAAATAAGAAGAATTTATAGGAAACAGCAATGAGAAAGAACAACAAACAGTAACAGCAACAATATCAGAGTGTACATGGCAGGTGAATGATTCACATACCATGTGTAAACCCCTGAGCAAACCTGACCCTGCTGCCACACTACTCGACCTGGAAGGGACTCCTTACCACATCCCTGGAAAATGAAGAGAAGTGGTAGAGAATAACCTCTGGGTCTTGGCCACACCCCTTCTGGCTACTGCAAAAATTAACATCGTCCTGGCTGGAACCAACGCAACTGCCAACAAATTAAATAAATTATATACTCTACACTAATATGACAAAAACATTTGCCTAAGACAGGTCAATGACAAGTCAATAGGCTTCAGAATTATGAATTTCTTTTCATAGGGTTATCAACTGATATTTATTGGCAATTATAGTGATCAATTACTTGTGTTGATTTAAAGAGAAACCCCAGCAAGCTTACCTACTAGTCAGCAGCACTGGTATAATGAAGTTCTAAAAGTTACCTCCTTGACCAACAGTATTATTCTGCTTTTCAAAGAAAGCACTGATTCCCAGAAAACACAAATCATGATAATCCTAGTGTAAGGAAAAGCATTTATAGAAATATTCTGTTACTCTATACTTTAATATAACTCAACTCAGAGGAAACAATTTAATAAAAATTATGAACAAGCAGTAATAAACTTAGAAAATGTTTTAAGATCAAAATAATTCAGCAATTTATTACAGGAAAACAGACTTAAAAAAAATTCCAGGCCAGCTATAAAAAATAAAGTAATAAATAACCATACATTAAAAATAAAATACCTACTTGCCAGTGATGGTCCTCCAAAGCTGTGCACCTGCAATTGTAGGAATGTAAGATGAAACACAATGCACTAAATCAGAATTTTTATTTTTTATGCATAGAACATGCTCAGAATTGGGACAAAATGACCAAGGAATTCTCTGTATCGGTCAAACAGGAAAGCTATATTATCTTACAGCAACTGTTCTTGAATTGCTTTCTGTAAACTTAACATACAGTTAAAATCATAAACAGAAAAAGTCAGTATCTTCTATGGCTACATTTCCACATGGAAGGATGTCATGAAGATGATAATGAACATAACTTTTACATCAACATACCCTTTACCTCTATACACTGACAACCACTCTACATTCCTCATTAATCTGTAAGAGTCTTGCCATCTAGTGGCTGGCTGGAAACATGAAGCAGCTACACAGATGTGTTATACTGTGAAGAACTTTTTCTGCTCTTTGGAGTGAGTGGCACTTCATTGATTTCTATTCATTACTACAAGACTCCTACAGTATTACTTCGAGAACCTGATTTTCCTTCAACTCTGTATACAATGGCATCAAAGGCAATAGTAAAATAAATGAGTTTACTACTGTAAATAATTATTCTATAAGCTAGGGAACAGAGATCTTCCTATCCTCATCTCTAAAATGAATGGTTAAAAAATCACACAAACATGAGAGTGGTATATCCTGGATTTGGTCACTACAAAAATATTATTTACAGGTGCGAGTGAATTTACCTAAATCATTGCCTTCCAGCTAGCAAGGTATTCAATGCTTGTGGTGATTTATACAGCACAGAGTTTCAAAAATCAAATTCTGTTTAGATTTATAAGTTGGCCTCTGGGCTTTTAGTACTCAAGCAGGAAACAGAACGGTATGCAAGACTCCCAGAAAAGGGAATGTAAATCATACTTCAGAAAAGGTAGCAAATATCTGCTGTAACATAGCAGGGAACAACGGGCTTTGGCAGTCAGAAATGATGTGTTAGTACATCACAGAGGAATACCATGCTTCTCTGACACCTATTTCCTACTTTTGAACTATGTTCAGATGGTTTTTCAAACACTTTGCATGGGATTTAACAATAAACAAAAGGCAAAATAAGAATCTTGAAAAAAAAAAACCAACCAACTTCATGGCAATGAAATTTAAAACTTAGGATGAACATTTTGTCAAAGAATTTTCAAGATGCTAATGAAGTACAGGACAGAATTAAAAAAAAAACCCAAACCAACCCAAAACACCAGACCAGCCAACAAACCTAAAATCCCTTTCAAAATTGGTTGTATTCACATAAGACTTTATACACACTGGAAACTAAATGCTACACAAAGTAAAAAGAAAATACCTCTCACTTCTTATTTCAACTGTGCTAAGATAGGTAATTTCTCTATCTATTTACAAATTTCACTTATTTACATTTAATGTCACAAAATTTCCAATAATTACATGATTAATGTCAGAAGAAGTATTAATGTTTAGGAAAACCTTGTATTTAGCAAAGAATGCATTTTCAGACCTAGCAGTTAAGAAACAAGAATGACTGTCCACTCATAACAATTACACTCATCTAAATGCTAAAACAAATCTCCTAATGCCCTTCCTATAAAACACAGAACTTCATTGGAAATGGCAATAGACCATCACAGATCTACTATCACTCTCTAAAATTAGCTGATACTTTTACAATAATCATAATATTGACATAGCTTTATGAATGAACTAGCATGCTCCAAATTGCAGGTTTTTAACCATGGAACTCTATCAGTGCACTTACCCTTTATCTTTGAGAATACCAAATCCTTCATTATCTGAAGAATTAACACTCCAAGTATTATGAGAGAAGTCAGATGATACACTCTCCAAGGGGTCAATGCAACAAACCTAGAATGTCAAGAAGAAATAAATGTTGAATATTTTAAAACTCTTTAGAAGCATACAAAAACTTACAGCCACTACTAATACTGAAAAGAAACAGGAAGAAATAGACTCAGATTGTAATAATTGAATTCAGTTTCTCCCCACAACCTTTCCATGAGAAGCAAATATTGAGAGCTCCTAGCATGGTATTTAAAGATACAAATATTAAACACTTAGTTTGTAGTAGATTTTTGTCCATTCTTTTATTTATACACAGAGAAAATAAAGAAAACAAAATATTTTAATTATTGCATGGAAAAATACTACTTTTAAATTAACTGTGCTTTCATTAAAATGAATTGAATTGGCACAATGCACGAAAAAAAAGGTTAAAAATTTTGTTTCCCACAGAACCTATGTTTAAGCAAGATTTTTATATAAATCATTCTTTCAAACACAAAGATGAGGTAAATCTATATCACAGCATAACAATAACTTGTCTTCATAACCAAAATTTTTTTTTTTTAATTACATAATTTTTTAGAACATGTCTAGTCAAGTCAAACAGAACCTAGACTCAGAAAGTATGAATTATAATCTCATGCACTACTGAGTTTGCTATCCATGTGTGTCTGGAGATTAGCTCTTCTGTTTTACTGGCAAATATTCCAATTCACAAAAAAAAGGGTGTGAAGTAAAAATAATTAAAATTCAACTAACTAACTAACTAACAAATACTAAAGTATTTTCATGGCTGTTTTTGAGCACTATAAATGAGAGATCTGAATAGAAATAGTGAACAAGTGGATTTTTCAAAGTAAAAGCAATTAACTTAAAACAGTTAAGGTCAGCCAAAACTAGTAAAAAGCCACTGTCCAAGGAACTGGTTCAAATGAGAATACCAACTGAAAAAAAAAAAATCATACATTGCTGGGATGTTTTCAAGACACCTCTCAGATTTGAAAACAGAGCAGCTGGCTACCCTGTTTCTGCTGCAGAGCTTTTCTGCAAGAAAGAGGGGGAAGGGGAGTGAAAATAGTAGCAAACATGGCCACTGCAGGAAGCATAGAGGCACCCTTTGAGCACATTTGGATTTTTTTTTGAAAGAAAATTGACTTCACAATATTTTTAACAAGCTCAGGACACACTGCTGTAGTAGCAAACTGCTCCAGTATTCCTTGAAACCTCAAAAAGACTCCATTAAAGAAAATACCCATGCCACTAATTTTCACATTTAATACAATCTCATAATACCAATCATCCAGAGCAGACCAGTATATGAATTCCAATACAAACATATAAGCTCATTCTGAAGGCTTTACCCAAATATAAAGGGTTTTTATATCTGTAGAGAATCTGAATTATAAGACTACTCTATAAAATAAATGTTTAAAATCAGCACCTTTGTGTAATTCAGCCAGCTCAAGAAAAACAAGTGTAGAGAAAAATTATTACAAAGCCACCTCTATCAAAACTGCCCAATCATAGCTCAATAAATCAAAACTCACAGCAGCTTTGCATCATGTTGTCGTACTATTTTTCTTGTTAATATTATTCAGCATTAAAAAACTTTGATTGTGTTGAAGTTCTACTGCATGGAAGACTTCGTTTAGCCTGCTTAATTTATTGACAATGGGCTGGGGAGAGAGATGTGATGCTGTATAGAAAAATCAAGTGAAGAATTTTTCACCCAACTTCTAGGCAGAGAAGTTTATAACAAATGCAGACCTTCAATTTGTTTGGGCTTAATACCATGTCTGTTCTATAGGGTCTTCATGGTCCTTGTGCATGAATGTTCATACAATCACACAGAATGCCCTGACTTAGCAATTACCATTGGTAATTGCTTTGATGGCCTCAAACACATACATCAATACCAAAATTTATCACAAGTGTCTGCATGTGTATATGTACACACACATCTTACTAGCTTTTCGAGGTAAGATCAGATGCCTACTAAGAAGGCTTAGTGTATCTTTCAAAAAATGCACAGAACATGTTTGACCTACTTTATGCTCCCAACTAAAGCATACTGTTAGTTTCATTGCAATCACAGCTGTCACCTGCTGTTAAAAACAATTGCACTAATGCGGACTAGGATTAGCAAACAAGGATTAACAAGGTAGCATCCTCTCTGAAAGATGCTTCCAAGTCATGTCATTCCACCTTCTCAGTACTGCAGTCTCTCTGCTCCAATGTTTGAAGAAAAATCTGTAATCTAGTTGAAGCAGGTAATGTAGTTACCAAACAAGGACTTTTCACTTATTTGGAGAGCTTTGAATTGTTCTGATTGAATTTCCTATGCCTTAACACTATTACCTCTTTACCTAGATCATGATGCTTGCATGAAAGACCATTCCTTCTAAATTTACTCAACAGCCAGCTTGTGTCAGCCCTCAGGTGCCAGAGCAACCAAATCAGAAAACTGTTTGTGATCCATATGCTGGAGATTGGTGTCCTTGAAGCCCTTCCTGGTGAAAAGCTGATAAGGTCCCCTTGTACTTTTTTGACATGTATCTATCATAAGCTTATCAAAAGGTTAGTTCAACATGCTGAGATCTGAAAACCACTTATTATGCTACCAGTGTCAGGATTCAAAATTCTTCCAGGAATTATCATTATGATGCATTGCAACCAGACTAACAGTTGATGTGGTTAGGGCATTTTTCCCCCTCCTTTTTTTTAAGAAAAATAACAGACTTTACTCTTAAGCATTTCTAACACACATATCTGACAAGAATTAAAAGCTCCAGAATGACATCTTCATATACTACACACCTATTTTGTAGAAGAATGCTACGTAACAGAAGCTTACTGAACATGCTCTTTTTTAAGCAATAAACTAAACTGACTGAAGTTCAAATTGTTTTATTTCTTCTACAAGTGGTATGGAAGTAAAAACCACTACTAGAGACATAACCAAGGTTTGCTCCCCCCGGAATTCTGCCATATTCTTATTCTGTGAATGGTTGAGTGGGGTTTTTTGTTTTTTTGTTTTTGTTTTGTTTGTTGTTGTTTTGGTTTTGTTTTTGTTTTGGTTTGGGTTTTTTTTTTAAAGGGGGGATGGTGCTGGGAAGGTGTGAAGAAATCAAAGGTTAAAACAATGTATAGAATTATGCACTCCAGATAACTACTTCAGCAGTTAACAGGACATCTTGCACAAGAAGGGGACAAGAAATTCTGCTGTAGGCAGAGCAGGACTGTAAAAAGCCCAGTCATGTGGTGCCCAGTACTCAGTCCCTGTCACTGTCTGAAACAGGATTCCTTGAATAGGAAAGGCCCTCAGACACAGCCCCAAGGGGTGGGAGGATGCAGCATTTGAGGCTGCACAAAATGCCTGCCCCCTGCACTGATGGCAACAGTGGCCTCACTGTGAAGGACGTCCTCTGGTCCAGAGCATTCAAGTGAAAGAGCTACTGGAGGTGCTAAGCAGGTGGCAGTCCACTATGGAGCAGGACTTTCAAAAGCTTAATTGTGTAAGAACCTGAGCAACATGTTCCAACTGGAGCACATTTGAGCAAGCCAGACTAGCTGACCTCCGGCTGCCTTTCCAACCTACATTCTTCTACGTAGGAAGAACGTAAGTGTGATGGAGCCAAGCCTGCCACTCAACTCCACGGTGGAAGACTGAGAAACCATTTTTGTGAAATTAAATAGGAGCGGTATTGATGGATAATTAAGCACTGGTTGTCCACAATGGTTGTGGAATTTCCAACCTTGATGCGTGTGAAGACAAAACCCTGCGCAACCTGATCTGAATTAAGTACTGACCTTATTTTGAGCTGCAAGTCATACTAGAGACCTCATGAAGTCCCTACCAACCTGAATGGTATTTTCATTCTGTGACTATTTTAGCATATAAGAAGTGGTTGGCAAATATTTTTTCAGAAAGATACTGACCTTAGAACTTAATGCACAACAGTTTCTGTTTCTGGGCCTGGTTATAATGCAGGTGTACTGAAATTATTCTAAACTGCACAAGAATCAAAACTTGACAACTTCCACAATTAAAAGTAGAAATTCTTTAAGTTCATGACGGTGAACCTAAAGATAGAAAAGTAGCCTGAAGTACCTTCTCCATTATGTCTTTTCTCCAGCTCCTTATGGTCATATGTCAATACTGTCAATTCGTTTTATCAAAAAGCAGCTATCTCAAAGTGCAGAGAACCTGGGACAGTTAACTGCACAAATCAGATTGCACAAAATTATTCAAGTGGCATGATCCAGCTAAGAAATTTTGAAGGTTAACAATATCATAGAATACTGCAGTCAGTAAACATAATGAAAAACTGATAGGGCATGACAAAAGTTGTTTTTACTTGTATCATGAGATACAGGGAAGGCACAGACCTACCAAATTGTTTTAAATGTTAAGTAAATCAATCTGATTACTTAATTTAAGCTGTTAAGGTTTTGAGTTTTTTACAACATATTCTAGAACTATGAATGAGATGCACTTCATAAACACAAAACATAAGAAAACATTTAATAAAAAATGAAAGTATTTAGACTATTAGCCACCAGTGCTAGTTATTTCTAGAAAGCCTCTATCTTTAGATGAATTCCAGAGATAATCACATAAATAAATGAGAGCCGTCAATAACACAGATGTGAGCACGGAGCTTTGCTTCACCATCAGCTTTAATGGCACATTTATTAGCTGATTTTTGGACTTCAGTTCTGTGTTCCACAAACTCATATTTGCATCTTAAAACCAGAAGCCAAACTCTTCTGAGTAATTCTGTGGAGCTCTAAAGAGTGCAGAATGGTATAAAACTGTTTCCTCATAAAATGTTCAGGTGAAAATCTACTGACACCTTTCAGCCTGAGCTTTCCATAGAACCAGTCTTCTTCCAATCAGACACTGGTAAGCAAGCACAGCCTATGACACAAACCACACAGAGAATGGCCCTCGCCTGTGGAAAGGAGATATTTCTAGTTCATTTTGAGAATACTGAACTGCTAATTTCAAAGCTATGTGTACTTTGTTCTTACAGGGAGCCCCCTAACACTGTTTCAGACAAACATCTACAGTGAAGGCATCTGGGTGAGGAAAAGATCTGGCAATGACTGTTTCCTGGTGGTAACTGTTTCCTGTTGGAGCTGAATGCAGACCATTCTTCCTTGCTTACTGCTGGAGCGATCAACACCTGTCTGGTTGCAATAAATTCTGATGACTGTCTCAAGCAAGAGTTCTGGGGAAGGGGAAGAGGGCTTGTTTTCTTCTAATTACAGCATGAAGCACATTGTCTGAACAACATTTTTGAAATACATGGCAAAGGTAGTATCAGAAAGCTCATGCCCTTACTGATCACTGGGTCAATCATTTTGTTTGCGCCACTTTGAATCAATAAGGAAAAATATATATTCAGCTCTATTTTATTTACAGGTAATTTAATGCTTAAATTCTCTTAATTAAAAAACCATCCCAAAGCAAGTTTGGGAATCCTGCTTTTTATGTTTATTAAATTTACAACTTTTATGTGAATTGCTCTTCTATATAAATGATTCTATACTAAGCCTTTGTAAATATCAAAATGCTGTATCTACAAACATTGAAATCCAAGCCTCAAGTATTCAAAAAATTTGAAGCCAGAACTCAATTATCCAGTATTTTTCCTGTTTTTACTTTAGTACATCTTGGTGTTGTGGTATAACACTAGCTGGAAATTAAGGTTGCTCACTTTTCTCCTACCCAGCTGAGATGGGAAGAAGAATGGAAAGAAGTAAAAGCCAGGCCTTAAGAACACTTTAATTATTGAAATAATGTTAAAAGGAGTAACAATAATAGTAAATGAAATGTGATACAACAAAAAGAGAGAGGAATAAAATTCAAGAAAGACCAGTGCGGCACAATACCACCTGCTGACCAGTGCTCAGCCCAACCTGATCAGTGATGGGCAGCTCTGTGCCAGCTCCTCCCAGGTTGTGTCCTGGGCATGACACACTGTGGTTTGGAAAATCCCTTTGGCCAGTTCAGGTCAGCTGTCCTGGCTGTGCTTCTTCCTGGCTTCTTGTGCACCTGCTTCTGGCAGAGCATGGAAAACTGACGAGTCCTTGAATTAGGGTGAGCTCAGCAAACACTGATGCATGTTATCAACTTTGTTCTCATGCTGAATCCAAAATACAGCACTGCAACACTGTACCAGGAAGAAAATAATTCCATCCCAGCTGAAACCAAGACACCTGGTCTGAGCCAAAGTATTTAGATAACTGTTCAAGAATTAAAGTGCAAAAATCCTTTCCCAATTCCTACACAAAAAGTGTAGATCTTCACTTAAAGCAGAGTAAGTTATGAACACATTTTTTGGTAGAATCTCCTTATAGAAGATAATTTGATACAATATTATTGTATGCTATTTAGCCGTTGACCTGCATGTCTGAAAAATACACAAAAATTGGTACAGCAGGTTCTGTGTTGAAGAGAGGGAATTACATGTAAAAAAACACATCTGTATATGTGCTGTCAAAAATTTTAGAGGGAACAAAGACCTAAATTCAGTCTAAAAAACCTCCCCACCCTTCCAAAAAGCATAATTTGTTGAATAAAATAATCTCAAAAGCATTTGCTCCACATCTTACGTAAATTAAAATTTAAAGTATGCATATCAGCACTCTGGGTGCCTGGCATCTTGAACTTAGAAAGCTGTATATCTGTTTAGCTGATAAGCTGTGAAATGTAATAGAAAGCTTCTTAAAAACATGTACATTAAAAATCTCTTAGATCAGGTCTAATTTAGTGGAAAAAACCTTCCACAAAGAAATAAATTAGAAAGCTTCCATAAAGATATAAATCAGAAAGAAACACAATTTTTTCACTTCACTTTTTTTTCTAAATCAGAGTTCCACCCAAAAACTTCGGTTACAAATCTATTGCTTTTCAGTGCTTCATTTTACTCTGTTTGAAATATTTCAGATACCTATGTGCCAGCTAGCAAAGAGTGCTCCATTGGATAGCACACAGAAATCTAAAAATTCTATCACTAGGTACATAAACAAATAATTGAAAAAAAAAAACAAAACCAAAAAACCTCAAGCAGAAAAGGCATGCTTATTATTCTAAAACTTGCATATTTTTTTTAATTCTTTCTTTGTTAAGACAAAGAAAACTCAGCCATCAACCTTTTATTCAAAGAGCTTATTTGTCAGGTTTCATTGAAAAGATTAGGATCTTATTTATTCAGCCAGAAAGCACAGACCAAATCAGTTTTCAGTTTTTCTTTAGAAAACCTTCTAGAACATATTAGGGAAAAAAAAAAAAAAAAAAAAAAAAGAGTAATAAATAAACCTCTTGTCCTAAGAAACAGACTCACAGAAATCTAAATTACTGTTACTTTGACAGCCATCTGGAGAAGGGACAGTTCTCCGGAAGGTCTGTGGACAAGTTTCAGGGAGAAAGCAAAGATGGCTGGACAATGCTAACTTGAGTTAACACATAGGACAGGAATTCAAATTGTGTATTTTCTCTCCCCAACTCAAGAAAACAGCTCTTAAAAATAAGTCTAAATAAAACCAAAAATAGTATAAGTCTCTAAGAAAAAACACTAGACCAATGCTATGCATTTAATCACCAAAGACAAATGTGCTTATAAACTGGTATATTTGGAAGTATACTGGTGGTCTGTGAAATAGGATTAAGTTAATTGCAAAATTTGCACATTGCAAAATTATCTCACACTGTTTGCAAGGAAACTTTTTGAGGAATGCAGCTGTTAGAATCATGTTTCAATATTTGTGCTTTTGGATTACTGCACAGGATTTTTGGATTTACTGCAACATGTTGCATTCAGACAGGCACATAAAAAACAATTGAGAAGGATAAATTTTAAATGACCTAAACTACATGCCTTCTGAGTCTACCATGACATCGAATTCTACTGTTACATTAGTGAAAACAGGGTATGATATTGCCATGGAAGTAAAAATTATTGTGATTTAAACAAATAACATCAAATAACCTAGCTTCCTTTGTTTTTGCAGACAAATGCCCAATGACCTTAATTAACCTGTGCTCTGGCAAAGTACAGAAGAAATCTTAATCCCATTTTCTCATACAGTAGCAGCAGTTTGAGCAGTAGCACCTCTACCGTGCTGCCCTAAATCTCCTTTTCTGTAATGCTCTCATTAGTCCTGTAACATCTACCATGGAGCATAGCATAACTCCCTAAAACGTCCATTGTTCTCAAAATTCTACTTACTATTTGAAAGGTCTCATTATTTTGAAGCAATATACAAAGAAATTATAATTTTTCTCTTGAAACAACTGCTTTAGACACAGCATATGTACGATTCAGCAAGACAGAATAAACACAAGCCATGCTGCAATGCATTTTTATTCTCCTTTATTCTGAATTTCCATCTACCAGAAAGTTCTCATCCTAGATTTGATCCTAAATTGTTCAGTAATGCTTGCTTTTCCTCAATTACCCCACTTGATTTCTTTTCTGACTGACCCTGAGTTCATCTTATTGGTTGAAAAATGCTGTAAACTGTCCAGGTTTTTATGTAACACCTGGCTCTTAAACAATGCCAATTTTCATTCCTGTAAACTAATCTCTCAGCCAAAAGTATGCAAACTGTCACTAAAAAGATGTTAATGGCTTTTAATTATTTTTGCTAACTAAATCAAATGAATTTAACTTTCTGCTCCACTTTTCTACCTTCAAGCCTTCAAAAGTTTTCACTATTTGTATTGGAAAAGTGGGAAAAAAAAAAAAAAAAAGTGAAGCCTAAAACTGCCTGGGTAAAAACAAGTAGATCCTAAAATTATATCAAAACTTGTGCTGAGGTTGGAATTTTAGCTCTACTTGAGGAAGAGCATTTTGGAATACCACCTTCTAGGAAGCAAAAAATAACAAACCAAACAAAAAATATTTTTTTAAGCTTGAAGAAACATCAGGAATATGCTGTACTAAGAGTAATAAAATAAATCTCAATACCAATATGTTACAAAGACTTAGCAAAGGGCAGCAAATTAAATAAGTTAGGACTATTAGACTAGAAGAAACAAACTGGAAACTGTATGAGAAATCCATTCATGTGAATGCACAGTGAATTGCAAAACTGTCTATACCAGAATTTTTTTTCTTCCAATAATGAATGTACTATCATTACAAAAGAATAATGTCAATACTTAACCTACTCTACTATTCATACTGGAGTGATCAGAGACATAAACTCTTATTAGAATTTAAGGCAGGAGTATTCACTTGTGTACTATCCTGTTACTTTGGATTTCAGGAAAGTAATCCCAAAACAACTATGAATGTAGCTCCAAGATTTCCTGTAACAAAGACAGCCAAAGACCAACATTTCCCACATTCAAAATGGTATTTAGCATCTGGGTGCTAAAAAATCTGTGTGTTCTTGGATGATATTACAAATTTAATTAAGTGACCTGAAGACCAGCATACTACAAACTGGCCTCAGAATACCAATACCCTGCCTTACTCCAACTCACTTAATTTTCATTTTTCTTTATGTTTTGACTTCAAAGATTTCTTTTATTACAATTCTCACTTCATCTGACATTTTGCCACCAAGAATGTCCTGAGTAGTTCTCCTAGACTACATATCCAGTGATAGACACAATCAGAAACAATAATGAACAAAAACATTCACAAATATATAAAACAGGGCTGCTGCATGACTCGAAGGTCAGTTTCCTTCTTGTAACAAAGAATGAAAATGCAAGCATACATTGTGCATGGACAGAGCTCTCTAAATGGGTAGAAATCTTGCTTTACAGGCAAGCTGCCCATCGAGGTATAGTAGTGGCTGCATTTACATGTGTGCAAATACATGAAATAAATACTTAGTTTGGTACTGCTTTCTTACATTGGAAGAGTAAATTAATGAATGAAAAGTACTTTGAGATCTCTTCATGGTATACTTTATCATTGCCAAGCAGAGATTTCAAGAAACATTTTAAAAACAAATCTTAATGTGAACTGGATACTTTAAAACAAAACAAACACTTCAATAACAACTCCTAAAACAAACTGGATACTTAAAAACAAAACACACCAAGCCTCTAAACTCTGAATGTGCGTTTTGTTACTAATATTTAAAGAAAGAGCAATTAGATTTTCTGTCTGGAAAATACACAATCTTTACCTGATGCAATGCACACAGACAATTCAGATATAAGCAATATTGCTTTCTCTCTTGATTGTTTCTCTTAGACAATGGAAAGATTCACTAGGTCTGAGACCAAACAAACAAACAAAAAATGTGAGTATGGATGGTGACAAAGGACTCTTTTTAATGGCAAATTAGGCCTGCACAGCTGTCTAAATCAAGGATTGATACTTGCATTTTACATAGTTGGTCAGTTACTTTGTTGAGCCAGTACCATAACATCATGTAACATTGTTAAAAACAGACCTGCAGTAACCTGCAACTATACCTTCTCAGGTTAGAAGGTACATTCAAATCTTTAAAGAAAAATTTGGATTTGGGCAGGTGAAGAGAACAGCAAATGGGCAATGCAATAAATTTGTTCCACAAGGAGATGGGAAAAGAGAAAAGATCTATTACATCTTAGTCCTTCTGCTGTCTCCCTTCACAAAATATCCTAGGGAAATGAGGAAATTGGGCAATTGGTGAATAGATGCAACTGGTGTATATAGGGATGACCTTGCAGACATGAATGTACCTAGGTTTGAAACATTTATCTCCTGAAAGAAAACACATATTTGAAATAGATATCTACAAACTACAAAACACATGGAACAGTACAGAATTACTAAAAATAAACTTGTCCCTCTGACCTTGAGGAAATTTAAAATTACAGATTGGGAGAACAGAAAGCTGCCACTATCCCCTCTATTCCATACACACAGAGAATAATCATTAGGACAGAATGCTAGCTTAAAAATCTAGGACTGAATGTTAATATTTAGCTAAGATTAAACCCAAGACTGAAAGTTATCAGTAAACAGCCTAACACTTAGAACACCTGGAGTGAACTTCTGGTACCAGCACAGAGTTTCTCTGTTCTTGGGCCAAACACTTTTTCAGTACAATGGGTGTAAAATGTAAAAATGTAAAAAAATTTAAAAGTGTAAAAACAAAACCAACCTTGTTTTCCTGTGTTATTTTGACTTCAGTCTGCAAACTATATACAGCACAAAAATCTAAATCATATTTCAGATGGTTAGGTGCAAAATAATACATATATTTAACCCTTGTTAATTTTAAAGATTTTCAGTCATGTTCATTTGGGGAAAGAGGTTTAAAGCTGTTCATGGTGAAAAAAATAATGGAGGTGGTAACTGAAAAATGCTTTTTCAGTGGCCAGATTTGTGTCTACTTTTATTACTCTCTCATTAAAGAGTCTACAACAATTTCTCAGGAATATTAAAAAAATCAAGGAAATCAGAATGAAATTAAGTTAGTAAATTTCTTGTACTTACAAGAACAATATTTTAGTAGTAACCATCAAAAATGCATTTATATACAGTATATTGGCTAAGATATTTTTAACACAAAAGAGGCTACAATGGAATATATTAAAAAAATAAATCCTGTGACACCAGAGAAACAGTTCACTCTCAGTAGCTCCTATCACAACAGTTTACACACAAAATATTTTGATGGGTATACGTACAAGAACTAAACTAACCATGAGGAAAACAGTCCCATCAAAATTAAATGGATGGGAGGAAGGACCTGGTGTTGCTTTTTCAAAATTCAGAAAACTGTAAAATTAAACCTCACCTCCCCTTTCTCCTTCTTCCACCAAGGCTGTTGCTGCTATAGTGGAAGAAGTCTCCCACCCAGCAATACAGAGTTCTCAACTCTGAGATGTCCTGATTAGAGGCCCCATGCACTGGGGGTCCCCCCTATGAGGCAGGAACACTTGCAGGCACACGACAAAGAGAGAAGAGGTACATGAAACAGCAACTAGGAAATACCTATAGGCTCCAGCCAGCACAAAGCCCTGTTAGGAGAGACTTCACAGGCAGCAGGGGTGGACACTTGTTCCCAGTCCTGAAACAGTAGTGACTCTCTGAGTCATTGCAAACCAGGCTGACCAGCTGTATCTCAAACAAGAAAAGGAGAAGCAGCAAACACACTGTGCTGCAAACACTCTCTCAACACCAAAGCAGGGAAATGTGACCTTAGATTTAAATTACTATTTAATTTTCAAAGTGTCAAATTTCATGGGTTTGCTAACTAGATCTTTCCTGATGTTCTCAAACCTCAGAAGTTTAGTGGCCATCATTCCTGCTTCAACACATTTCTTAGTTTGTTCACACTTCTCAAAACTCCCTGACATTAGGATAGTGAGCTTCCTTCTGAGGTACCATACCACAAAATCAAAATGGGCAATCCATGCCCTGACTTTTGCTATTCCAACTCATCTTGAAACTAACAAAGTAGAGTGAGCTAAGAATTTTGATAAAATAACTTCAAATACTGGTCACATAACAAGTTACCAGTAAGACTACCAAAGGAGATTTCTTATAGGCATTGAATAATGCAGGCATTTTATACCTTGCTTTTGGTCAAATATGGCAAAATAAAAGCCAATGGGTTGCCTAGTAGCTACTATTCCTTGAGACACGGAAATGTACTCTGCTAGATGCTGTCCCTGAAAATTTTATCAGAGCCACCTTGAAAAGAAATATAAAGCATTATGACTCCTCCAAATGGCTGAAGGAACAGGTGACCTCTTAAGTATGCAGAAAATGAGAGCAAAACCCTGTAACTTTCTCAATGAAAGGATTTACCATGGATACCAAAGAGCAAGGCAGATAATAAAAGTCAATCTAAATTAGATGTCACACACATTCTGCTCCTGGGATCAAAGAGGAAAAAATTATTTTGAAAATTTTTGCAGATTTTCTTGTGCAGCAGAAGGATCCAGAAGGCTTTCTTTCTATGACTTGGATCTCATGTTTAAACATCACACTGTTAAGGTTATAGAGAACCAAGAGGAGTTTGCTATTAATCCACTGCATTGCTTGTTTACCTCTTATTCACTTTAGAGGAAAGGAGGCAGTTCTAGCCACAGGAGAGGAAACACTATTCAGATCCTAAGAGCCTCTGCAGTATTATTAGACAGTATACTAATTTATAAATTGCTCTACTTTATCAAGAAGGCATATGACCACATTTTATATCAGAAAACAAAAATCATAGGCATTGGCAAAACCTAAGATCATGGGAAAACCCTGAATAATTTCACATAGGAAGACAAGTTTTTTTCCTACTGAAATGAACAGAAGAGACACGACAAACAAAATGAACACACCCCTATGTTAATCTCCGGGGTTTATTCAACTAAACTGTCTCCGACTACAAAAAGCTTAGTCCAAAAAGAGAACTGGTGCACTGCAGTAACATTCCGGCTGTGCCCACTTCACTAAGACTCCACTAAGTAGGCCACCAATCTGGAAAAGCACAAATATCCAAAGTGAACTCTGAAGTACTGGACCAGGGCACCAGCACAGCACTAGCGATGGGCCCGGGACCTAATTTCAGCAGGTTTCAAAACTCTGCACAGAAATGCGGGCCCGCGGCTCATCTCGCCTGTGACACATGCGAGTTCTCGGCGGGGTGTCCTGCAGCCGCCCTGCTCAGCTTCCATCTGAGACTCCTCCTCATCATCATCATCATCATCATCATCATCATCATCACGCATCATGCTGTGGGATATGGGGGCAGAACGTGCGTGTGTGCGAGGCTGGGGCAGAAACCTACGGTGAAAGAACCCGTCCAAGCAGACGCACTCAGTGCGAGGCCATGGCCAGACCCGGAGCGGCGCCTGAGGGCAGGCAGGGGATGCCGCGGCGCAGGTGAAGCGAAAAGCAGGATCTTCCTTCGCTGTGGGGGCGCGGGTCAGCTTCCCGCGAAGAGCGGTCGGGAGAGGAGGGCAGGGGCGCAAACGCTCCTCCCGGGCCCGAGGGAACCGCGGGGCGGGGGTAGGAGACGCCCGCTTCGGGCGGGGCGGCACGGGCCGGGCGGGGGCTTTCCCATCCCGGGGGGCGGTCCCGGCCCCGGCCCCGGCGCCCACCCCGGCCCGGCTGGCTCACCAGAAGAGCAGGTTGGCGCAGACGAAGCCGCCCAGGCTGCGGAGGGGCCGCTCCCAGCTCAGCGCCGCCGCGATGCAGCAGCCCACGGCCAGCCCCGTCTCTCCCAGCACCGCCGCCGCCCCGGCCCTGCCTGACACCTCCGTCGGCGCCGTCTCCCCGGGCGCGGCCGCGCTTCGCTCCTGCGCGGCCTCCGGCTCCTGGGGCTGCGCGGGTACCGCCGCGCTCGCCATGGCTGAGTGCGGCCGGAGGGCTGCGGCTCGGCCGGGCGGAGCTGGAGCTGGGGCTGGGGCTGGGGCCGGGCCGGGCCGGGGCGGCGGAGGCGGGCCCGGGGCGGAGCCGGCGCTGCCCCCGCGTTACCCCGCTCCCGCCTCCGCGCAGGTGCCGCCGGGGCGGGGTGCGGGCGGGAGGAGGCGCCGGGAGCGGGTGGGAGGAGGCGCCGGGAGCGGGCCCGAGCCTGCCGCCCCTGGCGGGAGTGTGCCCCGGCTGCGGGAGAGACCGGCCTGAGCATTCCGGTTCCTTGCTGCGGGAAAGCTGGGCAACACAGCTGTTTTCTAGATTTGGGAAGGTGAAGCCCACGGGAAGGTATTGCCCGTGAGACTTGTCCGTCATCTCCTCCTCCTGTAAAATGTGCCACAGCCAGGCACAGCTGGAGCACCTCCAGAGGAGAGCACCAAGTTCATAAGAGCACTGGAGTACCCCCTCTACGAAGTCAGGCTGAGGAAGTCGGAGCTGTTCAGCTTGGATAAGAGGAGATTGTGTGAAGACCTCATAGCAACCTTCCAGTATGTGAAGGGAGCTTACAGGGAAGCTGGAAAGGGACTCTTTGTCAGGAATACAGTGATAGGCCAAGGGGTAATGGGTTCAAATTGAAAGAGGGGAAATTTTGGTTAGACATTAAGAAAAAAATTCTTTACTGTGAGAGTGATTGGACACTGGAAGAGGTTTTTCAGGGACGTTGTGGATGTCCCATCACTGGCAGCATTCAAAGCCAGGCTGGATAATGCCTTGAGCAGCTTGGTCTAGTGGGAGGTATCCCTGCCCAAGTCAGGGGAGGTGAGACTAGATAATCTTTAAGGTCTATTCCAACTACTTGACATTCTGTGATTCAATGATCCTATGATAACAGTCCCCAAAACCCTAAAAAATTGAAGCTGCTATTGTCATAATGCTGGGAGCTTGTAAGACCACAGAGGACCCTATGGGGGTTTGATGGCTTACTCCAAGAAACATACTTAAAATCTGTACTGTGCTGTCCTCTCATCTGCACTACTACCTGTCTGGCCAGCCCCAGGCTCCAGATGGAAGCATGCCACTATGTTCAAACTGGTGATGTACGTAATAGCTGATGTGACTGCTGGGAATTTGAATTCTGGGGAGCATGCCTGGTGAGAACTGTCACTTAAGCATCTGTTGCTGAATAAGAGCCAAAAATTGGAATAGTTGAAGGTATTTCACAGGATAAAGTGTGTAAAATAAAATAATTTTTACTGCAAGAGCAAGAATAATAATTTTGGACTGGGAATTGACATCTGCTTCAAGCTTGAGTTACCCCATTAGAATGTTTCTTTTAATGGGAAAAGGAGTCACACTTACTTGAAGGTCAATGTGTCTTTTTCTTTCTCTGAGGTAAAAGACAAAATTACGGCATTGAGTTTTAACATTGTCTGTGGATTGCAGGTCTACTGTGTGTTTGCACCAAATAGCCTTGGAAAGGAGTTATTCTATTTTTTTTTTATTCTTCATGCTCTCTCTAGCACCTGAGAGGAAACACAGAATGTTATTCTACATAGGCAATTAACATTTTTCTAAAGGACATTATAGTTTAATGCTAATTGGTTATACTTCTATGCTCTTTTGTCTAAGAGGCCAGGCAGACCTGAATAATAAGCCCAGCTAAAATGTGATTAAGTGTTGTCTCTGAAAGTGTGAGAGCAAAAGGTAAGAGACAGGCTCCTCTAGTAACCTGAAACACACATGCAAAAGAAAGGGAAGTAGTTGCTGCAAGGCTGGAGAAATACTTCGTTATTTTGCTTCAGTTTTGTGCTGATGAATAGAAATTTGTCCTAAAAAAACTTGGTCAAAACAGAGTGTTCTCCGTGTGCTGGAAAACAGGCAGCTGTCTCCTATGTTTGCAAGCAGCTGCTCACAGTTACTGAGCACTCCTGCTCTCACTTGGGCATCTCATGCTTTCCTAGGTAGAGTAGTAGTTATTTGCTTCCTTGGTTTTGAGAGAGGGAGCAGAGGGAATCTTAACAGTCCACTGGAGTAAAACCTGTAAAACTTTTTGCGAGGAAAAGGAGGTAGAGAGATAGGCACAGATGAAAGTTTCTCCTATACTCACCCTTTTTGCAGGATACCAAGCTGCTGCTCTAGTGAACACTGCCCATAACTTGCAAAAACCATCCCCAGCTTAGCCAGCGGCACTTTGCTTTCCCTTGCTAGCATTCAGTTATTTCAGTAATGTGGGCGGTCCTGTCCAGAATCCAAATCTAGCTAACTTCAAACAGTTAATAGGTAAGCCTGGGAAGGAGTCATATGTTCCTCATGCATTTTTAAAGTGACCATGAAATAATTAGACTCAGGAAGTACACTGGGGTAAAAATGTTAAAATTTGGGTTTAACCATGTAGTGGTTTTAAAGCAGTAACTAAAAAATTGCTTATTTCTTGCTGTGAGATATGGATTAGAACAAGAGCAAAACAGGCTTAAAACTTAAAAGGGAATAAAGAAAATTTATTAACAAAACTACAAGAATAAGAACACCAGAATAAACTTCCAGAAAATCCTTTTATCTCCCACTACCCAACTATTCCCTTGTACACGTGACAACATAGAGACAAAACACTTTGGAACTTTGGTGTTTAAAACAGTCCCAATTCCTGCTAGAGTCTTTTTATCAGTCTTTGTAGAGAAACAGAAGTCTTCTTCTGCTAATCTATGGAGTTTTCCACAAGAAAGCTATTTCTGTTATAGCTCTCTATTTTTCTGATGCCAGCTGCCCGGAAATCTTGTCATCAGTTCACTCCTCCCATTTCACATCACTCTGAGGTGTGTTATGGGTCAATGAGTCTAGGGATGTCATTTTTAAGGATGAGTTATTCAAAGGAAAAAGTTCTCTTCATCTGTTTTTGTGAGCTTCTCTGGAAACAGTTTTCTCATTGGCTCTCAAGGCCTCAAATTTTCAACTATTACTTTGTCTCACTCTGTTCCAGCACCTCACTGTATCACAATTACTCCACTTTTTGCTCAAAATCCACACTTTGAACACTCCACTCCTCCCTATATACTCTGTCATGTTTAAAGGAGTTTTTTCAGGACACTATTGTCCATCTCCATAGCTTTACAGAAAAAATATTTCAGCTTATAAAGCATCTCCTTATTCCCTACCTTTTCTGAAGCTTAATTATTTTCTTTACTGTCTCTAATAGTTTATAAAGTCTCTTTACATGTTGATTACTCTCTTTTTCTCTCTCTGGATAAAAGGATTAATCTGAAAGTCTCATCTGGGTAATAACAAGGTTAAAATCTTGCCCAGGCTTTGTAGATGGTTCTGTGATCTCTGCCGGAGCAGCAGCTGGAGCTGTCTGTGATGGAAGATTCTTCATGGCTGCTCTGGAGAGTGTGGTCACTGTCTCAGCCTGCCGCAGGTCAAGAGCCTTTTCCTTTCTGTACTCGGCAGTCTCTGGTGAATTCAGTCACAGCAAAAAAAACTGCAGCCGAGCCAGGGACCGGCCTGGCCCGGCCAGAGCCCGGGGGAAGCCCCGCAGGCCCCATCTCCCAGCCGGGAGCCGTGGCTGGCCCAGCCCAGCCCCTGCCCGGGCCACATGGCCTGGGCAGGGGAACGGGAGGCCAGCTGGAGCTCTGTTACCTTTCACAGCCAGGAAAACAAAGAGTACAAGAGTGCTCTGACCTTACATCTTAAGGGGGTGTTCACAAGTTGATCTCACTTTTCAATGGTCAAAACTGCTGTCAATTCTTAGAAATGACTGATAATTGGTCAGGAGAAAAGACTCCCATCAGCCACCAGCAGCTTCAACTTCCTTAGCTCCCAAAGCTATCTTAAAGGTAAAGTCACCTCATGACAAACCAACTGTAAAATAATGGCAATATAATCCCACTGTCCTAAGGATTATAAACATGGCAGGTTTGAAGCAATCTCCCTTACCACTATTCCACTTTTTTTTTAAACATTTGACCCAAAATTTAATTCTCTGTGACACTCCCTTCAGTCACTAGTGTTCAAAAATTCCCCTCTCTCCTCAGAAAAGGGGGGGATGGAATCTGGTGGGGGAGGATGAGGTGAGGTTTCAGTGGAAATGGTAGACTACAAATAAGGGAACTCTTTTGGATTTTGATTAAACTTGCATCCATTCTAGATTACTGGTCTCTGCTTTCCTAACATATACCATGAAGGATATGAACAGAAATTAGTGAAAAGCTCTTCCAGAATAGGTTTTGTAATTTAGCTAATAGAAAAAAAGAATGCTTGTTGGATGCCAGTTCTTCTTCTGTCACTGTTAATTTTTCTTGGGCTTGGTTTATATGAATGATTTTACTGGAAGCACTCTGGTTTAAACATTAGCGTGAGAGAAGAAATGGATGCTTCATTCCCAGCCATTGAAAGTTTAGATGTCTTTTTCAGAAGAAAAGTAGTAATAAATAGGTTGTCTGGTTTTGATCTTCCTGCACTTTGATGTTTTGCCTGCCAGGGCTTAAAAGGTTTGTGTGCAGTTTGAGTTTGGGATGGGAAAAACTAGGAGTAGCAACCAGTGTGCAGTTGCATGTGTGAGCTGTAATGCACAGAATTAGGTTAGGGACTGTGGGTCTGGTGCTAGGGACTACAGTGTAAATTGTAATAAATTATGTGTAAATAAAAATTCGTAAAGAGATAAATAAGATGTATATGTATTGAAATAATAAAAAAACCCAAAGATGTGTATATAAAAAGGAAAAAACCCTCCTTCCAAGCCTGGCCGGGAGTTTTTCTCCGAAGGCAAAGGATTGCAGCCAACACCCAGATAACGAACATTAGCTCGGAAAATAGACAGGACGAGAGCCATCAAGGACAACGAAAGGACTAGCTCGGAGGAGGAACCCAACTCCGGACCTGACCGACAGCCCTGCAGATCTCGGTTGGGAAACAATCAAAGTCGACAAAGACGAGCCTCAGAAAAAGTATCCGCCGCTAGTCCTGAATCGCCCACCTGTCAGACCAGTGTTGGAGATACAATCACTGGAAACAAAGGGGGAGACTCCGCCGAGATTTCCATCGGCACCAACCCCGGATCACACCACTTCTGCCTTGATAACCCAAAATTAAAATACATACAGAGTCTCTTTACATATGAGGAGACTCTGTCCGGACACTGGTTAGGTCTATTTTTCCAAGCCAGGAAATCCATTCACCGAACAATCAAGAACACTTGGTGAATGGAGCCTGCTTGGAATTTTAGCCTGAGGACTTAAAAATCCTATAAAACCCCAAGCCTGCGAGCGCTCAGACGTGGATTTGGGAACCCTACACCTCGGGTGTAGACCCTGTCCACCCAGCGCTGCGCTGACCATTTTTATTGTGGTTTTTTTCTCTCATTGTTATTCTTTGCTGTTTATTAATAAATTTCTCTCTTTGATTTTATCCCAAATTTGCCTTTGCATTTATAACAAAATGATGGATGAAAACCAAGGAGAAAGCTTTTTAAGTGGTTGTTTCAAAGGAGTTTGCAAATATAAAAGCATTCTAATGCTTCAGAAATATGTTTGAAAATGCTGATGTCATCATAGAGTAAGCATTGAGTTCAGTTGAGGATTCTAACTCAAAATGTAATGAAATTCCCTCTTTTTTGTTTAAGCTTGTTTTCCATTCATTTCATCACAGGATCACAGACTAGGTTAGCTTAGAAGGAATGCCTGTAAGACATTTGGTCTGACCTTTCTCCCCACATACACACTCAGCACCCCTGTTACTTGTCTGTGAGATGTTGCTCTGTGTCATGCTCAGATTAGCTCTGATCATGTCTGAAGGCTAGAGATTCTGCAGTGCCCTCTGGGAAACCTGTTTGAACATTTGGCCGCATTCATTGTGAAGAACATTTTCTTATCATCTATTCAAAATTTCTTATTTCACCCATTTCCTCTAATTTGGTTCTGCACCTCATAGGGAAGGGCTCTGTCCCCATCCATTCTATAACCACACATCAGATATTCTGTAAGTAGATCCATGTTAACCTCTGTCCTCCAGAGTGAGTGAACCCGATTCTCCCAGCCTTTCCTTCTTTGCCATCAGCTGTGTGCTGCTGACCTTCCAGTGGCCCTCTGGACTCCTTCCAGTATGTCAGAGTTTGCCTTGTCCTGGGTTTTCCCAAACTGGATAAAATATTCCATATGTGGTCTCACAAATGGAAGAAGCAGGAGAAGAATTGCTTCCTTTGTCCTACAAGTCCTATAATTACTGCAGGATTATTGACTCTTTGCCCAGTCATACCCATAGCACTTTCTTACTTGTCTCTGCTTTGAGGCTGAGGAATTGTGTCTTAGTCACTCTTAATAATGTATGACTTTGAACATTCATCTTCCCTTTTCCTGAATTTTTTTCAGTTCTATAACTGAAATAAGATTTCTCGACAGGAAATAACTTTCTCATGTGGTTCTAGTCACATCATCTCTGCATTTTTGTTTGAAGTGGGAACAGATCATAGATTTGAATTGTTTCAAAACACTGCATTGTGGCTTACTTTTGTAATAATTTCTAAGGACTACTTTCCTTTTTTTTTTCTGTAACTCATGAAACATCTCCATTTTGTCCCTAAGTGGTAATGTTCACTTCAGAGCCTGCTGTACAGCTCATTCTGATATTGGGCTTCCCTCCTCATCCCACATGCCTCACTTTATCTACTTGGAATTTATTTACCATTTTATTGGACAGCTATGCTGTTTCGTAAAGTCATGCAGGTTTTTTAGTCTGCCCTTGTCCTGACTTTCCTGAATAACTTGATATCATCACTAACCTCTAAGCTTGTTCTTCATGATTTTTCAGTTTATTGTTCAATAGGTTGAAGATCTTAGAGCCTCTCCTGAACCTCAGGAATGATCTCCTTCCTTTGTTTGCTCTTCCTGTCTGTTCCCTATCTTCTAACCAATTATTTATCTACATCAGGACTTCTTATGTGGATACATAGCTTCCTTTAAGTCTTAGATGATGAATTGTGCCAAAACCCTTTTTGAAATCGAGATAAACCAGACTGCCCTCATTCAGAGATTTGTCAGAGAACTTCAGCAGACTTCTGGGGTAGAGCTTTATTAATCAGAAACTATGCTGTCTCTTCTCAGTAGATCATATTTCTTCAGGTGTCCACTCATTATATGTTTTATTATAATATTGAGTAGTTAACATTAAAAGTTAAGAATTTCTCCTGCATCTTTTCACTAAACTCTGATATCTTTCCTAGTTACCATTGAATTGTAAAATAACTTTCCAATTAATAATTGGCTAACAGTTTTCTCTTTTGATGCACAC
The DNA here is from genome assembly GCF_030490865.1 of Poecile atricapillus. NCBI lineage: Eukaryota > Metazoa > Chordata > Aves > Passeriformes > Paridae > Poecile > Poecile atricapillus. The sequence goes on along the minus strand of NC_081250.1, from coordinate 77,805,406 downwards.
CCTCTTAGCCTTTGCAGCGTCCCTAATGTCTCTCTTGAGGAATACGTTTGAAACTATATTCCAAGCTCTTAGTTCTTTTATTTAACTGTAATATAATATTTAACTATGGAACAGGAGTGAATTAAGTGTTGTTCCGTGATATGCAAAATACAGTTAGGACTGTGACGTGTCTTTAAAATGTTTTGGGTACTGTTGGGGGTTAGGTGTCCTTTTTTTGTTGTTCTGGCTTGCCCGTGGAATTTTTACCCATTAGTTGCGGAGACAACATAACTGTGGGTACTTGGTGGGAGCTCAACAAAGGACAAAGAGTGGCCGGGCCCAGGGGGGGAAGGGGGCAGGAAATGAGGGTGGGGACAGTTTATGGCTGGCTTTCTTCGGCTTCGGGGAAAGACATTTTTGTTTTTGGGCGCGGAGCTGCTGCAGTGGGGAGAAGGGAACTTCGCCATCACCCAGACGGAGCTGCTGCTTCTTCTCCTTCTTCCCTCTTTGTTGGTGGCTTCGCACCCCCTGTCCTGCCGGGACGTGTGGCAGTGCCAGGCACCGCCACGGAGCTGCTGATACACCTCATCCACCAGCCCAGGATCTCTGCTCATTCCTGCTGTTCCAGCCGACTGTTCCTCAGAGCCCTGCAGGAACACCGGGACTGACTGCCCAAGGGGGTCTGTGAAGTAAAGCCTCTCCTCCATCCCGTCTCAGCTGAGAAGGCTTTCACGGGGTCCCTGGTTCTGTTTTCTTGTTAATGCTGTAGTTACTGTTGTTTGTTTGCCTGGTTATACTAGTATAGAACTGTTATTCCTATCCCCTGATCTCTGCCTAAAAGCCACTTGATTTCAAATTTATAATAATTCAGAGGGAGGGGGTCTACATTCTTTCATCCCAAGGGAGGCTCCTGCCCTCACTAACAGACACCTGTCTTCTAGAACCAAGACAGTACAAGTTTCAAAATGCATTTCAAAATACTCTTGTGTTCCACTGAAATATTTATCTGTTGGGCAGATAAATATTTGGACCTGACTGACCTTGTAAACTAAAACCATGTGGTAGTTTGACTGTGGCTTTCTGCCAGATGCCCACACAGCCACCCCATAGTTCCCCTCCTCAACTGGGCAGGGAGAGAAAGTAAAATGAAAGGCTCAGCAATCAAGATAAGGATAGGGAGAGATCACTCACCAGTTACTGTCACAGGCAAAACAGACTCAGCACTGGGAAATTAGTTTAGTTACCAATCAAATAATGAGAAATAAAAACAGATCTTGAAACCACCTTCCAAACACCTTCCCCCCCCATGCCTCTCTTCTTCCCAGGCTTAACTTTACTGCTGATTTCTCATCCTCCTCCTCCCCACAGTGGTGCAGGGGAACAGGGAATGGGAGGCTGCAGTGAGTTCATCACACGTCTCTGCTTCTCCTTCCTCCTCACATTCTTCCCCTGATCCAGCATAGGGTCCAGCCTGTGGTGCAGCCCTTCAGGAACAGGCTGCTCCAGTGAGGGTCCCCTGTGGGGTCACAAGTCCTGCCACTAAAGTTAGTCCGGTGTGGGTTTCCCACAAGGCCACAGCCTCATTTTGGCATCCACCTGCTCCAGTGTGGGGTCCTCAATTGGCTGCAGGTGGATCTCTGCTCCTCCATGGACCTTCATGGGCTGCAGAGGGACAGCTGCCCCACCACAGGCTGCCGGGGAATCTCTGCTGCAGTGACTGGAGCATCTACTCCCTTCCTTCTTCAGTGACCTTGGTGTCAGCAGTGTTGTTTCTCCCACATGTTCTCATTCCCATCTCCCACTGGATGTTGCACAGCAGTTCTTACTGCTTCTTACATATATTATCCCTGAAGTGCTATCACTATCATTGATGTATTCAGCCCTGACCAACAGCAGGTCTGTGTTGGAGCTGGCAGGAATTGTCTCTGCAGACAAAGGGAAAGCTTCTGCTGGTTTTCATAGATGCAACCCCTGTAGCTCCTCTTCTTCTTCCCCATGCTGTTACCAGAACCTTGCCATGCCAGGTACATCATACCAAGTGGCATAAGATGAAAAATTTAACATAAGTGACAAAAATATGATGCTGCTTCTCATTAAAAAATGCTAGTGTTTGGAATTTTTTTCCCTCACTGCTAGAGGTTATGGTCCTTAATGCCTGTAAACTCAAAGAGCAGAACTTAACAATGAATTAATGTATGGAAGAATAATGCTTCAGTTTTGTATTTTCTGTAATAGAAATCATGATCAGGAAGCTCTAATATCTCCCACATCAGATATTCCTTTTTATCTGGTAAAAGTGTGTGAGGACAGTAGTACATATTCCATGCTCAATCGCAGTGTTTTTCTTTTCTGAATCCAGGTTTTATAGAATTGAGTTAATGTAGCAATTATATGCACTTATTTTAGTATAAAACATTATTATAAATATTTAAATGTCTTGAATTGTTAGAAAGAATAGTATTTCTGATGTAACTGTTTAGGACTTGGGACAAGGGAATTTACAGAAGAAAATGTATGCCTCAACACATATGGTCAAAGCCAGTTAAGCGACTTAAAACAAATGTTTTTAGCCCAGAAATAGTACTGTATAGCAATCTCATAAAATGTTTATGCAACAATTTATAGACGTTTAATACCAAACTATGCTGATCTTCTTGTCTGTGTAATCATGCCATGTAGATCAGTAAGAATAATTGATTTTCATGGATCTAATTTTGGAGCTAATTACTGTAATCTCTTAGATGGCATTACCTGTTTGATTATATGTAGTGGAGAATCGATAATGACTTTATAGGTTTAGCTCCACTCTTCGATCAGCTTTGTGTGAGAGCAGGACAAGCAGGCTGTCAACCTTTTTTTGAGTCTAGGATTTGTTTAGAGTTTATGAGACAGGCAAGCTCATACAGGAGTTGTCACTGTCTAAAAAGTATCAAAATTACTGTGAATCAGCAAGTTTGAACATTTTGCCTGTATTTGTAAAAAGAGTGATGATCTAAGTAAAAACATTGGGTGCAATGTTAGGTTTAATAAATTGGGAAGTTCCAAGTGAGAGAAATGCCTACGTAGAGAAAAATGGATTTTGGCACTTACCTAGACGCCTGAAAGGGGTAAGCATGGATGGGGAAATACTCTCTCAGAAGGCAGGGTGTAAGAAAAAAGGGAAATATCTTTCAGAATGCAGAATAGATAGTCTCCTTTATATGGAATTGTGCAGAGTGCATCCAAGAGCCTTCCTTATGATTGATAAAACAGGACTAGAAGATGGAATTTTATCGGAACCTACTGCTTTTTAATTCTAATGCATTCAAATGAGAGCATGTTTCACAGAGTCACAGAATGGGTCAGGTTGGAAGGGACCACAGCAGGTCATCTGGTCCAACCTCCCTGCTCAGGCAGGGTCATCCCTGTTCCCTAGAGCACATGGCACAGGATTGTGTCCAGAGAATTCTTGAATATCTGCAGTAAGAGAGACTCCACAATCTCTCTGGGCAATCTGCCCCAGTTCTCAGGCACCTGCACAGTAAAGAAGTCCTACTTTATGTTCAGGTGGAACTCTCTGTGCATCAGTTTCTGCCTCTTGTCCTACTGCTTGACACTTACAAGAGCCTGACTCCATCCTCTTGACACTCTCCCTTCAGATGTTTATCAACTTTGATAAGACTCCACCTCAGTTCTCTTCTCAGGGCTGAACAGACCCAGTGGCCTCAGCCTTTCCTCATAATGGAGATGCTCCAGTCCTGTAATCATCTTTTTCACCCTCTGCTGGACCTGCTCCAGGAACTCCATGTCTCATACTGGGGAGCCCAGAACAGGGCACAGCATTCCAGTTGTGGCCTCACCAGGGCTAAGCAGAGGAGCAGGATCACCTCCCTTGACCTTCTGGTAAAGCTATTCCTAATGCACCCCAGGATCCCATTGGCCTTCCTGGCCATAAAGACACGCTGCTGACTCATGGACAGTTTCTTGTCCATCAGGACTCTCAAGTCCTTTTCCACAGAGCTGCTTTCCAGCAGTGTCACAATGCATAAGGTAATTCTTCTCCAGGGACAGGACCCTGCGTTTGGCCTTGTTGAATTTCAGACAGTTCTTTGTCCATCACTGCAGCCTGTCAAGGTCCTTCTGAAGGGCTGCACAGTTCTGGGGTATTGGCTTCTCCCAGTTTTGTTTTGTTTTCTCACTTCAGAATTAGGCACATCATCACCTTTCCATGGATTGAAGTGAGGCTGACTGGCTGGTAATTCCCTGAGTTCTCCTTCTTTCCCTTTTTAAGACTGGGGTGACATTTGCTTTCTTTCAGCCCTCATACACCTCTCCTGATCTCCATGACTTTTCAAAAGTGATCGTTAGCAACCTTGATGATTGTCCGCCTGCTCCCTCAGGATTCATGGATGTATCTCATCAGGGCCTATGGACTTATGGATGTCAAGTTTGCCTAGGTGTTCTCTGACCAAATCCTCCTTGACTAAGGAGAGGTCTTTCTCCTGATGTTCATTTGCCCTTTTCTCCAGGGTCAGAGATCCCTGAAGCCTAGTCTTGTCAGTGAAGACCAATACAAAGAAGGCGTTCAGCAAGAGACCCCCCCACCCCTGCTCCATTTAGTAACACTCCCACATTATCCTTTGGTTTCCTTTTGTTATTGATGTCTTTGAAAAAGCCCTTCTTTTCCTTGACACCCTTGGCCAGATTTCATTCCAGATGGGCCTTGACTTTACTTGCCTCATTTCTGCTTACTCTGACAACCTTTCTATATTCAGAGTTGTCTGGCCCTGCTTCTATCTTGTGTATATTTCCCATGTATTCATAAGTAATGACAGCAGTCCTTTTTTCATACAACAGGTGTGTTGTTCCCTTTGCATGATTACTTGCTTATCAGGATGCATTGTTCTTGAGCTGGAGGAAGTGATCCTTGAATATTGACCAGCTCTCTTGAACCCCTTCTTCCCTGCAAAGCCTGTTTCTATGGGATTTTTCCAAGAAGATCCCTGAAGTGGCTAAAGTTAGCTCTTCTGAAGCCCATGGCTGTAATCTTACTTGCTGCCTCGCTTCCTCCTCACCTGTTACTGAACCCCACGATCTCATGGGCAGTACAGGCAAGGCTGCACCCAACCTTCACATTGCCGGCAAGGCTTTCCCTGTTTGCTTATGAATCGAGTAGCACACCATTCCTTGTGGGATTCTCCACTATCTGTGGCAGGAAGTTGTCATCAGTGCTTTCCAGGACCCCCCTGGCTTGTTCATGCCTTGCTGTGTAGCTTTCCAGCAGATGTCAGGGTGGTTGAAGTCCCCCACATGAATGCGCCTGTGACTTTGAGACTGCTCTAATTGCCTGTGGAAGACCTAACCCACTTCATCCTCCTGGTCAGGCACCTTGGAGCATCAGCCTTATTTGCCTGCCCTTTTATCCTGACTTGCTCATAATCCACCCCAAGCTCCAAGCATTGCCTCACAGAGAGAGCAACTCCACCACCATGCCTTCCTGGTCTGTCTCTCCTAAACAGTTGTGAAGCCCTTCATGGCAACATTCTGCTGTGGGAACTCTCCCTCCACATCTCTGTAATTGCAGTGAGGTTGGTTGTCAAGTGGTTGTGGCTTTGTCAGCTTATGCTTAATTCAGGTGTCCCCTCTTAAGCCTCCTTTTACTACTAGATTGGTTACTATAGTTCGCAACTTTCCTAAACCTCTGGCAAGTCTTGGTCTGTCCCTGTTCTTGTCACATTTATTGTTGGTCAGCTGGTAATTATCAGGAGTGTGATTCCTGTCTGCCCAAGGAGATACGTGTGGGTGTCAGGGAGCAAAGGAAAAATGAATTTTTATGCAAGAAAAAGGAAATAACACCTGGGCTAATCTCCTCTTGAGCTCATCAGAAACACTGTTCCCATTAACTTGGGCTGTCTGATGGGCTCTTGCTTTTTAACAAACACCCTTAGAAATTTTTTTTTCTTCCCTGAATAACAACCCAAGTGGAACAATGTTTTTGTTAAGAAACTTTCAAAGAAATTACTGACCTGAATTGCTGCCAGGATGAAAAATGACTATGACTTGAGCCAGCTCTCTTGCAACCCTATAAACATCAGTCCTAAGTGAGACCCCGTGAACTCTCCAGGACCAGAGTGGGCTGCAATCATCAGCCTCCTTCTGAGGAGGATGAGGAGGGAGGAGGAGGCCCCTTCTGAGTGAGGACTCTCAGGGCCAGTGGACTCTAAAATTTGCAATACTTGGAGCCACTGAAAGACCTTGAGTGATACCCCCAGTGGTTGAGGTTCAACCCTTCTCCCCTTGAAAGGATGCAAAGGCATCCAACATGAGCTGAACTCAAGGGGAATTTTTCACAGGTACATACTCCTTTAGGTCTGTGTGGGTGCAAGTGTGAACATACCATAGAAAATTTACTATGAATATTGGTCCTTTAGATTCTTAAATATGTTAGATTAACAAGTTAGGCCCATGAGTTACTGTCATTCTTGTAGTAAATTCTGTAGACTCTTTTGTTAAAGAACTAGGCTATCAATTAAGTGCTGTTAAGTTTAAGTGTGGTTTAAACCTTTAGGCTAAACCACTGGTCATTTCTGGGACTAAGTTTGGCAATGGGGTCCACCCTGAACCTTGTAACTCAATAGGTGGGTCTCCCTCATTCCTTTTTATTCTTAACCTTTCCCATTCTTCCTCTTTTTCCATCCCCAGACTCCATGTAAGTTACTTTTGGTAGATTTTAGATTTAGATTGATTGATTTTATATTTTAGTCCAATTTTTCTGTGTGCTTTAACCCTCTAGTAAACAGTAGGGCAAACCTTTGAACAAATTTTGTCATGCTTTCACTTTAGTATCAAACCTGCTTTTGCTGGTTTTTAGCTGGTGATTCTTTGAGCGACCTGAGACAGTTGTTTGTGACAGGTGGAGAACAAAAAAATGAGAAGACTCCCTCCCTGTTCCCTCTCCTACCCCAGCTTCTTGATAAAGACCAGGTAAATCCATACTACAGGTGGAACGACTCGGTATATAGTTCACTTCCTTGGATCGCTGCTGCCCTCTTCTGCTGTCTTCCCATGGCTGTCGTGGCACGGGGAGTTTTTGTATTGCACCAGAGGCCTTGTGTCTGTTGTGATGTAATGAGAGGTTGTGGAGTGAAATGCAGTGACTTTCTAGGGCTAAGCTGCACAAAGAATAAGTTTTATTCAGGGCAGTGCTGTCATATGTGGTTGGTACGCTTTTGTACTTACTTCACAGAGTCGTAAATGATGTCGAGGGCATGTGCTGTGAGGAAGAGTCTGTCAGCATTGAAAAAGCAGACACTGTTCTGGCCGTGTTTCTGTAAAATGGTCTTGGGCCAACATGACTGGCAGCACTGTAGTGTGCCTGTGTTGGGCATTTGAGCTGCTGCAGACCTGTGAGTACATGTAATGCCTCAGAAATGTGGGACTTGAAACCTTGCTTTCTGATGCAGCACTTCTGGGGTGAAGCAATTTCCTCTGCATAGCTTCTGTAATTAAGTTTATTAAGAATTCTGGCACCCTGACAAATGGTCGTATTGTATTTTGAGGCACAGGGCAAGTGCTAGACAGAAGCCTGAAGATGTAGGAGGGATTGAGGCATGGCCAGCTAAGTCCAGGGGAGAGCCACAAAGATGATTAAAGGGATGGAGCACCTCTTTTATGAAGACAGGCTGGGAGAGTTATGGTTGTTCTACCTGGTAAAGGTCCCAGGGAGGCTTTAGAGCAGCCTTCCAGTACCTAAAGGGGACTACAAGAGAGCTGGATCAGGAGTTTTTCTAAAGGCATGTAGAGCAATGGGGAATTTCTTTGAGAGAGGATAGGTTTACATTAGATATTAGAAATTCTTTACTGTGGTAAGGCTCTGGCACAGGCTGCCCAGAGAAGTGGTGCATGCCCCATATTTGGAAATGGCCAAAGCCAGACAGGATGGAGCCCTGGGCAACCTGGGCTAGTGGAAGGTGTCCCTGCCCACAGCAAAGGGACTGGAATTAAATGATCTTTAAGGTCCCTCCCAACACAAACCATTCTGCAATTTTGTGATTTAAGGGCATACTAAGATGAAGCTATACAATTTTGTTTCCATTGCAGCTGACACTATTCGCAGGCCTGACTGCATGGTTTCTGCCCAGCCTTGTGCTCTTGCAGGGCACCTGGCTGGTAGGTTCCTGGGCTCTCCTCAGTGTGGCTGTATTCCACCAGGTGCAGTCCAAGGCTGTGGGAACCCAATGTGTGCTCCCAGAGGGTTTTTGACAGTGTTGGTGTAATCACCTGGGGTAACCACCATCTTACAGAGGGGAATAAGTGGCAGTTCCATAACTGGGGTCAATTCCAAGTGCATGGACCGTCATTCCACTTCCAGACTCAGGTGTGTCTATTATGCTATGTTTATTTTGAAAATACGTGCATTTGTTGAGTATTGATAATTATGAATTTTTTCTCTTTGCCTCAGTAACAGTTATTGGACTAAGATAAGCATGGCAGATTGATCGACTTGGCATGAATGAAGAGAAACTCTTAATTACAGTGATGTAGTGACAGCAATTCTGTGTACTGACCAAGAGCAAACATCCCACCCAATGGCTGAGAGAATCCAGAAGCCAGTCAGCAGGCAAATGAATCAGGTAGTGGTGTCTGCTTCTCAAGACTGTGATGCTGTGTACAAGAGTATCATCTTGTGTATTCCTGGGTTGTTAACCAATTACTGGTTATGATGATGTACAGGGACTTCTCTGAGCATGTTTACACACAGGCAAAATTGAACTTTTTTTGCTGTGCTGGCTGAAATGTATAAATTATGCCATTCCAAGGATGCCTTTCTAGGAGCAGCTGAATTCTTTCTAAATAACTTTCATATGGGAAAAATTTTTAAAAAAATAAAAAAAATAAAGTCAGTCTCAGATACTCTGTGTATGTATACTGAAGTTATAGTTTCTTTCATTCTTCTTGTCTTCCTTAAATTAACTTCACCTTTTCTGGGAGGGTGAGGATATGAAATTAGTAGTGTGATTTAGCAAGCCTTTAGGGACTGAGGGGTGGTGTCACAAATGGAGTGACTAGAAGTATCTGGCAGTGGGAAGAAGGTGGAGGATTTCTCAGATCAAGCCTTGTAGTCTACAAAGGCTGTGTACAGTTTGAGGGCAGTGCATGCTGCACTGCCATGATGTGGCTGGCTAATAAAAACAAGCCATCTTTCATCAGGGCTACATAAACAGCAAAAGCTTCACTTGCACATTCCCTGTGGCATGGAATTGCTCAGCAGTCCTTCCCTCTATGTTGTGTAAAGACACTTGGCGTGGACAAGGGTACCTGTCCTAGAACAACACACAGCACAGGCACCTTTCCAAGCAAAAGCGCACACAGACATGTGTAGCTTGTGCTGTAGGCTTGTCTCCTGAGAAGACAGGAAATTAGGCTTTTGTTGCAAGTCTGACTCAGTAGGAAATAGAAACAGAGCACATTAGACATATTTTCTTTATTGCTGGACTTTTTTTTCCCCAGTAAGTAGGCATGATTCCTTAAAGGCTGAGGTTTTTAAAAACAGTAAGGTTTTTCAGGTTTCTTTTTTTTCTTTTTTCTTTTTTTTTTTTTTTTTTTGCTGTGGACAAAAAGATACCTTTGAACAAAGTTTTGCCTTATATTACAGTATTTCTGTACAAAAATAAAAGTCCAAAATCAAATTATTATTAGCTGATATTCCCCAATTTATTTACAGGGTACTGTCAAGAACCTTCATCAGGCAACCAGGTAAAATAAAGAACTCTGTATTAAAGCAGTTGCATTGTATAACGTTGCCTTCTCTAGTCAACCCTGAAGGGCTCTGGCCTTTGGCAGTTGGTCTGGGTTGAAGAGTCCAGCCAGAAGTATAAAACAGTGATATCTTTCAAAGAAAAAATTAATATTAAAAACTTCAGCTGACATTATGGAGAATTGAACTGATAACTGTATTTCCATATTAAGGTAATCTATAAATATTCTCAGCTACATCTCTCTTTATCATACAGCAGATACAGAATGCAGACTTCTGCTACTTATATGGTAATACATATTTGCAAAAGTAAAATCAATGTATGAAAATTTTGGAATTTACTTGTTAATAAAACTGCTTATAAAGTAACCATACAATTGTAACAACTATAACTCTGAACTATTAAAATGTACAGAAAGACTGTTTACACCATTGCACATACTTATTCCCTTTGCTTCAAAAGACTTGTGAAATACAGAATAAAATTTGTCAAATTTTACTGACAGCTCACATATGCATGCACAATGTGCACATCCATGGAAGCAAGGGGAAACAAAGTGTTGGCATCCATCAGGAAAGCTGCCAGCAGCGCTCCAAAAAAATATACCTTGCTCTTCTTCCCTCCCCCTTCCCACCTGTGTACAGGCCAGTAGATTAGTGCAGAATGGATGAATATAACTTTGTTTTCAGTGTTCTGAAAGGACAAAGGAAATCCTCTTGACTTTTATCAGCAATTTTAGGTCAATACAAGTTAGGCTTAATATTGTAAGGCACTTATTACTGCTTGTATTGCAGTGGATCGAGTCTTAAGGCATTTGTTACATCAACTGAAGGTAATAATGCTTTCAAAAGTTTTGAATGAGCCAGCAGTTCTGGTATATGACTATTTCAGCTGATCTTCCCCTGCCTCCCTGTGGTCTTTCTAAAACATTGTTTGAAGATATTTTCTGTTGAAACTCTGGTTCTTGGTTAGCTTGTCAACAAAGGTGATCAATGTCCCCAGGTTGTTCTGAGGCCAAGGAGTGATATATTCCATTTAGGGCACAGTAGAAGTGGTTTTGTTTTCACCTGGAGCTGCCCTGACTTCCATGACTACTCACGGATCGAGAGGTGCTGTAGCGTTTTTTCACGATCATGCTGATGTAAGCTTTCATCAGCTTTGCAATGTCGACCACCTGCCAAGAGTATGAACAGCACAGTTCTTAGTAAGATACAGTATTGAATGAACTTCTTTGGACACAAACAATAGAAAACTGTCAAGCTTTCAACAAAACCCTTTTGCAGCTAAACTAATAAAATTACTCAGCGCTTCTATCCATGTTATTCTGTCTTTCCTTTAGCTTCACAGGGATCTTGAACAAATCTCTAACATTTGCAGCCATTACTTGAATTACTAAGTGGCCTGGCTATCAGAACAGGAAGACCACAATAACGGAACTACCTTGCACTTACCTCGCTAGTTTCAAAAAGCAGTTCTCTTTCATCCACCACGATCTTGTAGGTGTTGGCAAGCGGAGCACCAAATGACAAGATATGTTCATACTGGAACACCTCCAGAGGCCTGCCTTCCCCACGCTTGTAGACAGAAACTGCGTCAGCACTGACTCCAAGCCACAGCTCCTGTGGGAATCCCCCTTCTTTACACTAGAGAAAAAAATGTAAATTAACAGCAAGGGGAACAGTGGGAGACACACAACTTACTGTTGATGTTTTTGTCTGATGTCTGATGTTTTAACCATTTGTTAAAAAGCATATTGCTTGTCCCTCTTTAAATGTAGCTTTTTATACGTCTTATACTTGTTTGCAACCTGTCAGAATAGCATTCTGTCCCTCTACAGTTAACTGGTGGATTTAAATAGCCACAGTGCTTGCCAGTGGGAGCAAGCTTTTAATAGCTCAAAGTTTATTACATCAGCTTTCTGAGCATTGTGATACTGTATTTATGGTTTCACTGCTCTGGAAGGAAATCATCACCTATACAGTGTAAGCTGTAGTTTGAATGTTCATATGGTCTTACCTCAACATCAAAGAGTGTTGAACCATAGCCAGGCCATTCCTTAATCAAAGCCATGTACTTTGCCATGGCCTGCTCCTGATTCATCCTCTGAAGTTTTTTCCATTTGTCAATAATACTTGTCCTGGAAGCTGAGATTTCCTCTTTGACCCACATGTCTAACATCTGATCCTCCTCAACCTTCTGTTTGCTGACAGAGCCACTGCGGAAACTTCTCCGCAGTGTTCCTTCAAGAAAGCTGGCTCGTTTCTTCTCGGCCTTCTCTGATGCAGTAAATGTTTTGGTCGACTGTGTAATCCTAGACTTCAGCTTTTGCAAGGGATAGACTTCCTCCAGTTCTGGTATGGTAGTGTGCACAGTGTAATCTCCCTGAAGGTACTGAAGACGCAAAGCTGCAAGGACCTGGAGGGTTTCCTCAGGAGCAGGATAATGTCCTTTAATCACTGCTTCATGAGCCTATCAAGGGGAAAAAGGGTACTTTTTTATAAAGCAGCATTTGAAAGAAGTATGAGAAACAAGGGGAGTAGATTTACTTCCAGGCAAACTTAAGTGGGATAAGACTCAGTTTACCAGAAGAATGGCAAAGCAACTGAGGAACCTGCTAAATGGGAATTACTTTTACCAGGACAGCTTTTAGTGAGCTCCCATATCTAAGAGTAACTGAACTATGAAAAAAGAAAATAAGATTTAAAGGGAAAAAAACCCAGGATTTGAACATCTGATTGAGGAAAAGCCATCTATGTTCAAGGGCATTAGGAAGAAACGGCTCTCCAGTTTTGTTTACTGCTTTCAATAACCTGGCTGTGAAAACTGATGCTTCCAACTAAGCAAGCCAAGCTCTACAACAGCTTTGTAATTTTGCTAAGGGGAAACAGTACATCCTATTGCCCAGAGCCTTTAGCCAACAATAAACAGTTCTGGACTGAACTACAGTAGTAGACTCTGGAAGGAGACTTTTGGTAGACTTGTGATGTAATATGGTCCCTTAAAACATAAACTGAACAAAGAAGAAATATTCTATTACAGGGAAGATGTAGACGGGGAAAACCCTTTATATGTATGAAAATTGCGGTATGTCAATTCATTATCACATCCATCATCTTGCTCATCAACAGAATGTCAGTGTCTTGGTGTTGAAAAGAGAAATCTTAACCCTACACAGAGATCTTTATCTGTGTTGAGTGCTCACTGAAAGAAGCTGACTACTGGAACAATTTTTAATCATTTGCAATATAGTAGAAGTATAAGAGAAGATCAATCAACAGTAATAAATGCCATCTGTGAATTTCTGAGTAACTACAGGGACTGATATAACATTTAATTTTCATTAGAAATCAATTTAACTTATTTTATGTTTTGCAGTGTAGCCTCATTCTGAGATCAGCATGTTCACTAAGTGGGTTTGTGTTCATCATAGCTGTCTTTCTGTTACTGCTGAGACTGGACTATTATACTATGAACCAATCAGTACCTATGAAACAATCAGTTTTTTAAAAGATAAAAGGCTATTGCTCAATTATTTCTGTACAGCTGCCAGCAGGAGTCTCTTAATAATTAATTTCTTGCCAGTTACACTTTTTTCCACTTTATTTCTTACAATTTCTTCAGAAAATTATTTAAGAAGACGAAAATTAAAAGCAAGTATTACTCTTTTTATGCAGATTAAATCCAGTTATCCATTTTTTTACCACTATACAGAAAGCAACTGACAAGTAATGCAGAAGTAAGAAACATAACACTAGAGAAATCATATGTGCTTCATTTATGTCAGATTAGGCCTATTTTGACCAATGAAACACTTCCTTTGCTTTTGGTGCTTGAGTAGTCATGCATTTAGTTGAACAGAAGCAAAATCAAAGCTCTCTCTGTGCTGCCTAGATGTCTTGCTTTTTTTTCCTCCTCTTAAAAGTGCCTCAAAACAGAAACTTTGTTCTTTACCTGCTCAAACATAAAGGCAAATTCCACACTATCTTTTGGGACGTTTTCGGTGTCCAGGAAGCAGTAGAGCTTGAAGTAGAACTTCCAGTGCATCTCCCCAGCTTCAGCAGTGGCAGCAAGCCTGCATCATTGTGTTAAGAGGGAGAGAGATCAGATATGTGAAATTAAACTCTTTCCTAAATTGCCACCTGTGGAATCAAAGCAAGGCATCAGCTGAACTTAGCTTTATGTGTGTCTGTTGTTAGAGTCTGCAACCAAATCAAGGACAAATGTTGACTCAATTCTCAAGTCAACAGTTTCTAACCATATTCTCTTAATAAATGTTGATTTTTAGGTATGTCTAAAGGTGTTAATAAAAGCAACATTATTAAGTCCTGTTATAGAACTGCACAACACTTAAAACATTTCTTTTTCCCCTGTTTTTATGTGAATAAAGAGGGCTGATTGCTATGCATTAAAAGTAAAGATGACAAATGTATTTAGGCTTGTATTACGTTTTCTTACTACAGTGCTATGGGTGGTTTCAATTTTACTGCTAAGAGAAATTTTGTGAGCTATACTGTGGTGACTTCCATGTGAAGTTAGATAACAGTCAGAATGGCAGTGACTGCCTTGAGGTCAGTTGTCACAGCCACATTGACAGTAATGGTGGAAAAATTTGTAGTAGTGGAAAAGAAAATGTGGAAATAGTGATGAGAAATATTACTTAACTGGTGTCAGGACAAAGGAAAACCAACACAAGTGGATAGGTGGTTGTTAAGTCTTTTAAGAAAACTAAAAAAGAAATCCTTTTGTTCTAGACATGGCCAATGTGTAGTTCAGCTGCATCATTGCAAACAAGCAAGTCAAAGAGAAAATTCAGCATTACTGACATTGGAAATTTATTTAATTGCTATTTATTATAGTGAAGAGAGAAGGAGAGGTACACTCACTTTTCAAACTTTGCCAAGACATCAGCTACAATGGTTCTGCTTTCAATTGCTTTATCAGTAGTTCCATTGTACTCAAACAAAGCAAACATATTTCTGCTATCCTCCATGGCCAAGCCACGAATTAACTTTTCAACCACCTAATGAAAAACAGCACATGAAAAAAACACAGCATGGAAAAACAGTACCACAGAGTAAGACACTTGGAAAAAAATTAGAGCTAGGTTTTACATTAGGCTAAAAATGTTATTAACTTATCCTCCTCAGCATTATTAATTATCAAATTCCACTGTAATTTTTACTCTTTCAGAATAGATATGTGCTATCTCTTGGCCACATATAGCCCTCTATATTTCACCAATTCAGCAAGAGTCTTCCAGTTTTGTGAAGAAGCTTGTCTACTAAATGTCTACTAAAGTTTCTCCAGTAATGCTCTCTGCCTAATTGTTTAGTCTTCCTGTAAGAAGGAACTACAGTTGGGTAATCCTCTGCAGCACAAAGTCAGTTTTTATGGCAGGGATTTCTCCAGAACATACTGTAGGGAGGGACAGCACTGTAAGCCTTTCCTTCCTGGAGACTGGCAGAGACCCCAGTGCTTCCGAAGTGTAACACTGCCTGGGACTGGCATGTAAAGGGACACACTGATTTTGTTCCAAAGACATTCTGTCACCACTTCTCACCTCTCCAGCTGTAGTGTGTGAGTTGATTGTAATCTTACAGGAGCCCCCACCATGGCAATAAACTGTGGATGTCATCTCCTGCCTGCCAATCAATGCTTCTATTTCATCTCGTGATGGCACAAACTCTCTGCATTTGGTTTTCCTCAGAGATTCGTAAGTAAAAAGTGCGTATTTCTCCATTTCAGTTCCTGGAAACTGGTCACGAACCCTGTGAGACAAAGCTTATTACTTTAAGCTGCCAGGCCGTGAAGTTTGCTTATTTGAGAATTTTTTCCCACTGAGAGTATTTCTGTATCCAGAAATCCACTATTTAATTCACATGCTCCAAGTACAGACAAAGCTTTTAAATTATTGAGTTTGTTAGTGGACTAACTTTCCTAATAACACACTCTGCATTCCTTCATTGCATCACAACAAGAGGAACTCCACATTCTGGTTAATGTGGAACTGTCAACAGCGATTTATTATTATTTAATGTTCACTAATACTTTAAAATCAGATTTGCAATCATAGGTTTGTACCACAAATACATCTTTAATTATGACACTGTTCTTTTACATGCATGATGCATATCTTATAAAATTAAGGTAAACAGATGAAGAATTTTTAACAGGTTGGTTTGGACAGTTGAGAATGGCACATGGGGATATGGGCTGAAAGTCATTTAAGTTTATACAGTTACCAGAAGTGGCCCTATTGCCAACATTAACAAACTGTGGATTCAACTCTGTGGCATTTTGCTTGATTCTTCAAGAGTGTGTAATTCCATCCAGACCAACTCACACACGTTTCCTATAACATTTTCTTTTTAGATTCACTGTTTGGCATGTCACATAGGCTAAGTGAATACATCTTTAAGTCTCACTTCTCGATATCTAAACACTGTTACAAGATGTGGTGCTTTAGTAGATCAAAGGTTCTCACCTTTTGAGATGAAACTTGAGATATTTGAGGATGCTGCGACTGGGCAGAAATGTGCAACTCATGCAGGTAAGTATTTGCCAACTATAGAGGTTCCCCACGCTCCCAGGGTTAGGCACTTTATTGGTTTGCTTGATGAGCTGACAGTAGAGCTCATCTCGGAGAGGTCGTAAATCATGTCCTGTTTGGAGGATACCTTGGATTATAGGGATGGGATCAGACATAGACTCCAGCTGCTGTAAAGAATTAAATATCTTGATGGCTTCATCCTGAAGAGTTGTGTAGCCTTTGTCTTTCAACACTATGAAAGAAATATTAGGAGAAATGTGCGTAGACTGAGATATGAAAGAAACAGCATTTAATGTGGAAATTGCTTAATGCTACTCTATGACCCTTGTTATGCAGGATACTAGAATCTATATTTTCCATTTCAAATGTATGATTCAAACTCATTTTATGAGCTAATTTTCTATTGAGATTTGTTCCAAATTTAATAACTGAAAAGGTGTATTTTGATTGATTGTTTTTTGTGATGGAGAGTTTTTCTCTCAGAGCAAGTCACACTGCTGAAGTTCCATATCACACTCCACAGTAACCTTCTATCCTCCTCCCAAGGATGAACCTTGTGTAATATCTTGTTTAATATGCAGTTGCAAACTAAGATAACCAAATCCTTTTTAAGGACACCAAGTTCACAATCATCAATAGCTCTGAACCATTCATTCAAAAGAGACTTCTAAATTAGTGTTTGAATCAAGAAGATTAAAAGAGATGATTACACTAATTTCAGGACTAAACAAAGCATTACTTTTTAAAACCATGTACCATCATAAATGTTATTTCCCATAAATAAGGCTTCCTATCCCATCTGATAAAACATACACCTGTCAATTGGAAGCTGTGGCTGTTGCACCTTCCCACATGGGGTAGGAAGCAACAATAATATGAGGAGAATATGATTCAAGGAGACTGAGTGAATCAGGTTAAGTTGCTTACTTCAGTGCAAGACTTTCCAAACTCAGTCTTCTTAGCTGTATTGCTGACAGCAATAGCAACCTTCCCTTCTGTAACACTCTTGCAGGAACACCGCAAGCATGTGGCTCTATGCAAGGCAAACTGCTATTCTCAAGAGAGAACAGGGAAACTTGTCTATTTGTATTAACAACATGTATTTTGCCACCATTACTTCATTTTAGACTTAAAAATTCCATCCTCTGGTTTAGTCTTTCATAAGGAAAAGTAGCTCTATTATTGGAAAACTTACAGTTTAGATTGATGTCCCCATATGGCAGTGGTAGTAAAGGTGAGTGCAATGGATGATGAGTGTAACGGAGAATAGGATTCCTCTTATAAATCTGTTCAACGACATCAGCATTTAGGCAGTTTTCCTATTGGGGTAAGAAAAAAACAGGATTTGGGGTCCAGCTTTAAAAATAATGTAATGCTTTGTGCCCTTAGGTTGGTTGTAATAACTGAGCAATCAGTGTTACCAACAGTATTTGGTGCGAAATCCAGTTGTGAATGCTGTGGCTGCCATGGCATGCTGTGGGTTATGAATGCTCAGTACCTGCTAACCTCAGGCCTTGGATAGGCTCACTTTATTTGTGCAGTAAAAAAACCAAACTACAGCAGAGCTGCAGGACACCAAAATGAAGTATCATAACAATTTTTGAAGTGTGTTTTCATTTTATATTAATTTTACTCCAATAATTCATAATGGGAAATATGACATCTGTATTCAGGTTTAATTTAAAAGTATTTCTCCAGCATAACTAATTGGCCTTTCAGTTAAAAACTGCACCAGCTACCAAACAAAATAGTCCAAAGTGCTGCTGTAAAGCTGGTGCACCCACTCTGACATCCAAATACTGCTCTTACTGTTCTTCTTAGGCCAAATTTGACAGATACACGTCTGACAACTGTCTTCTATCAGTCCTGAATTCCATATATTTCTCCTGCTACGAAGAATACCATTCATAATCTTGGAACCGAGAACTTAATGCCTCTTTTCCATGAGGGAAGAGGTGTTTTCTCTAAGGGAAAAGATCAGTAGCAGTTCTCCCCTCTTGCCTATTTCTTTGGTCTCTTGTGAAATCATCATCCTCTCTCATAAATGCACATTAGCAAAAATCTCCAGAAGGACATTCTCTGGCTGTGCATGCACTGTCTCCAATGAGATTATAAAACAGTAAGCAAAAATTAAACATTTTTCTCATCACACAGAGATATGAGATGCTTAGCCCATGCTACCATAAAAAATGAAAAGGACCATAATGACAAAAAAAAAAAAGTCAGAAGAACAGTTTAGTCCAAATCCTGGTGTGTTGCTCACTGTGGACTGAGCCAAACATGTCAGCTAACTCATGAATCTGCACAATGCGCTCTATTGCCAGGTGTAGCCACGTCTGTCAAGTTACACAAACCAGTAAAACTTGTTACTGTTTTAATGGAAAAAAGTTATCCCTCTTGCCCTCCAAGCTGCACTTCAAAGTTTGCTCTTCTGCTATTTAGACAGAAATTCCTTTATCAGGTCAGAGAATACATTCAGATTTCACAATTTTAGTCCATGTCACTGTATAATTAAAACATAATTTTCTGCCTTATTACCCAATATAACAAAGCCAATAAAGATTTAAGGAACCATTCTTTCTCACCCCATGCCATCCTACTTGTGCCTACCTTAATATCCTGAATAAGCTGCTGAGTTGGAGTATCAATGGGTGCCTTTGTGTCAATCACATTCTGGATGGCACTTGACCAGCGGGTTGCCTCATTAAGCAATTTCGTATAGAGACGGTAACAGTGCTTGCGTCCATACACGGTCACATTCCAGTAACCTGGCACAACAGCAAAACTGGTCATCAGACAAGCAGACACCCACTGCTGCATCCCGGACCATGCTGGCAGCCTTTCAGCAACTAAAGTTGTGCGAGTTACTAAATATCATAATAAACATACTGTGGTATTAAAGGGGATTTTCTCCTGTAAAGAAACCTAGGAGTACCCTCAGACTACAACTATGCATCATACAGCCCCCTGTTTTACCCAGTAATCTTAGTAAAAATCACTGTAAGACAACACTGTTAAATATTGTGAAATACTCTTAGGTCCTTGTAGCTTGGGGGTCCTACTTCTTCAGTCCTGTCTGTAACAGGAAAATCTGAGACAGATTTGCTTTGTACACGAGAGTCTTTCATAGTCCGTGGCACATGTACAAACAGGCATAAAGCACAAACTACCTCCTCTGTCTTTAATTTTCCATCAGTGAAGTGGAAACTAGGAAAGGAAGAGCATTTCAGTTCAAATTCTCTCTCTGCATCATTGTATAAGCTTTTTCTGAAACACATTCAGTAAAAGGAAATGTGTTTCATCTTTCTCTAGTGAAAGCCTCTTTGAAGTGTCAGTGACCCTGATGAGATGACAGGACTGTCAACAGTTGCTTCTCATTTGCAAACAGACGCTTCCGAGTTGAAAACCAGTTCTGAAAGTGCACAGTGGAGCTGACTCAGGTGTAGTATTTGTAGGTTACCACAAACTGGACTCCAGCTCTGCATCTCCCTATACCTGCTCCAATACTGGCCCTCATAGTTCCTCAGCACATAAAATAATGTACAAGGAGAGTGCTACCCATGTCTTTCCCCAGGTCTTTGACGTGTAAGCACAAGTGTTCACACTAACTTGGCAGCAGTGTCAGTCTGTGAAAATTTGAATGTTGGTGAGAAAAAATTTTACTCCTCCATACATCACCTTTGTTTTTCATCCAGTAATTCCCTGTAGAACACTTCAGTGACATGGGAACTGATTTGTTCATGGAACTGCACCCATAATAATCCATTTAAATATTCTTATGCATTGTTTTAAATATAATAGTATGTCATTACTAGCTAGAAAGACAGAAGGCATACTTGAACAAGAGCAAACAATTACCCGTCTCTTTGAAGATTTTTTCATCAGGTGGGACCACTGAGCAGAGGCTGTTCAGGACCAGTGTACCCAATTTCAAAGCATTTTTCTCTGAACTCTTGTAGTAGTCCAAAGAATTGTGTGTCAAAACAAACCAACGTTTCTTTAGTTTTAATGAGGACATCTTTGGGTTGTTCTTTACTTCCTTGTGTAGCCACCCTATTAAGGACACAATTTGAATCACATTTCTTTTTCTTGAGCAGAGTTAGAAAAAGGTAGGTTGCAAAAAGTTAGATGTATATTTTCAACAACAACAAAAATATTGTGTGAATTGATAAGTTCATGTATGAAACAACATCAAGTAAAATTCTCAAACAATGAAATTATAAAGAATATGAATACCTTTCAATTTTGATGTTTCACTAGAAGAATTAACTCATCAACTTACGAAAACACTTTTGTCATCATTCCAATGTTTTCTTACATAGCACAGCAAGAATATAATTTCAGAATATAATTAATTTTAATGTATTAATTTGTGAGTAAAGTCCTCCACACAAAGATGAGGCTGCAACACTAATCATGTTGGCATATTACCCACATTGTATTGTGGGAACAATCTCTTCAAAGCATAACAGATGTTATTTTCTTTTTACTGCCCCACTCAGTTCTTACCCCTCACAATGAATTCTTGTCCCTCCACTCTAGTGTCCCCCTTTGACCTCTGGAGCAGGGTTATCCAGTGATGCATCTCTTCAGGAGTGTCAGCATTACAGTGAAGAACACGATTAGCAGTGATGATCACAAATGAATTTGGTCTATGAAAATAAACATTGAAACAGCCTTTATAACCAGCATACATACTGTTTATCTCACCCCCCCATAACCATAAAAACTGTTTATTGTTCACATTTTCTATCCAGACAAATACCATCCACCTTTAATGCATTATTAGTTATCACTTAAAGAAAAAAATACTAAGCATTTGAAAAGACTCAGTTATGTTACACTCACACCAAAATGCAAGGGGGATGGTGGGGAAGTTTACATTAGAGTGCCATATCTCAAAACAAATCTGTGGTGAGAAAAACTTCCAAACTTTAATCAGCTTTGCATGTGAATCAGAACTGTTTCAGGGTCAGATCTATTCAGAGTGTCTGCTTCAGTTGGTAGCTACATTAGCTAAAACAAGCAACAGTATACAAAGGTCTATAGTAGAGCAGCCTGTGAACATGGATTCTTTTATTTTTAATGCAGTGCAACCCAATTCACAGAGAATACAATCTATTTTTAATGAGAGCCTGGCTTCTACCCAATCCAGGATTCACTGAAGCATGAAGAACAAGCCAAGAGAAGTGTGCTGATGCTCTCTGGATCCTTAGCCTACAATGCTTGCTTCAACCCTTTACCATTCCTTTTTTCATCTGGAACAAACTCCCAAAACATAACATAGATTCCCCCAAAAAGAGAAAAAAATCTATGTGAAAAATGGTAACAAGACAAATGCTTAAATTATTGCATTAATTTAATGCAGGAGAAACAATAATTTAAAACTGTGAAAGCTCTGGACATTTGTGTTGTATTGTTTAGGAAGCCTGGGCTTGTAAACTCACTGTTACTTCTGGTATCAGTGTTTTGGCAGGCCACTAATTTAGCACCAGTTGTTTTACACATGTACACAAAGAAGAGAAACTGGAGTGAGCCCCTACAGTTCAAGTAACACCTCACATCCTGTAACTCTACAAACCAGTCATAGTCTGAACCCAGATTACTTTTTATTTCCCTAAACACCATTAGTTCTTCAAGAACTAAGAACAACCTGACATTTTTGTGGTTTTTATGCTGCACTGTATTCTTTGTTATAAGACATTTTTATTCTGGGGAAATAACTTTCATTCCTGAAGAATACAACACTCATGAAGGAGAATCTGAACAGAAAAACAAATTAAATTTTCTGCCTAGTACATTACTAAGGAACTGAAAATCAGCTGGTTGTTTTTTTTTTTCAGGAGCATTAGTTGTGTAAATGAAAGAAATGTCTAATCTTCCAGTTTTGGATCAGTTTAGGAGCTGAAGAGTTCAGGCATGAAGCAGTGTCATGAAAATTATTGAAGCCCCCCCAAAATACACGATCATTCCTATTCCAAGTTTTAACATGTGGTGTTTAGTGCTATGAAAAGGGAGGCAATAATGAAATCATTTTAATACATGGTTGGCCAGTAAAATATAAAGACTAAAGCATAAAGTGTCTGATTTTGGCTAGAGATAGGAGAAAAAGAAAGTCACCAGGCATGGTTCTGACTTACCTGTCTGGATTGTCAGCAGCACAGACAGAATCAATTAGTCCTACGTCGAGTGTTCCCTATAAACAAATAGCCAACCAGAAAATGAGGAAGACATTCACTATTACATTACTCACAGTACTCTTCTGAGCAACAGGAGAAAGAAGCAGCAGCTTTGATCAAACAAAATGAACTGCAGGTTTGGGCATCAGTTTTTCATAACCATTAAAACTGCTCAGGGGAAAACTAAGAGACTTGGATGAATAGATCCAGTAAAAGATCATTTGTAGTTAGGATGGAGGCAGCTCAAAAACTGCTCTTTTCTATGCTTCCAAACATGCTTGAATTTTTCACTGAAAACTGCCATCCCAATAAAAAGGCATCCACTCAAAACAAACTTCTAAAGCCATTAAGCAGAAGTTTTTGTTTTCTTTGCTTGATACTAGGTTCCAAATGTATTCTACTAATTATCAGTGGATGTTGTACAGAATGGTAAATGCAGGATCAGAGAAATCTCAAATTTTTAAACTTGGGGTTTTTAATTTACTCATTAAGAGTATCTTTGCAAAATTTCAAAATCAAGCATACACTGTGATGTGACAGGGAAGTGGATCACAAAAAAAAACCACCCCCAAAACCAGCAGTCATTTTTCATCAAGGTGAATGATGGGAGAGGAATCACAAGTTACACTCCTTGTACAGCTACAGGACCAAGGACATGGAAGTTCTAGCCAGTGTCACAGCTACCACCAGAGTAGGTTGTGACTCTCAGAAGTTGTGGCCACCACAATGCCCCTGTTTCTAAAAAAATTTGGTTTGAAAAGTTCCTCAGATTTACTTACCACAGCATTCTGTGGATTTGCCTGCTCATCATGCATCTCCCGGATCTCCTGCTCTGTGGATGCATGGACTTGACTCAGTACACTGAACCACTGGCTGGGGAGAGAAAGGCAGCAGTGTAAGTAAAATTTTGGCTCTGCACAAGCCTTCTGTCACCTTTGTTCTGCAGAGATCTAGCAGGTTCTGCAGGTTTCTGAAATTGCTTAAGATTCCTTTTGTCAACAGGCATAAAAGTAGCAAGGCTTTATGTCAGTTCAAGTAACACTGGGTGCAAGCAAGCCCCTCCAGATCTCCCATCCAAGCTTGTGTCATACCCTTCCTCATGACAAAAAGTACCTTGTACACTAAGTGGCATCTCTGCCTTAAGCCCACTGAAACATCTGAGTGCTTGGAGAGTCTTTGTAACAGATTCCACATGCTTCGTCTGGAATAAAATACATTGCCAGCTACACACAAAGCCTTTAATGGGAACCCCAAACTTCAGATTATAAATTGTGCTGCACTGATAGCGTGACTGGTAGTAATTTCTTACAGTGATACTTCTGCAGAGACCACCCAAGTCCATTGAGTTCTCTGCAGAAGCACAACTGTGTAGAAGCACAAAAACCCCCAAGAAAATACCTCTACAATTTTTGTTCCCTATGGAGCACTGAAAAATCCAGCTGCTGGAAGTATGAGCAAATTTGTGCCACTCCACTGGCGCTGTATAGATCCACAACAGGAAAAGTGGCAGGGAGGTTTCCAGTGGTTCAGGCCCTAGTCCTGAGCAGCAATTGCAGATGGATTTTATTCCAACCACACCTTCGGCTTCTGGGAAACCTCTATCCTTCTGGCACTTGTATATGATAAAGCTCAACTGCTCTAAGGAATCCCACTGAAATCTAAGGGCAGAGCTTGGCCTGTTCAACAGGTTCCTGAATGCCATTCTTTAAGATATGAATTTGCCATTCTAATGAAAACCACCTGGGGCCAAGTTTTCAAAGGGCTAAAAAGTCCAGCCTTTAAAACAGACTCCTCACTTTCCTGCAGAGACTCCCCTGCCACCATGGAGTTGAGGAAACACTCAACCTACTGCAAAATTATTGGACTTAAATATGAAGTTATCTTTTCTGTAATCACTTTTAGTCACAGAATTTTTGCCCAGGACACTGAAGAGCTGCCTCATTAACTCCAGCATTCAGAAACCAACTGTTCCCTCAAAATGTATAATTCTGGAAACTGAACTGCTAAAATAGCTTGAGAAAAACTGTGTAGGCTGTCAAACAGTACTATCACTGCCATATCCTAAATTCTTTTTATTGGCTCATGCTTTTATTAGAAACAGTGCTAGCAATGAAGAAAAACAAAGACTGAGAGTGCCAGACCATAAAGCAGATGAGAACATATTTAGTTCTGATTTGGTTTTTAAGACTCAGAGACACCCACAGAGAAGTTCTATTTAACACTTTGCTGGATGTAAGGCAATGCCACAAAAAACAGCAGAGAAGCTGTCATCTAGAGAGGAGGAACCACCAGCAGAAGAAAAGCTGAAACTGAAGTAAAGAAACTGAAGAAAACTAAGCCCCACCTACCAAAATATTCCTACAAATTAAATTCAGCTTCCCTTTCTGGGCTCAGGAATTGCAAATGTATTTAAAGTGAAACTTCTATTTCAATACAAAAGACTTCATAGCACTGTATATACATCTAGTGATAATTTATGGGTGGATTTTAAAGAACAATTCAGAGTTTTCCTGATTTCATTTAATCTTTGTGTAAACAGTGAAAAAGAAATGAATCATGGCGCTTTGCAAAAGACAAAGGCAGACTTTATTTTTGCTTTCTTCCCTCTCAGGACCTCCTTTGTTTTTCAGCTAAGTCCCAGAGCACAGAAATGGGGAAAAAGGTTAGGGATTTGAAAGGAACAAGCCCTCAGCAGTGGCTGCCCACTGAAGCATTACTTCTTCAATAATAGTAATTCCTCTTCTGGAGACTTGTGCCATGTTTTTCTTAGTTTTGTACTTAATTTGAACAAAGAGCAACCTCAGATCCTGATCTAGTCCAGGTACAAAATATTTTTTCAATAGCAGATGTGGACCAAACACAGCCTGATGTTCACTTTTCACAATGTTTGACTTATGCCCATCTGCAATCCTTACACATCTTCCTCATTTAGTCTTCTGGGATGAGTGAGAAAAAAGAAACAGGAAATACACTGATAAAAGGTAATTCAATCTGGATGGTTGTTGTTCCTATTGTACACAGCAAGAGTGTATAGTGTCTTCTCCATCTTTAAGAATGAAATGAAGGAGATGCATGGCAACAGACAAGTCTGTGTGCTGGTAATTGCTTATTGGCCCCTAGGGCACATACACAAGTCAGGTAGAAGAAACTTTAGCTAAGCCTTCATTTTAAAATATGCTTACATCCCAAAATAATCTTAACAGTAACTGCTAGAAAGCTCCTAAATTATTTCAAGAAT
The DNA here is from genome assembly GCF_030490865.1 of Poecile atricapillus. Classification (NCBI taxonomy): domain Eukaryota; kingdom Metazoa; phylum Chordata; class Aves; order Passeriformes; family Paridae; genus Poecile; species Poecile atricapillus. The sequence continues at coordinate 77,779,723 of NC_081250.1, read as the reverse complement.
AACTTTAAGGATACCTAAAAAAATGAGGATGGATTTTGCATTGCTACATCTACATCTGTACTCAGGGTCCTGTGATATAGGAAGGCATTCTACTTTTGCAAAGAACAGAATATGGAAGAACTTTTGAGGCTTCTGCACAAAGTAGCTCAAGTGATGTTGACAAAGGCACGCTGTATTCTGGCCTTGGGGCAGCAAGGCAATGGCTAATAAGCTCTGATTACTAAGTTAACTTTATTTAAATGCTTGATTTTTATAGGCAAGCATATTATTATCTTGCATGAACTGTAGCATGGGTTGTTTTTTTTTTTTAAATGCTCTACAACTGATCTGACAAGTCAGACTTGCTTCTCACCTACCTGCCTCCCCCATGGTTAGATATGGATCCTTTAGCAACAAAAGTAAGACCCTTTTAAAATATGCAGAAAGGGAAGCACTCTCTTACACACTCCTCTTACATGAACACACTTTTGCTCTAAAATACAATGCATTATAACTTCTATCTGAAAAAATTTCAGGTTCTGCTTAAACATACAGATCCCACCCTTAAGAACAAAGTGCTTCATTTCAGGCAGACAGACTACAGGGTCTCAAATAGTAATTTGATCAATGCATCTAAACACAGCAGGCTAATCCACAAGCCAGCATCAGTGGCTAATGACTGCTTGTCTACAGACAAATTGTATTTCAGAAAGTTCCTAGTAACACAAGGGTAGCAGCCAAATTCCAGGCAAATTTTTATTGGCCATCTGACTCTTCCCAGTAATTGTCTGCCACAAAGTTTTCTCCTTAGCAAGCCCTTCAAAAAGTGTGTTAAATGCAATGTGTTTAACAGAGCCTGATTACTTTGTGACGGTGGTCAAACAAATTAGTGACAAGCCAAAGTCAGAATGGCATAGAAGTTAAAAAGGAAATGAAAAGGAAAAGAAGATAGGCCTGATGATTTTCATACCTTGCATCCTCAGGAGATTCAGCAATTAAGTGGTAGGTTCTATCACTCATTATTAGATCAATACCATTTTCTTTGCCTGTATTATCAACAATCTCTCTGAAAAAAAGGGAAACATCAAGATTGAGCATTACAGATTAACAACATTTTGAAAATTCTGTTCTGCTGAGAAGCTCACAAACTACTGATACTGAAAACAACAGCAGTCAGTCTTCATCAGGTCCATTTGCAAAACTCACAAAATGATTTATCAGATCCAGTATTAGTTTGCCAAACGACAGCTGTGTTTTCTGCCTACATAGTACAAATATTCAAACTACTATGAATGTCACTATACCAAAGTGACCATTGTGTTACCATTTTACCAAGATCTAAAGAAAAAGCAAAGCATTATCAAACTCCAAGAGAGGAAAAGATAACTGAGTTAAGAAATGGATGTATTTCTGAACTGACTGCATAACCAAATGATGTTTGGAATCCTAAAAAGAAAGCTGTTGAAGATTGAAAACTGAAAACAAACAAAACCTGGATTAGTGATTCTGTGTGGTTGTGAGTCAGCATAAAGACAATTCCAAGCAAGACTTCTGGAAAAAGCTGAGCACTCATCTGCTGAAAAATTACATATTTTTAATTTTTAGCTTGGACATCTAAGTACTGATAAAAAAACAACTGTGAAGATTTTAGCAATAATTAAAGTATGACATTAGATTTCACTGTAACTTAAGAAATGAACTTATTTTACTTTTTGCTGTTTTGCTGTATTTCTCTGAAGCTTAAGTGGCTATATTTCCTTATCAGCTATACTATTCTTATAAATCTCAGTCCTATAAATAATGTATACAAGCTCTGCATATCTGACTCATGAGGATGATCTATCTGTTATCAATACAAAAAGCTATAATTTTGTACTGTTTGATTCCTTCATTCTCGGTAACAGTGTCTAATAGAATACCTCCCTGTTCTGTATTTTGAGTGAATCAGCCTGAGATTTTTTCAATTGAACAGGTTCCCTAATAGAGAGTGGTGAAATATGTGGGTTGCACTATAGATTAGGAATGCACTTGGTAAATATTAACATTATCTAGAAAAGCTATTGTTTATTTCTTATGAAACACAGTTCTTTAAATGCATGTACCCTTTCTTTTAGCTAATTTATACACAAACAGTCATTGATTGAACCTACAGTGCAATCGAGGTTCAGTAACTTTTGTCTGACAATTTTAAAGGTACGTGCTGCAGAGAACGTCTATAGGGCACAACCAATGAAACACTGAGGTAACAACAACAAAAAAGAATGATTTATTGACTATATTAGAAAATTATGCTAAATAAATGCTCTGGTACATGAGACAGAGTCAAATCTAGTTTTAACAAAAAAAATATGGTAGGTTCTTCAGCTTCTATTCAGAGATTTACTTGACTGCCAACAGCCCATTGGTTTTTTAGAAGCAAGTCAGGATTCTCACTGAAACTCTTTTCTGTCCTACTTGAAATCAGGCTTAAGCCAGGACGGCCAAAGAAAAGATTAATCATAGATTTCAATTTAGTTTAAGGTCTCTGTTAAAGTAACAAACAAATTGGATAGCTGCAGATTACAAGACACAGAGTGGAACTGAGTGTTACTAACCATTTCTGGTTCTCTCTACTTTGGATGAAAGCTTAGGTACACTTTATAGAGAAAAGAGAAAACTAATGTTAGCACACTAATTTTTAAATTAGGTAGATAATCCTAAATTGTTTAGAATGAAAAATACCATCCAGTAGAAAATTTCTTTTCTGCATGCTTCAGGAAGTGTAAAATTCTTAGGCTTAAGGAACTTCAGTTAACAAGGCATAAGTTATTAGGTTTAGTATTATTTGTTGTTTTTTTTTTTAATGAATATATGCATTTTAAAGACTTTTCTACACTACCACAATTATTTAAAGCATGAAAAAGAAAATCTAAATACATACAGAAGATTCAGCTTTGACCCATGCAAACTTCAATATACTCGGGGACTATTAATTCCACCTCCTTCATTCTGGGTTTGCCTGCAGCTACAGACTTGGCAACATGCCCCAAATTGCCTTGGAAATCATTACAGACAAAGTAGGGGCTCTAGTCTGGGAGAAAGCATAGATGGGTTCATTACAGCAGCATTTTTCTGAAGTATTTGGCACTGGCTTAGCTCTGGAGCACTCTCTAGACTTAAGAGAGAGCCAACTAAGGACAACACTTGCTTTCACTAACTTCACCACACACCCTCCTGCTTGCATTCACACAGTTTGTAGGCAGGGCACTCTGCTTTCCCAGACTGAGCTCCAAGTACTACTTAGAAGGAACCATGGCTAACATAAAACCATGTAAACCTACTTGGCAGTTCGGACATCCATGGCACCCTTCAGCTTTTCTTCACTGTCATTTTCAAAGTACATCAACCTGGACTGTCTGAGAACAAACCATCTTTTCTTCCAGTTCCTTCTGGAAAGTGTAGATGATCCACCCCCCTTTTTGTGAAGCCAACCCTGCTTAAGTGCTTCCTGTTTAGAACGAAACCACAGGAAGGTCTCATCTTTCAGGACACACCAGCGTCGCTTCCATGTGTTGATTAAGCCACCTGGCAAGAGAGACAAATGTGGGTTTATATGCAGTTAAAACAAACAACTATATCATAAAATAGATGCTGTGAACAGTACCAAAATTGGAAGGTGCTGATGAACAACACTGCAGTTAAACTGAGTGTCTGCTGTAAGCCACAAAGGCCACCAATATTATTGTCAATCTAAATTATAAATTACCAATTATAAATTTTAGTAAGTCTCTGTATTACAAAAATATAAGTAACGTACATATAATTTCATGTACATATACATAACATACCTATAATTATAAATTACTGAAAAGTCTTGCTGCACATGAGAATCTGATCTTTAAGACAGGTTTCAATGTATTTCAATGATAATCTAAAAAAAAATAGTGTTAAGCTCTTTCTTCTTTCCAGGTTATTAGGTAACATTGTTTAATACAAAACCACAAAACTCGACTGTGTTTAGAGTAGGAAATAAACCAGTGTGAGCTCAGTCACACCAAAGTGTGGCCACAGAGCAGGCAATGCACCCTGCACTGGAGTTACATCACAGTCATAAAAACCTTAACCAAACCAACATGCTCTTGTCATCCCACAAAAACTGACTGCTAGCTCTGTCAGAAAGTAAAAGCCATGCTACTGTCAACTGCATTATTTTCCACACAAACGTTGTGGTGTGTACACTCATCACTGCTCCTATACCTAAATATGGTATACTACAGTCATGAAATCATACAAGGATTCAGCTAGATAACAATTTGCTAAAAGTTATCAGAAGATAAACCCAAGAATTTTAATCAGAGAACTCCTGTGTATATTCTTTCAGAGTCTCTCACATCCCTTTGCTACATGTAACCTTCTTCATGTCTTCCAGATCCAAGGTGAAATTTGACTAAGGTCAGTAATATTGGTCTGCAATGTAGAATGTTGTCTATGCTACAAGGTTTTGAGAGCAGGAATCAGCTTTCCTCAAAATTTGGTATAATTTATTGGTGAGTTATTTTACTGTACACTGAATATTTCATTGTTTGCGAGCCAGCAAACATGTAAGATGAAACAGAGGCAACCCAAAATATTGATCTTTTTCTGCAGAGGGAAACACGTTGCTAGATGTAAGCCACTGCACGTAACTTAACTTGAGAACAGCTCAAATTAAATAAAATCACCCTTTGTAAAGTAAGAAAATAGCTTAACTCTACAGGAATTGGAGTGTAATAAACAACAAATATTTCTGGTTATTTTATGTATTTAGAAAATTGATTCATCCAGTACCTTTCATGTACAGAAAACTGTGAAAGTAGGGCAGGCTGACACAGCTATAGACTGAATCCCTCCGGTAGGAAAGTTCATCATCTGTATCAAACCTGGAATCAAAATCTTCTTCACTGTCTTCAAACTACACAAGAAAGGAAAGAAAGGTCATAATATCTCATGAAAGAGTTTTGATCAAGTCATTTTAGAGGACTCTAGCTAAAGCATTTTGTCATGTATTGGAAGGACATGATTCCTCATTGGTTTTCATCCAGCTAACAAAGGAAGGAGTACATCGTAGTAAATTGCAGCTTAAACTGATTACACAACAAATCTGTGTAGAAGCTTTGTAGGTGCTCAGGAAGAGCAAGCTCCCTTTGCAAGAGTATGGTCAGGGTAATTACCTTGTTCTACTTGCCCCTGTCACTGAAGTGCTGTGGGGAAGAGTTTAAAAAAGTACTGAGAAAGAAACATTGCACAAGGTGTTGCACTAGCTGTCCCTCACCCTAGAAAGTCAGAATTTCTGTTCTGTGTCTGACACACATCCAGAGTCATGCACCAGAGGAAGGCATCCTCAACAGAGACACTGAAAGTGTTTTTTTCTCAGGCAAGAACTGTCAACTTATACCAACAACAGCTCTTGGACTGCTTATCACTGCCTCAAATGTAGATATTATATCATTAAAGTTTTCATTCTAAACAAGTGAGTGTTCCTGAAATACCTTTTGACTTTCCCAATCAGACAGTCTCACAGAAACACTGGGTGGTAGAGGAAATTATGTTCTTTCAAAAGTATTTGTAGAAGGATATCCCACAGTATACTCAGTAAACAGCACTGAAAATTTTCTCTGCAGAATGTGTCTGCCTCAAAAATTTAAACATTTTCCATTGCGTGAACTTTACTCTTCAAATAACCTCAGATTATACCCAGTATGTCAGGGACTTCTGCAAGCATTTATTCTTCAATACTCTTGCAATTTGCACACATAACAAAATTTGGCTTTCCTGAAATCAATTCCCCAACATGCTACCCGGTATCCCAACTCCAAACACACGCACAGAGAACTTCACTGTGCACTGAGCTCCTCACCAAGTAACACACAGTGCTGCATTAAAGTGCTTAAAACCATATCTCTGCAGATAGCAAACAGCATCTGAGCTGCCTCTGACTCTAATGCACTCAACTCAGTAACATCTAGATGGCAACAGACCACTATTTCCATAGGTGCCCTGAGCAAATCAAGCTACACAATGTTTTCTAAAAACAGCTACAGTGAGTCTACAGCTGCACAGCAGGGAAAAAAAATAATCAGAAAGCATCTATCACTTATTAGACAATAAAAACATTGCTACTTACGGAAGACTGAGCTCCCTCAGAGCTGAACCGGTATGCTCCAGAGCTATTGTACGTCCCCACTGAACACCGGTAGTCTGGTGACCACTGGCTACTGTGCGAGTTAGAGAAGGTCACACTGCTGCCAGAAGTGATAGCACCGTCTTCATAATCGTCCTGGTCGTAATCATAGTCTCCGTCGGGAGAAATGACTTCCCCAGAATCTGGGGGTCTGCAGGATACATTTTCTGGCATGCAGTACGTGGATTCGCCGCTTGAAGAGTTGTGGAGACTCACTGTGTCATGGCCAGGAGGTAAGACCATGGTGTCACTGGCAGCAGGAATTGTCGGCACCACGGTATCATTCATGTAAGGATCTTCTTCTGAGGAATCATCGCTTGTTCTGATGCCACTGGTCCTTTGATCAGAATGGCCATGCTCACTTGGGTTGGGTGAATCTTTAAATGCATCATCATCGGCTTCAAAGCCCTCATCTACCTCCTCCTCAGGATATGGCTGGCTGAAGTTAAAATTGGGCTTTTCACTGCAGGCATTTCCAGTCTGTTCAGCCAGCTCAGCAGGATACCCACTGCCCACAGAGAGAGACCTCTCAATGTTTCGGACACATTCATCAATCTCATCGAAGTTCAGAGATTCCAGGAACTCCTGGGCTGCTCGACAGGCTTCATCCTCAAGCCGCCGGAGCTCCTCATCTCGACGCTGCTGCAGCCTCTGTAATGAAGCCTCTGTCAAGGACAGCTCCTGCTGCTTCTTCACACGCTGCAGGTCTTCGATTTCTTTTTCCAGACGCAGGATTTCTTCCACCTGCCTGCTTTCTTTCTGCTTCTCCACCTCCTGCTTCAGCTCTGCCTCCTTCTGAGCTTTCTGAATGGCAGCCAGTTCCTGCTTCTTTCTCTCTTCTTCGGCCTGTATATAAGTAAAATAAAACAAAATAAAATCAAGTTAGGCCCCTAAATGGAAGCTTCTTTTTTAAAATTTATTTCTAAAGCTCCGCCATGCTTATTCATTTAAAAAGAGCCCTATCTTCATATCAGCAAGAAATGCAAAGGAAAGAAAAAGATAAAAATTAAAGCATTATTACATTTGCTCAGAGACAGCTGAGCAGAGGAAGTCCAAGTATGTGCACAAAATTCAGTCTTTGCCGGAAATTAAATGAAGCATCAGGTGAAATAAATTTCCATGCAAACTATATTGAGTTTCCTTTGGCTTTATCTGCCAGCTCCTGTAATTAGTTTAGTTTTAATGCTACAGGTACCTTTTATTTTTTTAATTGCTGGGTTGAGATACTCAAATAAACAGATGGCTGAAAGCATTAAGAATATAATTTACCTGCTGGGCAAGACGCTCTGCTTCTTGCCTTTGTCTTTCCCTAAAAGTGAGTGAAGAAAAAAAGTTGGTCAATCAAGCTCCACATAAGCTCATCACATTCCTTTGCTATGGCAATAGCTCAGGTTACAGAGATCATCTGCCACCTGGAAAGGACAGCCAAAAATAAGATCACAACAAATGTTTGTGAATATGAAACTACCATGATAGCTGTATGAGTCTTTTAGCAAAAGCAGCAAAGGTTTCCAAAGTCAATTGTTCAAGAATAGCCTGAAATAAAGGTTTTCAGACCAACACCTAATATGGCACAGGCAGGAGAGTGATGTAAGCCAGAGACTGCACCTTTCTTCCTCCTCTTTTCTTCTTTCCTCCTCTTGTCTTCGCTTCTCCTCCAGTCGCTCCTTGTAAAGACGCCGAGCAAGCTGGCCTCGCCGCTGCTTCTGAAGGACTGTGGCTGCTTTCTTCAGGCACAAGAACTTCTTCCTCCCACTGAATGCTCTGTAGTTCTTCTGTATCACAACCACATAGTAGAGAACCTTCCTGTACCGCTTTCTGGGCAGAGAAAAAAAGAAGAAAATTTGTAATGAAACAGTTGTGAGGGATCTTGCCGTGGTGACCTGCAATAGTGAGCTCATGATAGTTCTAGCTCTGTGATAGCTCCCCCACTGTTTGCATTCTTCTCCCTTTGAGAAGCAAGATTCTCTCATTTCTTGACAGCACCATGTGTGTCTTCACTAAGGAAATACACATGTTCTTACATGTTCTTATGTCCCTGCCAAGGAGATGCTTAAAAAGACAGTTCTGTGTGTGTGCACACATGCAGAGAAAGAATATATACAGTCATCCCACAGCTCTGAAAAGAAAGACCATGCATAGCAGGATAGCTGGCATTAAAAAGGAGTTATTGTTTTTAAGTAACACACTGGTCAGAATATAAGAACAGGACTAATAAGCACATGAAAAGAAATTGCCTAATTATGCAAACAAGCTTCCTTAAACTGTCCTCAACTGACTTGTAGAAAAAGCAGAGAAATAAATAGATGGCATGAACAACTCCACCTAACACATAATGCATGAAGCCAGGTAAACAAGTCAAACATTAATCAGTAACATAATGTCTTGGTTCTCCATGAACCAGGTGGATTAGTTTTATTTTCCTTCTGTTTTCTTACCATGAAGAAGCAAAGATAAAACAGGATTTCAGCTGGGAGACTGGGGCAGCCCCATTAGTTGCCACTCAACTAGAGCTCCTACCACGGCTCCAATGCCATGATACAATCATATGGATACTGGCTGACCTTCGAATTTCTGTATTGTCCTATTTGTTATATTAAAACAATTCAAACTTGGCTTTATTCATGGGTATTTTCAGCTGCTTTTTTCAAAAGCTACTTACAGGATTTGAATGCCTGGCCCCTAGGGAAAGTTGAGAATTGTGCCAGAAGGATTTAACTTGAAAACTCATCCATTTATTTCAAATCCGTACTACTAATGTTCTCATGTAGTCACTTACCGGGCTGCATAACCTAAGATGTGCGCTCGGATGATCATTGCTGCCTTGGTGACTTCCACTTCTCGCTGTTTCTCCAACTTGTGTTCTAAGGACTCCCGGAGAAACACCTACATAAGAAAACTTCTGGCTTAAGAAATTTTGGTGAACATCCTATTTAAGAGAGAGCCAGACCAGTCCAAGTAGCAAGCCTCAGCTTTGAATTCAGAGAAGAGTACTATTTCCTCAGTAGAAAAGAGAAAAACAAAATGTAGTCCCCTTAAATGAAAACACCTGCAGATGATCCTCTAACTTTGGATTTCAGTGGGAAGGGTCAGATTACTCTATTGTATCTTTTAACTAGGAGCAGTTTTTTTCCAAATGTAATGTAATTACTGGATTCATCCAATAGCCTTTCCTACAGGCCAAAGAAGCTGCAGGACTTTGCATGAACTTTCTAATCAGAGGGGCAGAAATACCACCCCAATAATTTACTTTTTTCACAGGCACATCAGGCTCCACAACCCCTTACAAGGCTTGCTGCTTCCAAAGACATTGCTACAGGACAGCAGAAGTAGGCACAAAATGAAAGGGCCTTCATGTTCACATCGACTCAACTGTGTTTTCCTGCTGTTACATGGAGAGAGCCGCTGGGGCCAGACAGCCCACCACAGCCAGCCACCCTCCCACACACACAACACTTCCCAGGCTCTCTTCCAAGCACTAACCTGGATCATTCACCTGCGTGCCTAGTGTCTCAGAGGCAGCTGACACATGGCTTTGACATAAACTGTGCTAACAGACTATTTTGCCTTAAATAAAGAAAACTGCTTCTCCAGTCAAGCAGGGGCATGGGGGAGGCAGCTTCCCTCTTGCACCTGCCTTGACATCTGCTCTTTACCACACACTCACACAGTGGTGAGCTATCTGCTGTCAGCGCTTTTTCCAGCTCTTCTCAACTTTTCTTTTTTAAAGGCCAAGTATCCTGGTGTCAGCTATAGGTGACAACAGCCTGGCATGCTGCTGCCTAACACATGGGCAGCTGGAAATAGCAAGTTCAGTGACACTTTGATTATGTGGGATGAGAGCCAGGATGCACACCACAACGTGGGGATGAGGAAAGCTCCTGGACAGGGTGGGCTCTTCTAAATGAGGATGGCTGCAAAAACATCTAAAAGCAGGAATGCATCTTTGATGTGCTGGGTGTTTTCTCTTGATGTGAAAAAAACCCCAAAAACCCAACCCAAAAATCCCTCACTCCCTCCCCCCAGAAAAACCAAACCCAAAACCCAATGGACTTTTGGGGGTGTTCACATGCAAAAGCAGCTGTTTTTATCTCTGCAGTTTTGTGAAAAAAGTCATCATCAAAGCCAAAGCAGGACTCTCAAGGAGAGGCACAGTTCTGAGTTTTGAACAAAACTATAAAGGGACTTTCTAGTACAAATTACCCAAGAAACAGGAATGGAAAGTCCCAAAGAAAGTCTTGAAGTCCCAACATCAGAGCTGCACTGGACAGCTCTTTCTGTATGAAGTTTTCCCTCACAGAAAAAGCCTTTTCTTTCACTCAGTGCCCAGTCTTTCTTTGCTCTACACACAGCCTTTCAAAAACACAACAAAATTCTTCTGAAAAGCATTCAGCTACTTCTGGAACAAAAATGGATGGTAAGCAGATGTTTAGCTCAGGCTAATGCCTTTTCCTGACCAGGTGCATTGCAACTTGAGATGTAAATGACAAGGAAAAAAATCACACTGAAGCCAAATCATCACAATATCATTACTATCCCTTTAAAATAACATAGGGGCAGGATAGTGCCTCATGCCATGTTCAGTCTGAAAGCAGTGTCCTCTTGTGCTCTGCTCCTGTTTATGCCGTCTTACAAATGCACAGGCAGCTCCTGGGGGAGGATGAGCCCTGGCCACCGAAAGGGAAGTTACAACAGAGCTCTGGCTCCTGCCAAGGTCCTGATGAGCAGCTGATGAAAACAATTTCTGATAAACATGTGTCTCTAAGACACCAAAGCACTCTCCAGGATCCATGCATAAATACTGTTAACATCTGAAATAGGATGGGATGCACAGCCCAGGTCTGCAGCCGAATGCTACCACTGTGCTATTTGTAAGCCATTGGCTACAAAAATAGGATGGAAGATGATATTAAGGGCCATCAGAGTATTTCAGATTATTTCTTCTTTCTTACAGTAACTGTAAGATGATTAAAACAACTCTCAGAATGCAAATCTAGGAGTCCTTAAGCATACAGAGGAAGAGAAGAAACCCTTCCAAACCATTCCAAACCAGTTGTGGGGAGAAGAGGGGGAAGGAAAGAGTATTTCCTACAGAAATTAATCAGATTTTACAAAATATATTTGCTACATTATGGCACTGAAAAGGATTTTTAAAAATTTTTAATATTTAGGAAATCTCAAATGCTGAAATGGGGAATCTTCTCCTGAGTCTGCAATGCTTTCACATCACGTGCTGAAATCCAAGAGCACAAATCACAAGCTGTTGTCTACAATCAAATTTGCAAAATGAGCACATACAAACACCTGGATTGTTATATTTCTCAAATTAAAATTGATTCATTAATTTATTCTAAAATAATTTGACATTTTTTCTTTCAAGAAAAAGAATGTGGGCAAAGTTCAGGTTGTCTGGTAGAAGACATATCAAGGTCTAATGTACTGCTAGAAAAGACGCAGACTAGGATGGCAAACACACTTGGAACTCAGTTCTGCCATGTGAGCACTGGCTAAAACTCTCCTCCTGATTTCTGCCACTGAAGAGGTATTGGTTAGGTTGGTTTACTAGTATTAGTGGGGCTCCCTGCAGAACAAAAGTGTTACCCCACATGTTCCATACTTCTAAAAATGAAAAAATCTAAATTTTAAGTTCTGACCCTCACCAGTGCTACCACCTGTGAGAAGTGACAGAGAATTGAGGCGGACTCTTTCTCCATGACTGAAATCATAGAGTTCCTAAGTGCCTTAGCAAATTCCTCAGCACAACCATTAATTGCTGGTTTAAGAGTTTCAAGAGCACCAACAAGCATGTGCAACTTCTTTAAAGGCCAGAAGTAATTACCATTAGAACTACATCTCTGCAGCTGTGCAGTCTAAATCCTGTCCCCTCAGTTTTGTACATGGACCAGCACCACAATATGCACAGTCAGCTTATTTTACCTTATTTTTCCCAAGCTGCCATTCAGTACTTGTGTTGTCATACAGACGAAGTAAGACGGCACATTTCTCATTTAAATCTTCAGGGAGAGTTAAGTTTCTCATGAGGACTTTATACCTGGCAACCAAAAAGTATTTATTGCTTCATTTAAGAGATAAAGTTCTATTTTGGCCATATGATTCTTTTTACTTTTGTTCCTCAACATGGTACCCGTGACTTACACTTGCAGTCCACAAGTCAGTGTGTTTACCTTTTATAAAAGTCTTGAAAGGGCCTCCGGACTGGGAAACCAGCCCTCCGAATCCTGACCGTCTCCAACATCCCAGAATAGCGCAGCTGGTTAAGCACCACTGTCTGATCAAACTGGTCTGGCATCTGAAATGAGCAGGTTCAAAACAAAAATTTTAATAGCAATGGTTAGAGATGTGGGGGAAATAAAGAAGGGCAAATTGTATGAATCTGGAATGCACAAAGCCTAATAACTGGCTACACAATGTCTTAAAGGATATTAGCAGTTCTGAGCATATAAAAATATTTACAGAATGGAAATCACAGTGTAATGACAGAATATAATTTCCATAGACAGAGCATTTACAGCCATTTAATCTAATCAACTGTCTCTTTCCATTTCATGTGTATTTGTAGGCTATTGCTGTGTAGGCAGAAACAAAAGAGAGAAGCACAGGCAGCTAATAGGTCAACAGCTATAAGCTTGACTATTTTGCTTCTTCAGCAATTGAATTTAAAGTCCCTGTAGAGGATCCCAACTGTTGAAGACACACAAATACAAGCCATATGGATTTAATAAAAAACAAAACCAGAAGGATGTAAAATATTCAATTTTTAGTGTATTGACAATTATTTGCTATGGATAGGAAGAAAAGTTTCCCAGTGGTACCTCATGTCTTAAATAAGATGTATTTGAAAGACTTTCTATTTATTGCTATTCTGAACAGTAGAAATATTCTCTTATGTAAACAGACCACCCCCTACACCTGCTTATGTGAAGTAAGCTTCCCTTAGTTTGCTTGCAGTTCTTTCAGAATTGTTTTCCCGTCAGAAAACAGATAACCCCACAGCCATTCAGTTATGAAAACCTGTGAATACTGATCAGTATGGTTCTGCCACTGGGAGCCTCAGGAATGTTCTCATCCCATCTGAGAACCCCCGAGTCACCTGTGTTTTCATCATGGTTTGAGGTAACCCAGACAGAGCCATGCAAAGCTGCTCAAGACAGCACTAATTGCTGCCTTGCAAAACATGGCCAACCCCCATAAGGAAATGCCACCACATGTAAACACATCATTTAATTCATCAGCGTGAATTATCACCATCCACTTTAATCTATCCGCTGACCCTCCTCCACAGCCACTTGCAGAGCTGGAGCACTGTGTTCAGTATTTTGCAAGTTCAGGAGGTGGGATCTCACAGATAGAGTCAATGGTTCACATAAAGACCTGAAGTTCTTCAGCTGACAGAAATGATAGCAAGATCAAGCCCTGGGAAGCAGTTAATCAGACGACTGTCTTGGTATTTATTAACTGGCTTTAATAATGTCTTTTGTTCAACCTAACAAACAAATCACTCCCACAGATTTTAACTTGACAAATAAATTAAAATTAACAAATAAATTACACCCCCAAACTTTAACTTTTTATACAAAGTATCTTCAGGAAAGCACAGGCTCAAAAGTTCATTTTAACTATCTACTATAACCCTTTCCATCAGTGCCTTTATTCATGAACAAAATGCTGTGTGCTAGTGGGAGCACCAGAGGGAGAAAACTTCTCTGTGAAAGATGAGAACAAACTCATCTTCCTCAACAGTATATTTCATTTGGATTTTGCCACCACGAGTAAAATCTCTGTATTTCAGTGAACACGCAGCATGAGTGCTTTCAGTGAGGGTATTCATACTGTTGTGGCTGGTATTGCCAGCAGGGCTTCCTGTATGTGCCCACTGTATGGCATCCAAGTGTCAGGGAACCAGCCTGGCAAAGCTCCCCCTGTATGTCCACGGCTGCCTCTTTCTGTGCAGGTGGCTGATGATGCCTGATGGGAAAGGCAGGGAATGGACACAGATGTACACACAGAAATTGTAAAGGAAAAGCTTTCACCCTGTGTAACTCAAGGCTGATGGTTGACACAAACAGACACAGCTTTTTTTTCTTTAATGCTAGAACCACTTTTAGTCATTTTATACTACCCAAACTTGGTGGCTCAAAAGGTGACATTTTTCTCAAGACTTGCAAACACAACAGTATTTTCCGTGTGCTGAAGTGGGCAGGAAGATGCCTGGATGGGAGTGGGGATACACCACAGCAAGGCAAAACGCTGATGACATGACAGATGTCTCTATCCCCGGGCAGCCTCTCCCTCTGCAAGGGAGCAGCTCCTGCTTTGAGAGACAGATGGCTGCTGTACAACCTAACCCTTTTGTTGCCACCTCCAGGCACTTAGCAAGCCAAAAGTCAGCACCACACCTGGCTTGAAAGCTCATGTTACTGTTTAAAAAAAACAACTTGTGTCACAAAGGAAGAAGAAACATTTTGGCAACATTTTCCCTACAACTGCAGAAGTTTGAAACGGCCCTGCTCTGTCACCAGAAGGTGGAAATGTCACACAGATACCTAACTTCAAACGCCTGCATTCTTTAAAAAAAGCATTAAACATTGCAAGAGATGTTAGCATGCTATAAACATAGGACAACATGGAGACCATTGCAACTTTCATCAACCACTTTAAATGCCTACTCCATCACTTTACATTACTCGCTATTTTTAATTACCCAGACACATGAGACATTAAATTTAAGGGTCAAATCCTCCTGGCATATCATTGGAATTGCATCTGCAGCAAGGTGCTTTGAGTAAACTGAGGGTTGGTGATAAGAGATACGCGTGACTCATCTCTTATGCTTTTCAATATGAAATACTAAAAGATTACCACCATGCCCCCCCCCTCCCTCCCCCCCCACTGCAGGGATAACCCTAAGCATAACTTCCAGCAGGACTCCTCACAATTAAAGAAATAAATTGTGTGTGCCTTTATTGAACCAGAGTGCAAGGACTGCACATATCCCACTACTGAACTGCAGACACTCCCCAGACAGAGTGACAGCCATCTCCACTTGAACACGGCTTGGTGCACCAATGAGTTAAACTTGCAATAGTATCAAATCTCCATTCAAAGGGTTACCTGTGCAGCTGATGATCAGCTTTCCCTCTTTACTGCTGTTCCTTCAGACTTCCTATTGTAGGTAAGCAAGCTAACTTTCCAATTGATACCAAAGTAATACATGACAGGACTCAGCTCTGGGGTCTGCTGAGTTTCTAGCAGTATTGCTGTTAAAAGCTTGACTCACAAATGAAAACTTTGGAAGCAATTGTATTCTCTAGGAAAACTTCATATAGACAATAGAGTCATGACTGACTTTAAAATAGTACATCTTCCACAGTAAAAATTTGAGGTCATTCCTAAAACTCAGACTCCAGCAAAGTAAGATAAAATTTACAAAAGAGAAGGCAACAGAAAAGGAAGTCAACAGATAGCTTCCAAAATTGTTTCTGAGATGCAATCAACCAAATTTTCAATAGATTTTTCACTTTTATCATGGAATGGCAGCGCTGAACCACTCCAGCACACAAAATCATCGGACAATAGCTAGAATCACATCAGTCAAGTCATATTAAGGCACTGAGCAATATCAATGTGAAATTAATAACTACAAGCCAAGTCTGTTCCACATGATAAGGGTGCTTTTATTTTGTGGGGCAGACACAACTTGTAATTCACGATTTCTTGGATCCAAAAGTCTCCACTGAATTTGCACCAGACAGCACCAAAGCCAAGACTTGAATATGACCTGGAGTCTCAACTGGCGAGACTTTGGTTCCTTAAGCTGCTAAATGCTTGCTCTGATCTGTAGTGAATCTCCCAAAGGGCAAAGCTTCTGCCTGAAATCACAATTAGAAGCAGCCATTAGGACAGACATCTAACACCTACGCAGAATTTTAATTATATATTTTTTCAGATTACAGCCTGACTGAGCATTAAGAAAAAACACCAATCCCTTGCTTTGGACAGTACTCTTAGTGAAGACCCTAAGGTGTGAATAACAGAGAGAACACAACACTTTCGTTCGTTCTGTGCATCATTTGCACAGAAATCAATCATCTGCTGAAACACAGAGCATACCTGACTTCCCCCTGTGGAAATCCTTCTTCCTCCCTGAACTCCTGGCTGCCTCACCAGAGCACAGACACAATAATGGCGAATGACAGCAGCATCACGGACTTTAGGTAGGCAGGAGGGAGCTCATGGAGAGACTGGCAAGAGGGATAGGGGTGAGAGGAGAGAGGGAAAAGATCCCACTCCCTTGGTTCTAGATTTCTCTGTAAGAACTCGAGCAGAATTATGTCAGCTTTACTACTGTGTCTTAAAATTGTTGATTTTCCCGATTTAAGGAAGTCTTTTGTGGAAGATACACCCAGAGAAAGATGAAACAGATAAGATGTAAAAAAGTAATTTTAAAAATTTAAACACCAATAACTTTTTTTAATATCTTAGTTTCTTTAAATCTGCTCTTTTACTCCTAAAATGAAATCCTGGCAGTTTTACTCTATAGAAAACCATCAGAAATTTAAAAGAGGTCACTCTTTCTCTGCTTTATAGGGGTTTTGGAACTAGTTTTCACATACAAACGTGTATATTTTGTCAGAACTAGCAAGACTTACAAAGGCAGATGTTTCTGAAATGGTCCCCATCATCTTCTGATTTCATTTAACAGCTCCATGAGTCAAAGCAAACACCAGGCTTTCCTTACAAACAAGTTTGAAAAATATGACTGACTTAATTTCTAATATTTATAATCTAGCTGAACTGATATGAAGAATCCTGCATGCCCATTGCTTGCCTTTTTTAAACCAAATGATGCTCAGTGATTCTCATCCAAATGTACTGCTTGGCAGCCTTTATTGGTGTCAAGGATTAAAGCCAATAACCTGAAAGAAGTGAAATGGAAATGCCCTCCCCTGCAATAGGAAAATGCTCTGTGACGTCAGGACAGGCAGGGATAAAGCCTGTCAAACCTGGAGATTGCAGCTGCACTGCTGTGTGTGTCATCCCCCTATCTCCAACAAATCATTTCACCCTCCTGCTTTTCTAGCCATCATTTCTTCAGTCATTTGCACTACTAGCTTTGATGACAACATATTATTCAACAGATTTTCAACCTCAGAATGTATGTGTTTCCAGCACAAGGAGCAGTAAAACCTGAGCATGTCCTGCCCAAGGACCTGGAGCATCAGGCTCCCCTCATCTAAAAGCCTGTTCCAAAGGAAGAAACCCTCCATGTTTTTCTCTAGCATGCTATCAGCTCTAACTGGAACAGATTTGAGTTGAAACACAGAAAAGTCTGATGCCTGCTTTGTTTTGGAAGGCATTCTCTTACTGTCCCAGAGTACTTGTGTCCAGATAAACACCATAAAAATATAGGACAATAGAAACAAAGAACACGCCACAGCTATTATTTATTTAGGATTTCTACTGTACGGCACTGGCAAGTCAAGGAAGATTTGAATAAACCTGACATAACAGTAAGTGTTTTACATGTCCAAAGTTGTTCTGGCCTTTTTCCACACACCCACCCCAAAAATCCATAAAAAGCCTTTTAAAATTACTAACACTGGTTAGTGTTAGTGCTGGTGGCAACTTGCTAGAAAAAGAACATGAGTATATTGCAACAATCCTTGTGCCTCATAAAAGTTCCACTGTGAACTCCACGCCAGATTTCACTGTAAGCTCAGTAATGACATGTTGGCTCTTTTTACAGTCTCTACAGGTCTGAACGTGACAGCACTGCATTTACCAGCAGCAATCATTTACACCATTAGCTGATCACTTCAACTCCTACTACTGCATCTGACCTGCATCACTCATCTTCCAGCCCTAAGTATTTCAGATAAGAGACAGACTGCAAAATTAGCCACTCTCATGCCACAGGTTAGAGTTTCCTGTGCTAAAAATAGAACTGCATAGAAGGAACACTGTAATCCTAGAGGTCTTCTACTCTACCAAAACAGTCAAAGCAGGAGACTCAATAAATGAATGTGAAAATGCCTTTGTATTTATATTCAGCCTGTCACCCAGCTTACTTTACAAGCAAGGGTATCCCAAGGACATTTTTAAGACTGCAGCCCATTTAAGGGCTATGAGGCTCTAAAATGCTACATTTGCTACATTGGTACACTGACTATTTGCACTGGTGTTTAAAGATTTCAGCTAGGTCAAGACACTATTGAATTAGATCCATCCACAAAGATGCTGTGGTCATTTTTCAGGTCCTGCCTGACTATATTTAGCAAAGAGAAGAGCTGAAAGTAGCTGCTTTGTTGGGGAAAAGATGCTTAAGTGATTCTGACTGGCTTGCTGAGATTTCCATGCTTTCATCAACAACAATAAAATCACAATTGCAGGGCTATTTAATATACTTTTTATTAGTAATTGTCCCTGTACTCTTGCATTTCAATCTTTCTGTTTGGTTTGTATGGACTAAAAGCTACCCTTCAGTACAACAGCCTCCTTGTGAACCTTCCTTTTTAAAGGTATCCATAATTTCTTCTAAGGAAGCCAGGATTTTCTACCTTTCTCATATAGGCCCAGAGGAATGCTAGCTGCTCAGAATGACTTATTTCTTACACACCAGTTACAATTTCATGGAATAGTAATGGATTGTTAAAGGCACAGGCTTAAACAATAGAGATACCAAAGTTTTCTAAGGGCATATTTAGAGCTCTGTAAGCGATTGCCTAAACTTTCAGCTGAAGGGAGCCCTTGTTGTTTGAATACATTATTCAGGGCCTCCATTGAAATGCACAGCGTGTCCCACGGGCTGTTTGTCCCAGAACTGCAGGACCATCCATGTGAGACAGGCAATTAAAAGCATTTGGGAAACAGGGATTTAAGGTTTGAGACTTGCTGGCAGGGTCTCAGCACACTGACAGAAGGTGTGACTCGCAGCACGGACCCCAGCTGGAACTTTTCATGGACCCTCCTTTCCACCTGTGTGCAATCCATTGCCATTTCATCTGAGGTCATCCTTACTAAAGCCTCCAGTCCCTACAGACTAAACCCCAATCTGGCCTCATTCTCCCCACATTGTGAGTAGTCAGCAGGCTTCTTCTGAAGAAAATCAATCAGACTGCCTGAGCCACAGACCAACCATGAGGAAACATGCTGTGAGGTACTAATTGCAGGGACAGCTATCCTTCCTTACCAACCCCATGTCAAAACAACAAGCACCAACATCTCCACTGTTCATTACAGGTTAAGAACTCTTGCACACACCTCTCCACATCTGCTGAGGCCGCATACAGACCAGCTGCAGGGAGAAACCCTGACCCTCCATATCACCAAATAACTTCTACAGACTGAGACCTCACCCTTTTTCTTTTGGGTGGGTTTGTTTTGGGTTTTGTTTATTTGTGTTTGTTTGTTTTTGTTTTAATTTTTCCACTATACTGTCACTCTTCCATGACAGACTTTTTATCAATACAGGGCTTTTTTTGTTATTTGACAATTTACTGGCATGTTGGGATCTAAATACATTACTAAATGCTTAAAAGCAGTAAAATACGTTTTACCATGGTCCCTTTAACATTATTTCTTCAGATAATGGTGCTTGGTATCAAGCATTTATTCCCAAAAGATACAAAGTTTCATTGCGGAATAGAACACTAGGGTGAAAATGCTTGAGAGAACATGCTCAAGATGAATTTCCTCTTGCACAGCCAAAGCCTGACATGGCTGTAAAACCTTGTAGCAATCTGTGTAAGAAACTAATCCAGTGTGTTTCTAGTACCTGGCATACTGGTTACAACAAGTCATCTTGAAACCCTCCAACAAGCCAGTTCTCACTGATATGCTAACACAAGATCACTTCAGCACTACATCCTCAAAAGGTATTGCAGATGACTTTGATCCACATTATCACAATTTTCTTTGCTTTCCCTAGTGACACAAACCTCTTTGCAGACTACAGCTGCATGCAGGGGAAGAGAGGATAAAGCATTATCACCTCCTTTACTGCAGGTTAAGTGAAAGGGAGGAGGTGGAAGAACCTCACTTCCACCTTGTGGGTGGAGGGCACTAACAATTCCATTCCACAGGGGGACATAACTCACATAGAGCACAAGAAGAGTAGAAGAGCATTCTGAATTCAAATCTGACTTTATTCCTAGCTTCAGTCCTGGGCATCCAACTTCTGCTTCTGTAGATCTCATCATATGCTATCTTCTTTAGGAGCTCATGCCCAAATGCCATTTACATCTTGATAGTCTTCTATTTTGAGACATTGCTTTAAAGAGAATACTTAAAATTCGCTGCTATTTCAATTCAGTGATTTATGAGCAAACCTGTGCTGCTCAGCTGTGTGACACAACAATCATGAATCACGCCTCTGTAAACTACAAGATTTAGAATAATAAAAGTGTTGGTTGGTTTTAGTTGATTTAAATGTGGAGTGTTCCTGCCTGTTGTAAGGCCCCAAGGACCAGCAACTTCATTGCTATAAAAATTAAAATCAAATTCAAGAAACGTTAACCAGCACTTGATCATGTCTCTTTTCAATACTGAGGGCACCAGCAGTTTCTCCAGTGCATTTAGCCCCTGCACACACTTCACTCTCTCCATATAAGATGCCTACAAAGCACAAGGCTGACGTAATGCTCAGACTTGCTGCTCCGTGCTTTCTCAAGCAAGGAAGCATTTCAGAGCCATTCCTCTTCTGAAAGAAAAAGTATGTAATTTTATAAAATTTTCTCTTAAGTAGCCCTTTCTCTTCCCCTTCCTATACCGAGCCTGTTGTTCGAAAGCCTTAATGGGAAATCAGCCAGGCAAATGAGGAGTGCCACAAAATATTCAGCCGAGCAGCTTTGTGTTGCTAGGACACGGGAGGTCGGGCAGCACTGAAAGGGCAGATTATTCCCACCCCAGCACAGGGCGCCATTCACAGTGGGCTCTGGACTCTGCTGCCCAGCCCTCCCGGAGCATCCCTGCCTCCCAGCTCCCTGCCCTGGCCCTCACCACAGTGCCCAGCACACAAGTCCCTCTGCACAGAGGGCTGCACATGGCTCTGGCTGATTTGGATCATTTCCAAAGTCTCGTTTCAACCTGAAGGAGCCCAGAGTACTGGGGTGGCTGCTCCAGAGCTGGGCTCCAGCAGACTTGCAGTGTAAACTACACTCCAGTGGTCTGGAGCTCTCCTTTAAGTATCAGGAGCCGGTAACACTGCATTTAAGACCACTTTTAAGTCTACAGAGGGGAAATTCAAATTTACAGAAGAGATGGAGATCCCTGTAACCAGCACAGATGCCTACCTAGCTGACAGCAAGTATTTTGTGATGGCTCACATGAATGGCCCAGCTCAATCCCATGTAACTGGTGTGTTAATTACTACTACATCTTGTATCTCAGTACATCTCAGAAAGTGTCAGTCTAATTTTGGCATTTTTCTTATAATTTGGTCCTCTGAGCTGCTATTCTCGTATTCCTATACATTTTTACATTATATACTCAGGAATTGCTTTGCAGATCTGCAACTGATTAGACAAAAGACAAGATTAGTGAAATGCTTGTGTGTGTGTGAGTGTGTGTGTGTATGCATTTGCAGGGCAGGAGCAGAAAAAGAAGGCAGTTGTTCATTCTTGTGTAAATTAATTTCACAGAAAAAGGCAATAAATATGTTCTCCTTGGAAAGCTTTGTTAAAACACAACAGTCCTATCCCATCCCTCTCACTGAGAGCTGGAGAGTCTCCTCCTTCAGTTGTTTGATGTTTCTGAGAACTACATCAAAATCAAATTAGGTATTTCTGGTAATTCTGAAATTTCCAGCGCAAGTCAAACAAAAAGCCCCTTTACTGATTTCTTCATATTTTATATAAACATGAAATGGAGGAGCTGTGTGGATCACAGCTCTCTGTGCTCCCCAGAGGCCACACATAGGTGTCAATACCACCTTGGGCCAGAACAGCAAGAAGCTTCTCTGTCTTCTACATTGACAGTAATTGCATTCAGTAGAGAAAAAAAAACCCACCACTGTCACCACATTGCAACAGGTTATGCATTGACAAGCATCAATATGACTTTTTTTGTTCCAATTCCTGTACAACTGTGAAGTAAGAGTTAACTATAGAGTAACTCTAAACTTTGCTTTATTAGCATGGTCCAGGATTTTCCAAAATGAATAGTAATAAACCTCCTTAACATCAATATGGTTATCAAAGTAACTATTAACTGATTT
This sequence comes from Poecile atricapillus, assembly GCF_030490865.1. NCBI lineage: Eukaryota > Metazoa > Chordata > Aves > Passeriformes > Paridae > Poecile > Poecile atricapillus. The sequence continues at coordinate 77,757,311 of NC_081250.1, read as the reverse complement.
ATCTACACATACATATCTAAAGAGTGAAAGAATGAATTATAATAAATGGTAACAGTATATCAAGATCTAACTAATTTAACATTTAACTGCCTCTGAGCGACTTAATTGTGATGCCATTGCTCATCTCCTCCAAGGCTGCAGAATTCACAGCCATAGATGCTGGTCAACAGCCCTTTGTTTCAGCAAGGTTTAGTTCCATCGTTATTTAGTTACAGGAACCACACATTTGGTTGACTCTATCCATTTTTAAGATGATTATGTGGAGAAAACTCCTGCCCTTACTTATGGCCTTACAATCTGTTGTGTCATGTTCAATATGCCTCTTCTTACCCTAGAAGTGGACTTTTTTCTATCCCTCTTCTGTATCTTCTTATGGTGCAAACAGACTGTTGAGACCCCACGACTGGTTAAGTGCATTTTCACTGCTGCCTTATCAGAACTCTTTCTCCAGAAACTGGCCAGCTGCATGGAACACACACGACTGGAAGCAAGGGATGTAACAAGTCTTGTCTTCTCTGTGCAGGTGATTTGTGACTTTAGGCTGGGCACGCATGTAAGGGCGCTGCACAAAAGTCTCTCCCCTTCACAACCGCGTGACAAGAGGCATTGTGGCTCCAGGTGCTCTGTTACATGCTGGCCAAAGCAGCATCAAACCAGTAATAACTTAAGCAAAGCATTTACATGTGTGCTTAGAGCTCATTGAGGCCAATGAGATGTACATGCCCTGTAAGAACCAGGCTGATTTGAGATGTGCTATGTTGTGCATGCCAGGAGTCACAGGGAAATGCAATTTTAGATGGCTGAACAGCCATTTCTTCCCTGAGAAATTCCTAGGCTGGCTTAAGTATAGAACCCAATATAACCCTTAATGTTTGACTCAGAAGGGGACACTTAAGATAAAATCAGCTTTCCTAAAAGCAATTTTGCTTGACATGTGAATAGTTTGCCTACATTAAAAAGTTCCTTGAAGCTAATTTAAGTGCTACACCCCTTGAAATAAAAATCCTCATTTCTCCCTTTGAAATACTACTTTTAATTGATGAAGCTGGTCACTATTTCTTTTTGGCTAAATAGGAAGCATGCACAAATGGTGTGTTTGGCAAGCTGCAGATGGACATACTCATCTTCATCATGCTGAATCTGGGACAGCCCTTCATTTTAGAAAGCCAGTATCACAGATGATTTGGCATTTATCTGTCTTTCTAAAAGTGGATGTCTATCCTCAACCCATCTTCATTATCACTTTTTCACTAATAAATGTTTGGAAACCCCTCCAAAGCACCTATTTGCCACACACTTAGGAGATTTCTAGACCTATAGAGAGTGAGTTTCAAAAATGCCATGATTGATTACATCATGTAAACAGTGGAAACAGAATATAGCACTATGAGTTTGGTGACAAACTTGCCTTCTCTATACTAGGTATTGTATAATGCTCACGGGTGTGTGCCATAATCCAAGGTGGCTGCCAAAGCAAAAAACCTGCCAGTGTCCCAAATTATTTACATGGTGCAATGGGCTTCCTGCCAACCAGCAACTTCACAGACCTGAACTGTGTGTGCTCACCTGGTGCTTGGGACCAAGCAACAAAACAAATACAGCCCACAAAGCCTGAGGAATCATGCTGCTATCAGCTCCCCAGAAAAGCTCCTTTAAGCAGCACCAGCTGCCCAGCTCTGTGTTGCCTGAATAGGTAATACACATCAGGAATGTGGAGAGGAGACAAACCAATGAGAGCAACCTCAAACCTCATCATGCATCTGTCAAAAACTTCCTGTAGGTTAGACTGACCACCCTTGCAGCTCTGATGATGTCCTGAAACACAGACTTTACAGCTACTACATTCCACTTCATACAACTGAAACCACAACCTGACTTCTAATAACTGTTAAGAATGGACCTGCCTTGCTACTGAGGTTTATAAGCTGCCTAAACCCACCAGAAATGGTAAATTCTGAGTGTAAGACAACAAAGATTAAATGCTTTGATGTGCTTTCAGTAAGCATTTTGTGTTTAATGTTTCATCTGATGAGGTGGCACCAGATGTTCTGAAGTGTACTTAGTCCTTACAAATGCATCATAGAAAGCTTTCCCCTGAAGTCTTTGCTGCATCCTGTGACTAAATGAAGAAAACTCATATATGTATGTACATAGACAGATACAGTCAAAGAGAAAAAGGCTTAGTAACTGATCCAAGTTCTACTCCTAAACATTAACTTCTGCTCTTCACACAGAATTTGTGTTCTGAGGGTAGCTTTGACAAAGATCCGTGAATAGCTGGGACAGCAATATAACTTTCAGTAATCTGCTTGTTGTGCTATAACTACTGTTGTTAAGCTTCCATTTATGTTACAGGTTGTAAATATATATTTTTTTAATATATATTTGCCAACAAATGAGAAACCAAATAAATCTTATCTTTTTTGAAACTAAGATTTAGAAAAGAAATACTAAATACATATCATCAACGTGTATACAACAAAACCAGATACATTTTGATCTACTACCACTGCTACCACTTGTGGTTTAAAAGGACATATTTTAACATCAGTGAGAGAAGAACAACTACAAGTTATGGCAACACTGTTTCCTGGTCCCAAAGGCACTTTATCAGATCATATACCCTCCATCTAGATTTGCAAGGCAAATCTAGGGCTGCACTTCTTGAGACCAGAATAAAACTCCCATAGACTTCAATGATGCAGGATCAAACCCATTCCTTTCATAACAGGTTCTCTCAAGCAATTTTATCCTAATTTTCTACCCTGTGGCTGAATTCTAATGTTTGCAGAGACAAGCACTTTAAATGGGAAAGCAAGGCACAAAGTGCAGATCCCAGAAGCAAAGGCAAGCAGTGGGGAACAGCATTATTTTACCTGCTGTGTTAGAGGGTTATTTCATTGGGGGTAGAAGGAAGAGCTGGCACAGCAAAGAAGGTCAAAATATATCAACTGCTATGCTGTCTTTTCCATTACTACAGCAAATTTTTTTTTTTTTTCCCCAGGTATATTCCCTTTCCTGCACTTCTATGGCAAAAAATTACTGTTTCAAGTGTGCCCCATCAAAGTTTCTCCAGTAAAACTACAAAATTAAATTAGACTTCTGGGTCCTGAAGATACCTTGCTTGACTCCCCCCACCCCGAACACACTAGTTCCCAGTATTGCTTTCTTATCATGCAGTCAATGCAAAAATACATGCCTTATGCCTTAATAAATGGCAGGAATACCATAATCCTTAACTTACATAGCTGTTTTTCCTGAATCTACACTTATAGACTGATCAACAGAAAAGATCTTTCTCCAGAAAGTAGCCCATCACAACACAGTTCTTCCCCTCTCTGCACACACAGCTCTACTTCTGTCGACTTTTTCCCAGCTCTGCAAACAATCACCCCTTTAACTTCCAAACAAAGTGTGATTTATTAAAGCAGACTGCTTGGCAACAAAGCTCTCCTGGTGTTTGAAAATATGATTAGACCAGTAAATTTAGTTCTTTTTTCATAAACTTGATTCTGCGTGCATTTACCCTCTTTAAAAGAAAATACAAGCACAGAAACATTTCCACTACAGTTTGCTCAGGCAAACTCCAATCACTTTCTATTCTTTTTCGACAAGTTCACTGCAGCATCAAGTATGCAAGATTAAAATAATTTCAAAACCTGCATGAATTAAACCCCTTACCTTTTAGGACGTTTTTCCCCTTCAGCGTTCGTCCATTGTGAAAAACTGAACCTTTAGCATTTGCAGCTATGCACACACACAGAACAGAGCTTTCTTCAGCTCACTGGTATTTCAAGTCTTTCATGTGATATCTTTGGCTGTACTTGCTTAATTCATTCCTGCTGCTACTCAAAGGAAGTCAAGCCTAGCGAGGGCTGGCTCTACAGCAATCACTGAAGATATTCCTGACTAACAGGACACGAGAGCTAATCTCACCTTATAGGCAGCAAGAATGTAAATATGTTTCACAGCCAACAAATTCCTAAACCTTAAGAGATAAAATGCACAATATGCCGTAAGACACAGCTTAGAAATGAAGAGACTTGTGAACTTTAGATTTTTTGCCTAAGAACAATGCTCTGTACCCCAGCGATGCTTTTGGAACTCTAGGGATGTCTTTTTATCATGGACTGTGCATGCTCCCTTGGAGTAGTTACCATGAGAACATAGCAAACAGGACTTGAATGTAAATTGCCATTTAGAGATGGGGGGACTTTTGTTTTTTTTTGTAGTAGTTAAAGAAAAAAACTTCCAGAGCTTGATGAAGTACACAGTTTTTCAATGCATACATTTGCATGACAATGTTTGCAATTCAAATGCTTGGGAGTTCGCACAAGAAGGAAGAAAAGCCAAGTTCTTTGCCGGTATTTATAAAAAGCGAACACTTCAGGCTTGGGATCAGTAGTTGCAGTTCCACTATTGCCTATTTATGCCACATACAAAGGAATTCATAATCCACAAAAAAAGCCATCAGGTGGCACAACATGTAAGAATTATTGTAGTGCCTGAAGTAGGCAGTAAGATCCTATGCTGCTGGCAGATCAATTGCTGAAGCAGTCAAAATCTTTCTCACTTCTAGGTATTGCACTGAACTACACAGCAAGCATTGCACATTAAAAATACCCCATGCCTGGGCATTTGATTTTTCCACAGGACTGTTCTGGTACTTTGCCATCTGGGCCACCCTCACCCAAGTCCCTCCGGAAGTAGCAATTGCTCCCCACGTGTCCCTCCATCCTGCTCACATACTGCCACGGTTTCTATCCAAGATCCAGAAATTGCTTGTGGACAGAGTCCTACCAAATGGTACGTGCTGCAAAACATGCAAAACTCTTGTTTGCCTGCTCTGCCTGGAGTTGTGTGCAACCTTTACAGCAGAGTGTCTGCTCCCTTGCCTGCAGCAGCCCATCTCAGCTCTCTGTCCCTAGCCTTAAACAGTTCAGTTTCAAACACCTTAACCACAGTCACTGAAAGACAAACCCTAATAGACTTAGAAAAGGAATACCTCATCAGTCCTGCTTAGCAAACAACAAACCTTGATGAAGAAGAAGAACATGCCTTGTCTGGGTGACTGCCTGGAAAGTGGAATGACCTACTTCAGCCAAGCAATCTGGGACACTCTGAGATGGGGACAAAGGAACAACCAAGTGGCTCGCAGGCAGCATAACCAGGAGGCTGCACTACAGCAGTGATGGGAGTGATCTTTCAGAGAGGACACTGAAAAGAGGAAAGCCTTACAGTTAGCATGAAACACCTTCTTCTTTCAGACAGGGATTCAGCTTCACATGTAACATTACTGCCAGCACTCTTAGAGCAGGAGTGAGTGCTTTCCTCACACCCACTCTCCTTATCACTTTTACCTAAGGAATGAGTCTTCCAGCGCCTGACCTAATTACTCAAATGATGTGTCAGAAAATGATGCAGCTGGGGCACACTCCACAAGTCTTGATTTGAAGCTATGTAATTCTGCAAATCCCAAGGCGACAAGATCCAGGTAGCTGAATTAAGTTGGCCAGGCATGACAGCACATCTTCCGACTGCGCCTTCCTGGTTATGAATAATAAAGCCTTATGAACTGGTTGAATGGTAAGGAGGATAAACAGTTTGCAATCAGCCCCATGCACTTGTTGACCTGTGAGATCAGGCTAACATGCTACATTTTTGGGAAACGGTTGCTCCCCTCCCAAATGATGAGCCTGAGCAGCAGATCCCTGAGTCTGACCCAAGCTGCCTGAGATGAGCAGTGTGTGCTCAGAGCTGGTGGCTCTGCTGCCTCCAGAAGCAATGAGAGCAGTAATTGGCAGCCAGAAAGCCTTCTTAAACCAAGTATTTATTGAGAACAACTGAGATTAAAGAGAGATTTAAAAAAAAAAATCAGTAAGGATCTCTAATATATGAGCTGCTTATACATCTCTAACATATGAGCTGTAAATTAATACTGCTAGACCTTAACTTTCTGCAGATAGCCCCACACACATCCAGCAGCTCCACCTGGGCTATATTATCTATTTCCTCTACTTTCAAAGTATGACAGAGTAACTATTAATGTGATCAGGCTATCTATTACCTTTTTCTTATGGACAGCAAGTCAAATTTACCCTGTAATCTGCTAAGCTCTCAGTACCAGACACCACTGCAGCTTTGCTGCAGAAGAGCTACCCCAGGGCTTGGCAACTGACTAAACCATAGAGACACTTCCATTTAGGGCCTAATACTTTTTAGCTTTTTTAGATGCTGGGCTCAGCATCTTTAAAAACCCACAAAGGCATCTGCTCCCCTGTAAGGAGACCCAGAGTCTGCTGAATGTTACTGTATAAAGAAAATGCTTGGTACACAACTCCAGTAGGATGGACATAGAAGTTTGGAACTAAACCACCTTATTAAGGATAATTCTTTTAAAATAAAGACTTCTGAAATTAAAGTTATCCAGATGCTCAGAAATCCTGTGCTTCAGGTACAGTAGAATACCCTTGAAGCTCAGAGTTTCTCTCCCTGAATCTTTCAAGGTTATGTGTTTGTGCTCTTCCCAATGCAGTACCATTAGACTTGCAGTCCTGTTATGCATATTTCTAAAAAAAAACCACAAAAAAACTCCCTAGAAGGCAAACTGAGTAATTCATACAGTCATGTCTCAATATGACAATACTGCAATTCCAGCTTGACAACCAGCTCACCTACTGCATTCCCTGCACTTGTACCTGCTCCACACCCTGCATATAATCACCCTTGCAGATGGGGTCAAGCTTTGCTATCACTGTTCCTTTCCACTGCATTCCTGAGCTGTACTTCTACCTGGTGTTTAGGCTGGTATCATGCTATACTTATATTTGAAATGATTCAGGGCTATTTTAAGAACACAACTTTCATTCAGGCGCCAAGCAAAATAGGTTTGTATCTTATTTCATATTAGAGGACAAACTGCTTGCTATTCCAGGGTGTCTCATGGCCATTAATGACCTATGCCTCAAAGTACACTGCAGGTGCCAACAGCCATACCTTGATCCCTTCAAATGGCTCTGTCCCAGAAGCAATGTTAACAAACTTATTGCCTTGATACTAATTTTCCCAGAATGTATATGGAGCACGATAGGAATCTAAGAAGAAGTAGATCTCACAGAATTTATTACAGACTTTTTTCTACCAGTCTTCCTTTGAACTGCTAAGGTATTACCAGCCTAATTTTTCCTGATGCTCCCTGTAACCCCTACCCCCCAGTAGGTTTACAATACAGGTTTAATTTTGTCTCACTTATTTACCTGACCTAATTAAATTTTAAGATTAAAAGAAAGTTAATGTAGAAATCTGAAGAGGAACAGAATTGTCCCTTTAGAGACGACAAGGTCTGACAGAAGACAGCTTTTATCTTGATAGTGACAAGACCATCACTGCAACAGAGGAATGAGACAGACAATAAATGAGCAGACAAGGACATGAGTAGAGACCCTGCAATCCTGTTGCCTTGTGGCACACACCAACACAAGTTTCCTGTAAAAACAATTTAAAAAATGAATTTTTTGTGTACATCAAATACTTCATGTGAACTATAATTGAGGATTTTGTCTATCAGGACCAAACTGGCCTTAGATCTGTAATGAAAGAGAAGTACATGCAACTATCTATGTGCAAGAGAGAACAGCCACGTCTGAACCTGCTGAAGTCTCAAGAACAGGGGATAATAAAAACAAGGTGTAATAACTGAAGTTTTGAGAGACCAGCACAGCTGAGAGAGACAGCACATCTGCTCCTGCAGATGCTGGAGGTGGGGCCACTCACTATGATTATACCAGCATAGTGCCACTGGAGATTATGCCAATATATTTTCAAGAAATAGCCTAAATGGAAAAGGGAAAAGCACTTTGAAAGCACTTGAACCAAGCTGCCCAAGGCTGGCTGCTTCTGGGCAACAGGAAAACTTCTGCCTCTGAAACAGCCTGAATAGGAAGTTTAGATCTTAAATTTACTCTGATCGGTCTCTTGAATAGCACCAAGGCTTAGCAACTTTATTAATAGCAGCAAGCTGGAAGAAACATTCAGCTGATGATTGTAGCAATGGCTGCAGCTTCTTCTAAAAAGACAGTCCTTTTTTTGTTGTTGGTTTGGTTTTGTTGTTGGGTTTTTTTTGTGGTGATGTTTGCTTTTTAATTTGAGGTACATGAAGAAAAGGAGACAGAGATCAGAAAAGGCAAGGTTACAGGGAGAAATCATTATCAAACAGAACAGGAGACAGAAAAAGAAATATGAAACCAAGAAACAGAAAGATGTGCTAAAGTTCAAAGGGATGAAATGATACATAGTTCTGCCAGCTGCAGTGAAGATAAGGGGAGCTGAGGAGAAAGACACTTCATTAGCAGAAAACACTCATTAAACATACCAAGTGGAAAAGTTTCCATGTTATGGATAGTTCAGAACAGACTGGAAATTGTGAAAACAGACACCCTGATTGTTCTGGGGTCTCCCAAAGATTAATGGGTCCACTGTCCTTCTGTCTGAGGCCTGCCTGCCGAAATGTCTTGTGACAAAAGGTCATACTCCATGCGCTCCCTTTAGGAAATTGCACTAATGAGTGTAGAACCTGCTTTCATATGTAAATGTTCAGTGGTTTACTGCTTATGCTGGATTGTTTTTGCTTGCCAGTGCAACATATTTAAAAATGGAACTTTTGAAAAATTAAAACAATGAAATAATGACTGTAAATTATCACATCTGCTACCAAAATGAATATGCTTCAATATCTAGAACAGCAGAGAAATCTGCTTTCCAAAGGCTTGAATTTGACTTGTATTTGCTTAACTTCATTCACCTACAGAATTCAAACACACTCCTTGAGTTCCCCCAGCCCTGCCCCTCCAGTTACAAAGGATGTTCATCAATAGGTGTGTCCCCTATTTGTACCCAGTTACAGAGAGGAGCAAGTAGATGGAGAGGCTTTGCTCCCAATAACACAATTTCAGCTCTCCTTGACAAATCTCTCTGGTCCAGCTCCCCTTTAATGCTGTGTATTTCAAAAAAGCAGTAAAACACCCCTTTCTTCCACATAGGTATTTGGCAAGCACAGTTTCTGTACCTTCCGAGTGACATCATTCCATATCACTGTGACTGCAGATGAAAAACACAGAGGAAAATTATCAGTGAAGACCTTTACTTTCTTTTGATCCAAGTTTACTCCACTTCAGTAGCTCATCTGAATCTTTCAAGCAGTTTTTTTCTAACCAGCCCTGCACTGTGAGTCACCACTGTGGTGATCCCTGGAAGTCCAATCACAGCTCCTGTGTCTCTGAGCCATGCTGGTTCACAGCTGTGCAAACTGAGTCACCTTATTTTCCTTTGTCTAACTGAAAAGAAGCAACATGTTGTATGGGAGGATAAACTACAAACCACTCAATGGGATTGGCATCTACAGAACCCAACAAAGGTACAGAGCAGGCAAACACTGTTTTTGTCCCTGCTCCAGTACCTGCATTGATGCAGAAGGAGAGACGCCAACAATGTCACAAGGTCAGCACTAAAAATCACTGTGTTTGTTCAACATGGAGTGGGGGACAGAGAGCAGAGTACAGCAGGCAAAACTTCCAACAGTGAATCCCAAAACTGCATTTTGGTAACACTTGCCTGAATGAAGAATGCCATCGACAAACATTATATATGGCTTTCCTTCTCATTTTCATTCTTTTACTGAGTCAGCTACAATAGTGAAGCTCTGTGATATCTGACTCTCGTTCTTCAAACAGTATTTCTTATTTGGTAAAGCCATTGATTCAAGTTAAACTTGCAATCAAAAAAAAGGCAAGTGGAAAACAAGTACAATCATTTTTGCATAAGATTTCAGTAAGATTTTATATGTACATTGAAATGGATTGTCTATAAAAAATTCCCAATCTGTTCCTGCATGCAATCCTGCAGTTAGAGGTGGTTCCCAGCGACTGTCTCAAGCTTCTTCTCCTTGCACAGCTGCTAATTCTGTGAGAACTGTGTTTTAGTTGTAGTAAAATATATGCACAGTAAAATATATAATGCACACCAAACTTCTCAGGGATGAAGCTTTTTAGTGTGAAAAGACTGGAAGAACAAGGAACATAGGAGTGGGAACTCAGTGTTTTCCTTGCTATGGAAATGCAACAAGTGCCTGGTTCTTGCATTAATCACAGCAAATCCTTGTTACTTTGCTGCTGTGGGGATGAGCCTTATTAGTCAGGTATGGAAGGACAGATAAGGAAAACCTGTGAGTTTGCTTCCAAAATCCTTCTATATAAGGGTCATGGGACTTCTAGACAGAAACAGGATCAGGGAAGCAAACATGCTTTTCAAAACTGCCTTCCTTCTGTGATCAAGGATTTGGCTAAAGACACAAGCTCAGAAATCCCAGCTACTCTCCAGGGCTCTGTCATCCTCATGGGCTCAGTTGCCTGGTGGCTTCACACCTCAGAGCACCAAACACCTCAGGACACAAAAAGTTGTTCTTATTTGCTTCCAGGCTGCTCCCTCTTGCTAAGGTGCCCAAAATCTGCATGTCATTTGGCACATCACAAATCGCAGCACAAAAGCAGAGCAAACAGTCAGCAGCTGAAAACATGTAAAGTCAAGGATATACTGTCCAGATAGCACTAAAACCTACAATGAAATCCACACATTTGTTATGTTAGTATCCTGATTAACTAGACAGTCCAGAAAGCTGGACCATGTAAATAAGGATTTATAGTAAAGTCACCAGTCTCTGAGTTGCCATGTGAAAACCATAAATCAGATTCACTAGCACCTCTGCCTGTTGTATTTTTGACAAAAGCAGACCATGCCTGAATAACAGCCTATCATGCCCAAAACAGAACCAGGCTAACAATATTAATTTCAATGACTACTGTACCATTACCACTTCATTTCTAGAGAGCCCTCCAACTTATTTAGGCAAATTTTGACACTGCCTTTCATTATCCATAACTCAAAAGACAAATTTATATAATAAGTCTTAGTCTCCAAACTTGTTTTAAGGACAAAACTCTGAAACAAAACAAAACATCCAGCACATACAGTTTTAGGTATTTTCATAAATTGAAAGACTAAGAGTCTGCTAAGAGTCTGAAAATAGTCATTCACACCAGTTTTTCTATACACATTTGAATCACTGCCTCTAGTGAATTAAAACAAACTTTGTGATTTTGATATTTTCTCCCTAAAAAGGCTCTCTCGGAGTTGCCACACAGGAAGTGCAACCTTCTACCTTCTGTTTATAACCTTTCTTAGAGCCAGTCATTTATCAGAGTTGTGAGAAATGACTATTAAATAGGTGCATAGGCCATGTGCAAAAAAAAAAATCAAAAAATAAAAAGCCCTTCCCAGTGCCTTCCCCTTGCAGAGCTTTCTACAAAATCAGTGAAGAATTCTACCCTCTGCTTCACACAGTGGTAAATAACTGTCAGGAAGCAAAAGATTAGGCCTGAGATGTACAGAAAAGATGGATATCGTTTAAAATCTTACCTTCTGCACGTTGGGTTTGATGCACCGAACAAAGAAAGGGTTTGAAGAACTCAGTGTTGCCATTAAAGAATGAAGGGATTCCTGGAACACAGGCAGAGAGAAGACAGTACTTCACAAGCTGGATTTTTGTACAAGCAACATAACCCCGGACAAGAGTCCTGAAGCTCAGCACTGCAGACAGCATCTAACTGCAACACCTAGTGGTGCACATCAGAAGTTACTGCACCGTGGAAGCTCTTGCTTCCAAACAGACAGGGACAATATGTGTGTGTGCACTTCTTCCACTGGCTCTTCTGATCACTAGCATCACCATTTTACAATGAACAAGATTCACAGATTGATATGAAGAAAACTGTTCATAAGGAAACACCAAATTGTTGCTTCAGGGATCTTTCAAATGACTGCTTAAGACTTAGGATCCACATTCCCAAACAAGATAAACTTGAGCAAGTTAAAATGAAGGATAAAGGGTCTTTGGCAAAATCCACCAACTCAGATTTACTCTATTTATTTCAACCACCCCAAACCCACTCATTTTCCATTTTCCCTGAAGAAAACAGGTTTTTTACTAGCTTTGGAACTCTGAATGATCCAATGCACATTAGATTATCAGTTGTCTGAACCTCAGCCTGGAGATAAAAATCACAAAATCCCTCAGTCCTTTTATGATTATTACTTTAATTACACATCCGCCCCTTTCCTGCCTGAGCCATCATTCCATATCTTATTCCAACTTGCCTCATTCTGTATCATTAAGTATGATGAACCTTTTTAAACTGAAGTCTTGCATTTACTTTGCAGAGATACAAATGATTGTACAAGAGAGGTGCTCAGGCTCTGAAGAGCCCACGAAGTTAGCAATGGTAAACTTACACCCCTCAAAGGTGGCACTTTGTGCCAGGCAGCAGAGAGAATACAGAGCAGGCTGCCAAGGAGGCAGAAAGCGCACATTTTAAAGGAGCAACACTGTGTGTCATGCCATATGTCTTGGAGCAAAACTGTCAATGTCAGTCTGTTATAACAAATTCTTGCTTTAATCTGCAGACCAAGCACTTACTTGGTGATTGAACATGCAGTGATAAAGGCAGCAGGCAGAGTTATGGCTGTGCACGAGAGCTGGACCAAGGCAAAGTGAGCAAACAGCAAAATAACTGGGAACATAAATGGTAGTTCTTGGTTTGCTTGCCTTTGCCAGCCTATGGACCATGGAGTTGGGCAGCAAATATTAAACAGAACATACAAAGATGAAAATCTTTGTGTAAAGACAAATATTTACAGCTTTAAAAAGTAAAGGCTTCACTCATATTAAACCCGTGTGAACATTGCATCTGTGGACAATTCATCCTGGGCTCCCACTTAAAGATTGGAAAAGATGGTCAGTCTGAACAAAAATTATCTAAACTGTTTTCACTTTCACCTGTGGTTCAGCACAGCGCTGCAAGCCTCTAAGTTGCTGTCAGGTGATGAGCTAATCTGGAGCTTGCCCTGCTGTTGTCGAAGTCAACAGGCTGAAACAGATGGTATCTAAACTCTGCT